>NC_059366.1:11547500-11890000 GCF_019703515.2 Myxocyprinus asiaticus
GCTGCTCCAGGTGCCAAAAAATGTTTTCTTGTGGGAACTTTAAGTCGAAAACATGAGAATAAAAGAGAAAATTAGGTCGTGATCACGAGATAACTTTTGTTATGTTGAGATCATGAGCAAATTTAAGACGTGATCACAAGGAAAAAAGTGATAAACCATGGACAAAATGGGCTTCTGTACCTTGTACATTCTGAGGTAAATCTGTTTGTTATATTCTCATTTCAGGTACACTATATAACAGATTTCATTTCAGAACATTGTTGTGTAGATCCATCAGTACTGTAACTAAGTACTGGAGCATGTAAATGAAAACGATTCTCCATTCTTGTATTAATTTTGTTTAGGGTCAGTCCAACTGAAGTGGTCCAATAACTGTAAAGTTGGTTGCTTGACCATTTGTAAAGAGTGATTACCTCTATGTATTGGTATTGCAAAACCACCAGTTTTTTATTTTAATTTTTCTTGGTTTAACCACGAAGGTCATCTTTGTGTCATGGCACACAACAAATTTTGGTTATACAGCTGTTTACAGAAACCTCAAAATCTCAGCTCAGGATGATCCTAGCTCCATGGAACAAAAACTGATCTCTAGAGCACATTACAAGGTACATGAACATATATAAACACATTCTTGTTCATTAGACTTAAAACTTAAGTCATTATGTAATGCTCAAGATTGCTCAAAGTTCCACATTTAGGGTCAATTTATTATGGAAAGGGTTAAAGTCTCAGTCTTAATTTTTTTAGGGGGTACCTAGGTAAGTATAGTGTGCATGCAGACCACTTCAGGTTTGAGCCTTCTCTTATTTTTTTTATGGGGCGAGAAAGTGCAATTTTGTAAAACTCCCTTCAATCTCGGGTTGATTAACTATGGCGGGGGACCAGATAGGAACCTGAAATTTTACAGAAGAATGCAACTATAGCGGACTTATTTCTGTGAAAATCTGCAGCTCGAGCCTGATTGAGGAGAGGAAGAAGACACAGCTCACAGTCCAGATGCACTCCAGACTTTCTAAACAGCTTCAGATGATATGAATCGCGAAGTATGTGGGAATTATACAAAAATACAAAATAAGTAAATACAGAAGCACTCTCATTGTGAAATAAACCGGAGCTGAAGCTGCAGTTCCGCTTAAGCAAAACTTGCATGTCAGAGTATCTTTAAAGGAAACACCCCGGTGTTAAATCTTTAACGCATCCTTTATTGAAGTTCAAATAATAAGGAAGCAGGTCATGTAAATAAGAACAAACTCCGAAACTGGCATTTCTCTGTGCGGTCAGCGCCGCTTCTATGAGTCACGTGAAGTGACCCGATCTAAGGGGGAGAGATTGATACTCCACCCGGCTGATGCACACTCTGGCACGGGGACGCTCATCCCTGATGTTGTTACAGCTAGATTATAACGTGATGGCTCACGACGTATTGAATCATAATATATGTGTGACTGTGTGTTTCTTATCGTAAAGAAAATCTCCAATACGCAGCTCTATTAATAAGAGAGTTTTTTTGAGTTAAAGATGGATTGAAGTGAACAAAGGTGAGAGAGGGTAGTTTTTGCCCCATTATACACTGCATCAAAATACGTTTTTGATTTGTTTTCGTTTTGGCTTGCTTTCCAATATAAATATCTAAAACTCTTTTAAAGAAGCATACATTTACTTTAGCAGCTATACTGCAGAAGAAATTTGTCATCAAAGAATGCTGAACATAATAAAAATTTAAATATCTAAAAATCCTTTAAAAAAGATGCATTCACCTGAGAAGCAGCATATAAGATATTTAGACTTGCTTTCAGAGAATAGATCTTGAATATAAGTGTATTTTGTCTTTACAGCACTGGCAGAAGTATAAACAAGTGAAAAAACACACTAAAATACAAAATACACTTATTTAATATACATTCTCTTAAAGCAAGTCTAAATATTTTATATGTTGCTTCTCAAGTAAATGTATCTTGAAATGTAGAAGATAAATACACAGTAAGTGAGCAATGCAACAAAAATAGAAAACTCCCATTATAACCAAGGCACAGACGTGGTTTAAATTATTTATTTATTGTGCAGTGTAGACAGCTTCATTTGTAAAGAGAGCATTTCTCGAGTGCACAGACTCTGCGGACCGTCAGTGAGCTTGTGCCAAACTGCATCACTCAAAGTGTAAACCTGCAGTGATTGACCGCTTCAGTCATTATAATAGGAGAGTTCCAATATTCTCACATTGCTCGATTTAAAAATAAAAAATAAATGCATTTTAAAAGAAACAATTATTTTTGTCTTGCTTCTCAGAAGGCCAATGTGAAGTTGCTTTACAGATGTATAAAACATCAATAAAGTAATTCAGCTTAACAGTTCTCAGCTTGTTTTGGATGTGTAGCGTTCATAAAGAAAATGGCATGATGTGATTGCAGCCCTAAGTTAGTGTAATACCTGGAAGATCTTCTGCAGCTCAGGGACTTTGTTTATTCCCAAGTAGTTAACTGTTGGACCTGCCTCTGAAACCACCTTGGTTGGTGAGGCAAAAACCATGGGAGGGGGTTGAGAGGGCACCGTGGGCTTCAGCCCCTGTCAGAACATAAACAATGACAGGAGAGCTACAAAGACATTCTGTCTTAGGCAATGTATCACTTCACAATACTGTAGTCACATGTGCACTTAATTAACATGGATATTGAACAGGCAAAGTCATGGTGGAGGATTGAGGGCCTAAATGTCAAATCAAGGCCATTAACCTGCTTAACTTTATTATGATCTGGTCATGTGATATGAGTGGCTGACCTGCTTCGTGTAGAATAAAATGGCTTTTTCGAGGCCACTGGTATGACTGAAGTCATAATCTTATTCATCTCATTTTAATAAGTCACAAAATACCATTTATTTCTTTGAGTTCCACAAATAAATGATGAAATAAAATAATAATGAGTGCAAATCTAACTGGATATTTCAGCTGTCCTTGACATCAAACAAAGAGACCTCAATATGTTCTGCTTGTATTCGATTGTTCTGCTCCCTTTCAAGAGTTTATAATGACAACAGCGCTGTCTCTCAGGCAGTCAACAAGCAGTTATGACTATGAGACAAGAACCTACCAAATCCTGCCCAGGCCGTCTTGGATTCAGTGTCAGTCTGTTTTTACTTACGTTGCGAGAAAGCGTCAACTCTATTATTTTAATAGAGTATATATAGAATGCAACCGTGATAGTAGCACATGAGAATGTTTATCAGCACAATAAACGGACAGAATTGCGCAATGACAGTGAGCCACACAAGCGGCGCTTCCTGTGAAGGTCATCCGTGACAAATCGCTTCATTAAATAAAAACAACGGAATAGTTCACTACCTGTGGGCTGTAAGCGGACGCTGCGGTAGTTCCTGTTAATTTCCCGGTGACACCGCTGACTTTATAGTACATGGTTAATGAGAGTACTGTGAGTTACAGCGGACACAAGGTGCACGTCCACCACCGGCGCTTTACGAAGGGAAGGAGAGGACCCTGCAGCCGGCGGAAATTACATAGACTTAGAATACCCGTTATTGCCTGATTAAAAATGTCAAACTACCGTTCAGCTTTGGTATTTTATGTACTCTTTATTAATTGAATATTCCAGGTTCAATCCAAGTTAAGCTTAATCGTTAGCATTTGTGGCATAATATTGATTAACACAAAATTTTATTTCGACTGGTTCCTACTTTGTAACGAGGTTACAATGAGGCAGTTTCAAGTTAATGGAGCACAATTTTTGAGGGTTTAAAGGTAGAAATTTGAAGCTTATAATTTTATTAAAGCACTAACATTAATTCTGTTAAAACTCATGTATTATTTTAGCTGTAAAGTTGTTTAAATTGTAATTTTTACAGTCATTTTAGGCTAGGGTTTGTTGACATTACATCGTCATGGCAACGAAGTTGTAAAATTGCCCAGCTAACAATTTTTGGTTCCCAGAATGTTCTGAGACCGTTAGTTTTTGAACGTACGTTCCCAGAATATACATTTTTTTAAAAAAAAAAATTATTTTTTTATTTTTTTTGGTTAGCCAGGAAAGTTTTATTTACGGAAAAATAAATCTCAAAATCACAATGTTCTCTCTTTGCACTGTCAAACAAATAAGTGACAGCCAGTGCTGAAGCATTTTACCAATCAAAAATTAGCATAAATAATTATAATTCAAAGTATTGCCCAGTATCGTCCAATCACTGCCAACCATATTAAAATAAGCATTATAAATTCTGGATCTAATTACTGATTATTATTGTCCCATATCTGCCAATCATGTTGAGTGCTCCAAACATCATCTACAGCCTGAAACTGAACTTTTGACCGGAAGTCAGGCGTGAATGCACTCAGCTGCATAGGAAAGCTATAGGATGCTCCCTTCCTCCCTATTTAGTGAATGACTTAACCTCCAGTGTGCTGTCTGTCTGCACTGGTCTCAGAACAGTTCAAAATGCACCTTATTTTCATCCTAACTCCATAGAAAGCCTCTGATAAAGCAACATTTTTCAGCTTTTGAATGAACCCCTTGATTATCAATGTGATAATGCACAGTAAATATAGAATTCTTAAGGAAAGAATAGCGCTAAAGTACACAATAGTGAACATTGTGTTTAGCAGAATGACGTTTCGGGATAAGTCGCTCAAATATTAAAAATTGCATATCAGATGAAACTAGAAACTCTTGACTTTTGACGCAAACAGGTTTCAATGTAAAAACTTAATTAGGTTTTCTTACCAGATGTAAAACAAACCCCGCTGAGACCGGCGGCATGTTGTTTTGTCACATAACTCAGTACGTCGAAAATGTAACCCTTTACTGACAGCCCAGAGAGTTCTGAACTGAGATCAGCCGCTTTAAATTAATTTAAATTATGCACTGCGTATAGTGAATCCAAAATACAACGTCCAGGCATTTGTATGCGAGGTTGCAAGAGGTTAAGTTAAAATAGGGTGACAATACGTCCTCTTTTTCCCGGACATGTCCTCTTTTTCGGACCTTAAAAAAGCATCCAGCTGGAATTTCTAAATTTGCGAAAATGTCCAAGATTCAGCTTTAGTTGCATTATGATGTGCATCTGGTATAATACTTCAGTGTGTGCGCGCGCATATTTGCACTGCTTTAACCCCTCTTTGTAAGTCCCGCCTTCTTGCAGCAACTATTGGCCAAATTCCTGCCTGTCAATCTCTCCGCGAACGCGCGAAGCGCTGTTGTGTTCGGCATCAAACAGTTGCTTGACAGTAGCAGCAAATGACAGCTGAGTGGAAACAATGCCCAAACGAAAGTGCAAATTTACAGAAGAGTGGAACAGAAAATTCCCATGCTTTCGTCCAGGTCGAGATTTGTGGGAAGCAGGATGTATGACATGTAAAGCTGACACTTATGTGTCATTTGCTAATAAAAGTGCAAGTGATTTAGAAGCACACATTAGCTCTGCGAAGCATAAAAGGTCAGCAAAAGGTGAAAGTTCATCAGGTAAATTAAATGACTACTTTTTGCGACCAGGTAAAATTGTTATCACATTGCTTCATTTTCCATGGCCATTCAAAATAATAGCAATAGTAAATGAAGGTACACTCATGGCATCAAATATTTTATTTTAGTACATGGACATTCAAAAGAATGTTGGAAATGTTATATACATATTTATGTTATGCTAATAGAGTGTCTTTTTCACTGTTTTAAAGTTTGCATTCATAGTAACACTGTTTTGAACCCTATTATTCCACCCCAATCCCAACATGTAGATGCAAAGTTATTTATATTTCGTTGTATTTATTACTCAAAAACTTCAATACGTTGGATAAAATATAATTTCATTTTTACAGTGGAGACAAGGCTGAAAAATACTCATTCCCTTTGGATTTAGTAAACTTACTGTATTGGCCTAAGGAGCAAATAGTACATCTTGAAACAGCAGTGCAAAATCTACATGCAAACATTGACTTGACAGTCCCAAAAGCAGTGTAAATTTGGAGCATTACCGAAAGTGCAGTATGTCTCTATATCTTGTTAAATTTATATGTTTTGCTGGGTATCTATTTAATCATTTAAATGTCACCCCCTTACTTTTATTTAGGCTATATACCATTAGAGGCAATATCCAAACTTTTTTTCCATTCAGTATTGTTAACAAAAATGCTCCCAGTATGACAAAGCATTTAGGTCTACATAACACAAGCACATGGAGCTTATGTAAAGTTTTATTTTGATGACTGAAAAAACATACACAAACTACAAAACAGTCTTTATATTGAATTTATTTATGTCCAGACTTGCTTTAGATAATACAGAGGCATATTCTAGTTAATTTAAAATAGACTTTCTTTTTAAAAAAGACATTGAAAGCTAACAACATACTAATCATTGCAGAAAAAAAAACAAAAAAACAAAAAACAAAAAAACTGATGGGGTCTTATTTCCATTTTACAGCATATTTTCAAACAATTTACCAGCTAATAGTCTAAACATTGGGTTTTAAAACATCCCTACAAAAATCTCAAGCCATCTGTGATAAACCCAAGCTGTCATATCATATTCACAATGTTTATAAATATGATCATAATGCACACAATGTTTGTTAAAACTCTTTATTAAATTGTTTTTAAATTGGATAAATATCAGAATGCTTTGTGTCAAATGCTAGTTCTACCAATAGATCAATGAAACAAATAAAACATTAAAAAGTATTACAGTAAACTTATTCATAAACATGTCCACGGTGAGTGCTTTTGCTAACACAGTGGTTATCAAGTGTCATGTAAAAGTGAACAGTGCCCGATGAGAATGTTCAATAATCAGTTTGCACCATAAAATTGATATTACAAGTCCCCTGCTGTCTCACAATTCAAAATACATCAAGTCCCATCGGCAAATTGGCCATGCAAACAAGACCTACTGGTTTGAAAGATGATAAATAGGATCCCTCAAGTTTAGCATGGTTAATGAAGCAGGCAACAGAGAGAGCCAGTGGTAAAAATCTACTAAGAACCAATGACTGGCAGCCTACACACGCAGTCTGCAATTAACTTCAAGGATTTAACTTATTTTCACTTTTGCATTCATTTATGGATGTTGTTGTGTTGTATGTGTGTGTCAAGGGAGTTTGTTCCATCTCAGTATTCTAAAGTGATCTGAAACCTCACTCAAAAACACCTCGCGGCATGATCGCTTCAGGAGGTTTAATTAATAAGGAGGGAAGTTTTGGCACATTTTGGTCTGACACATTTTGCTTCCTGTAACCCAAATTGGAACACATCTTTTTGCAATCACACAAACTTCTGATAATAAATTCACAAAGGAATGTGCTGCAATCAGTGGCTGCTGGTTTATATGAATACATTACTGTGGAGAATGTGAATAAAGATGATGATGAGTGAGAAAGTGGTAATTACAGAGAAGACAGTCACTTGGACTAGAGGGAACTATAGACCTTTTTCACACTCCGGGTTTTGGAACGCGGGAGTAAACATTTGCAGGGTAAACTTCAACAGCGGTGAATGGGAGATCACAGCAAATATTATTTTCACATACCTACTTGCTCCAAGACCAAAGGAAAAAATCCACTATTACGTTTGAATGACTTTCCAGAAAAGGACAAAATAGAGAGTGGTGGATTAAGACAGTAAAATGAGAGAAGCAGCTGTAATCGAGCAGCTGTAATCGAAACCCCCTCGCAGCTGTGGTAATTAGTTTTTTAAAACTAATTCCAGGGTAATATAACACAAAGAATAATGTTACAAACTTACACTAAATATTTAAAAAAGGTATAATATTAAAAAAAATTGCGAGATTTACATTGATAAGGCAGAACGCGTCATCACAGTCTGTGAAAAAGGTCTATTATGAAAAGGAATATTTTCGTTTTTGGCTCTAGGTTTATTTCTACTGTGTCTAGGAGGATTTGACAAAGTGACAGAATTTTTTTTTTTAAATCTGGTGTGCAATATTACAAAGAGGAAAGTTTGAAGATTCTAGAAAAACTTAGCTTTTTGCCTGACAAAGCTTTGCTTGACAATTTTAAATACTTTTAAAAGCCTTACAGACAGGAAGACGGAAGACAGAGAAAGAGAGGAGGAGAGATAGATAGAGAGAGAGAGAGTGATTTAGGAGGAATTACAGTCAGAATTACAGTTTGTTACAGAAAAACATTGTATGTGTGATCGGTTAGAAAGGATACGGCAACCAGAGTCAGAACAGGCTTGAAGTTTGGCGGATGTAGCTGGAAAACTCTAGGAAAATTTACAATTTAAAAGTTTGGTCTCAGGTTAGGAATTTGGTAAAAGAATAAATGCACGTTTGTACAAATAACTATATCCAACAAACATATTTAACTAAAGTTCTGTCAATCTGATGTAAAAAAACAAACAAACAAAAAACAAAAAAACATTTTAATATTTCCAATGAACAGTAAAAGGACATTTTAAACACTTTATAATACACATCCTTACAAATCATACTAAATATTACATAACTGATGGTTTTTGCCCGCTGTCCCACTGAGAAATTGATATAATATAATAAAATATTTTAAAATGTTCAGCTCAATTGAACAGTTGTCATATACTGAAGCACACCTAACTATATGCACTTAAATATCTAATATAATATTAATAATAAAAAATAATATAGAGAAGGATGTAATGAAAAAGGCTAAAACCTGACAAAAGTGATACAATGGAGTCACTTTATCACATCTGAAGAAAAAGCATGAACTGCAAGAATTGGAAAATGTTGATTCCAAATAAATAAATAAAATATAATTAAAATACCAGTTAAAAAGTTAACAGAGTTCTGAAATTTTTGCAATGCTTGAAATTAATATGTCTCTCATACCATAGTCCTTATTTTTGCAACATAATCTCATGATAATTTGTAGAGATTACAAAATTTGTAAGACATCATATTTGGCTCATGTGAAAAGGTACAACTTTTATTCCCATAGAGACCAACCAATCAATAAACAGAATTTAAAAACGATACAATCTACAACCACCAAATTTTAGGTAGCCTCCTATCCAACACTTTATTTTAAGAAAGAAAATGGTTGTGAAGTTTTGTTACCCATTCAATATTTATATAATCATTACAAATGACTGATGTATGTCAATAACCTGTATACACTTTCATTGTCTCGTTCCAAACCCCAATGTTTTCTTTCCTCCATGGTAAACGAGACTTATTTTCCTATAAAAATCACGGCTAGGTTTAGGGTAAGGAGTTCAACTTGAAAATCATAATAACATCGTTCGTCGGTTCGTAATTTTTTTCTATGGGAGTAAAATTCAAACGTTTTCTCACTATTTCGTCATATCGTACTATTATTATGATTTGTCATGAGATATATCATGGATTGAATATGAGGTGAATGAATGGACATTGGAATAACTAATACATGCGTGATGGAAAGTTTAACCTCTGTGCGGTTTGAAAGTGGAACAGGACACATGCATTAAAAAGGTAAATAGTGTCAATTTTGACTTCATTTTGAATTTAAAAATTTGTTTTTCTTAGAGTTTAAATAGTAGCTCAACAACATTTGAGCCCATTTTTTGCATTTTCTGCAGCAGATGCCCTCCCATGACAATCATTCTCACAAACTTTGGAGAAATGTGGAAACATAAAAGCAAACATGTTGCCTGGTGTCTGTCTAAGTGCATTAAGGAACATTAGAGCCACAACAACATAGAGACAGCAGTGAGTCGGGGAGAAGTGGGTGTTATGGGTGACTCCAAGGGAGGAGAGAGGGCCTTGAGGTTGTTGTGTCCCGAAAGATCTTCTGAACTTTTCATGGACTTAAAGAGAACTTTATGTGAAGATGTGCACAAGCCTCAAGGCTTCTCCTTTCCCAATCTAAAAAAAGGCAAGGCAGTAGAGAACATTCACAGGTAGCTGATTCTGGAAGAACTCTACATGCTTTGCGTGGTGCCATCCAAAACACCAACTCTCCATGACAGCACTCTCTCTCCATGGCCTGTTATGTTCCACTCTACGCTACATAGCTGCCCACACAGCTCTCATTCCATCCCTATAATTCTCTCTATTTCTTTCTCTCGCTGTATTCTGCTCATTCTCTCTGACTATCTCTGGAGGCTTGCTGTCACACCAAATTGAGCTCTACATGACAATTTAGCCTGGAAAGAGTACTCAGTAACTGGAAAAGATGGATTGAATTATTTTGTTTTATTAATCTATTGTCAGTCATCTGTGCTTTTGATCTCATTAATTAAAGCTGTCTAAAAAATAGGTTTTGTTGCCCTCGATATTTTAAATGCTGGGGGAAATGGTGCAGCTTTAAAACTTCATTGCATATAATAAATTCAAAGAGAGGTTCCTGGGTGACAAGATGATTGAATTATTTCTCTCCTATGTGCCTGCCAACCCTGTAGGCTGTCTAAGAGGCATTCAGAAGCTAAATCCTTCTGGCGGGATGCCACATGGATAGAGCAATTCGAATATCTTAAAGTACGAGGATGTTGGAGTCTTTTCAAGGCCTCTGACTGACATTTGTAAGCTGCCCTCTGGCAGTGTGTACCTGTCAAGTACATCTGGCCTCGATGCCACCGTCACCAAGGTAGCCTCCTCTGTTGAGTAACAGATAAAGCACTGAAACTCAGCAGCGTCGAGGAAGCCTGTTCTGGAGATGAAAATGCCTGATGGAATTGCCTCAGGAGATGTCACAACACAAAAATATTGGGTTTGGTTTCTCTAACAGAAAGTGGAGACTGGACAGCAGAGAGTCACATTATTTGTGATAGTCAAACCTAGGGAAGGAGTCAGTTGAGAAACTCAGCAGAGAAGCTTCTGGTGCAGCGAGCAGAACGGAATTTAAGTTCATGGTAGCACTGCACAAAGCTGTGGTAAATGAACGTGATTGGAAGAGCCAGCAGCACTATACCACTCACAACGCACAGGCCACCAAGCACACGTCCCGGCACAGTGATGGGGTACATGTCTCCATAGCCGACAGTCGTCATGGAGATAATAACCCACCAGCAGGCGGCAGGAATGCTAGCGTATTCATCGTTCCCAGACTGCAGATCGAGACCGTGCTCCAGAAGTTGCGCCAACGCCCCAAATATGGCCATGGCCACGCAAATGAAGACTAAAAGCATGACCATTTCGCGGTAACAGCGCCTCAAAGTCAGCCCCAAAGTCTGGAGGCCCAGGAAATGGCGTGCTAACTTGATGACCCAAAAAATTCGCATCATGCGCAGCACGCGTAATGTCACGCCAGCCCTCTGCAGCTGAGAGTTCTCTCCTGTGAGAACAGTCATGGTAACGGAGATGTAATAGGGTGTAATGGCCAGAAGGTCTATGATGTTTAGTGGACGTCGCACAAACTCGCACTTGTCTCTGGAAACAATGAAGCGCACGATGCACTCTGCCGTGAACCAGCCGATGCACACTGCCTCGATGATCCTGGACAGGTGCACATTGATGGGGGAAAGAAAACAAGAGAGTCTGAGAGAGAAAGAAGACTAATTTGAAGAGGAACATGTTGATCCATTTCAAAGAGAGTGGTCTCATTACCCAAATTAACATTTAACTAGACTAGTTCAAGGTGCCTGAGTGTTTTCATCATTTTGTGATAATTCAAAGCCATTTTAAAGCTTTTACCGAGATTTATCTTGCAATTTGCTAAGATGCTGAGTGCTTTCATGTGTTGCTTTAGATACTCACACACAAAGACCCTTTAAATAGCCGAGGCAACAAATAGTAAGGTCTACCAAATGCCAGCATTCAGTGTAAGAATGAGCGCTGAATACAGAATGTGGGATTAGGTTCAGAGATTAACTTTAACAGTGGCTTAGAATTAAAGATGAATTGATGAAATTGCACTAGCAAAAGTATGATCAGCATTTTCAATTGTTTTGTGGTCCAAATAACCATTTACTAATTACTGAATAAATATTTATTTGACATAATTGCAGAGGGAAGATATGTTTTTACCATGTGAATTCTTGAAGCATTTGAGATGTACTTAAACCATGCAACCAGTTGGAATCCCATAAGGCCTGGCAACACTTTCTTTCTGGCAACGTTTGCAAAGTAATGCACTGTGCTGATCACAGTAATGTATTCCAGTTATGAGTCTAATGAAGAGTTAGGACAGTCAGGAAAATGAAATGAAGCATCTTGCCAGAATGCCAATACTCATTAGAAAAATGAGCTCAAATTAATAACATTCTGTTTCAGAATACTGTGGTTAACTCATGACATATGTTAACGCTTACTGTCTTTACTTGTTTTGAAATTTTGTTTAAAGGGTTGCTGGGTCTTAGAGGGTTGGCCAAAAAAAAAAAAAAAAAAAAAAAACATAAAAGCAATTCATTCCAGTTCAGAGCCATCATTTTGTCCTATTTTTTTCATATATATCATTCCAAATATGATTCTGAAATCAATAGACAGGACTGATATGGAATTGCATGGTAACAAACTTCTAATGTGCAATTGTTACCTTGATCTGACCCTTAAAAATTATATATATATATATATATATATATATATATATATATATATATATATATATATATATATATATATATTACACCAATCAGCCACAACATTAAAACCACCTGCCTAATATTGTGTAGGTCCCCCTCGTGCTGCCAAACCGCACCAACCTGCATCTTAGAATAGCGTTCTGAGATGCTATTCTTCTCACCAATTATTCTTCTCAATTGTACAGAGCGGTTATCTGAGTTACTGCAGACTTTGACAGTTCAAACCAGTCTGGCCATTCTTTGTTGACCTCTCTCATCAACAAAGGATTTCCATCCGCAGAACTGCAGCTTACTGGATGTTTTTTGTTTTTGGCACCATTCTGAGTAAATTCTAGAGACTGTTGTGTGTGAAAATTCCAGGAGATCTGCAGCTACAGAAATACTCAAACCAGCCAGTCTGGCACCAACAATCATCCATGCGATTATCTAATCAGCCAATCGTGTGGCAGCAGTGCATAAAATCATGCAGATATGGGTCAGGAGCTTCAGTTAATGTTCACATCAACCATCAGAATGGGGAAAACATTTTATCTCAGTGATTTGGAGCGTGGCATGATTGTTGGTATATACACTACCGGTCAAAAGTTTTGAAACATTTACTCATTCTTTATTATAATTTTTTTTTTTTTTTTTTTTTTTTCA
Source organism: Myxocyprinus asiaticus (assembly GCF_019703515.2). Classification (NCBI taxonomy): domain Eukaryota; kingdom Metazoa; phylum Chordata; class Actinopteri; order Cypriniformes; family Catostomidae; genus Myxocyprinus; species Myxocyprinus asiaticus. The sequence continues at coordinate 11,560,639 of NC_059366.1, forward strand.
CATTTTAGAATAATAGTAAAGTCATCAAAACTATGGAACAACATAAATTAAACTATGGGAGTTATGTTGTGACTGAAGATGCTAAAATATAACACAGTTTTGATTTATTTTGGATTTTGTTTAAAGTAGTCACCCTTTGCCTAGATTTTGCAGACATGTACTCTTGACATTTTCTCAACCAACTTCTTGAGGTATCACCCTGGGATGCTTTTTAAACAGTATTGAAGGAGTTCCCATTTATGTTGGGCACTTATTGGCTGCTTTACTTTATTATTTAGTCCAAATCATCAATTTCAAAAACTTTTTTTTTTTTCTTCATATAAATTCATATGGTGGCACACTTATATTTTTGTCTACAAAACTAATTCAAACATTTAAGCATACACCTTCAGAAAGATCATGAGAAACATTTCAGTCAAGGGTTTCAAAACTTTTGACCGGTAGTGAATACAGTATATTTGATTCTGATTAGAAAAGAACCAGATGTTGTTTAGATGTTATCACATCAAGCAAATAGTTTGAGGTTATATCTGACTTTTTTTCCCAGTAAATTTTTGTAATGAGTATACCAAAAAGGACTGGTGAAGCAAAGATCTGGTAAAAGATTATAACAATTATTTATTTCCTTTTGTTTCTCTGAGAGAGAGAAAGCTGTTTTATAAATGTATAATACTGATGTTTTTTTTCCATTTTGAAAAAATCAGACACTGTCAACATCTGTTAGACCAAAATGACTGGTGTAGCCTACTTCTATTCCTCTGTTTCAAATCCCAAAATAGATGCGTAAAATGTTTTAACATCAAGTGAAGTGGAACTCCAGTTTATATGCAACAAGGTTTCCTACACTTTTGCCTCAGACATTGATTTTCTGACAGAAATAAAGTCGGAGCTGGAATGAATGCATTAGCGGAGGATGAATGGAGACTGGTTTAGGTTGAAAGTTCTCTTCAAAAACATAATCACTCATATTGTTTTTGCATGAATAACAAACCTGATCTTTCGGCAACATAGACCATGTTAAATCATTACACACAAACACACACTATGGAAGTTTGCTCCTCAGGTACCAGTACCTTCAGAACAGTCCACGTGGCAGTCATGAATACGGAACAGACAAGCTCAGAGGTTAAAAGGAATATTAAACACAAGAAAATTGTACTTATATTTGGAATTTAGTTCTAAGTAGTCAGTGGTAGCTGTTTATTGCAGTTCTTGAGGTGTGTAAATGACTGGTGGCACCAGTCTTAGACCCACTTTTTACTTTTCTTTATTCATATATATATATATATATAAGTAATGGTTTGCTAGCTTTTATTTGTATTTTTTCATTAATTTGTTCATTTTGGAAGATTGTTCAAAATGGCCTTACTGTGGTCAGAATGGGCAGAGCTTTCTTTAGCGAAAACTCATTTGAACCAAATAACTGTCATCAAGCAGAATTGTTTTGTTGTTTAGAACTTGTTAATTTATCGCAAGATGATTCATTCCTATGTACAATCTACAGACCTAAACAGCTGGCTCTCAACATTCATTCAGAACCTTGGAGAGTGACAGCTTTTAGCTACCTTGAGAGATCATTTTCATATTTGTGACATTTATTACTAATTCTCACAATCAGGGGAAACTGAGGAGCCCTTAACTTCGAGATGCTCAAGTAGGCTATAAATTGACTATTCTATGAAAGTTTATGACTTTGTTTCATGCTGAAAGATAAAGGACAAACATTTAAGAAATGTGACATAACATGACACCAAACACATGATCCAAAAGACTCTAGACAAATGTGGCTGTGGACATGTATTTAAAATTTGGTGAATGCATTGCTTTTCATATTTGATTTAGGGTGTGGTGTTGGTTGGGGGGTTCACACAGGATGTGTTCTTGTATTAAAACAGTTGCATTTAATTCGTTGAATATTTGAAAAAAGTAGAATTTTTGATGCTGCATTTTAAAAAAATGGTGCAAAATGCTGGAAAACACGATGGAGAAAAACAACTGTCTGGCACAAATCTTTGGGTAGATTACATCTAAAATTTAACCTTGAATTGATTACAGATTACACAACTAAAAATTTAATCTGCAGCTTAATCTTTTAGATTATACTTTATAGGCAGTCTAATCTTTTTATTTTATTATTATTATTGCTTTTTGCATGTTTTGATGAATCAATTTTAATGTATTAAGAACCAATCTGCACATCTTTTATTTCAAATTAGAAATTATTATTATTAATAATAATAATAATAATAATAATGATAACCTAATCCAGATGGCATTGCATTCCATCACTACCCTGCACTATGAGTACACAAATTAAAAATATCGTAGACGGGAGGCAAGAATGTGTAAACGTGCCCTAAATGTTCCGTTTATACAGGAATGTTGTGTTCTGCTGCATTTTTAAAACACTGGAATAGTTCATTCAAAAATAAATTGTCATTTTCTCACACTCATGTGGTTCTAACTCATATTACTTTCTTTCTTCGGTGGAAAACTAAATAATTCAAAGCAGAATGTCCAAGCTGCTCTTTTCCAAAGAATAAAAGCGAATAGTGACCATGACTGTCAAGAAAAATGAAGACTTTTACATAATAATGACTTTCATTTCAGGCTGTTCCTCACACAAAGCTATCGTGTGGCTTCAGAACACTTGGAATGTATCACTTGAATCATTTAGACTACTTTTATGTGCTTTTGTGAGCTTGACAGCACCCATCCACTGTCATTGTATGGAAGAGTGCATCTTGGACATTCTGCGTTAGTGACGTGCACAGACCTCAGCAGGGACAGGGGCAGAAGAATGTAAAAGGGCAATGTTTTTTATTTATTTATTTATTTATTTTTTAATGAGTAGTAATTATATATACTTAATTATTTTATTTTTTTTAGCATTTTTTCTTGTATTATATATTTTTCATTTGTTTTCCCTTTATCACAAATAATAGCCTATTCTGTATAATCATTCATTACCATGGTATTACCCTGTCTCATCACTCTTTTCACTTCTCTCATCTCTGCTCCCTCACTTCATCCAATCATTATAACTGATACTTCTTATATTACTTCATATAATTATTTTAAGAAGAGAAAATTATTTTACTGTATTCTGTCATTAATATTTATAAATATACAGGACCTTACAGTAATAATATTGTGGAACCATGGTACAATGATGGTGTCAAGATGGTACCATGTTTTTGAATGGTTATCATGGTACATATCCAAAAAAAAAAAAAAAAATGGTAATACTATGGTATTTTTCTGAAAGAGATTAGTCTAATGGCTTATTAGTTTCAACAAAACCAAACTGGCTTTGGCTAAACCTGACAGCTCTTTCAGTTTATGTCAATATTCTATAAAAGACTAATTTATTTTATATCACTGAAAGCAACGCGACCGCTCCCATTATAATTAATAAATCTATCTACATAAATGGTACACGATGTCGGAAATGCGGAGTATTATTCTTCTGATGAACTTACAAAACAATACATGGAGCGGACTTTTTGTTTGACCTGTTACTCCTCTGAGGTAACAGCATGTTCTGGAGCGAATCCTGCATTTTTGCTTCCTTGAAAGGCCCTCCTGCGGGAGGGGATGCCACTCAAAAGCTGGTCTAAAACGAAAGTGAGAAAATGAATCTTTTCTCGGAAGGCACTTCCACAAGACTGTTAGCGAAGGGTACATTCATACAGTAATGCCATGTTTCCTTCAGAGTAATCTCTTCAAGGGCTCTGCAGTTCAGAGTGAGTATAGGGCATAGGGAGGATCACTTGCGATTGGAATCCGCCCCGATCTGCTGTAGCGTGCGCTCTTAAAAGCACCTCCGCTTAATTTTCTTGCCCACGTTTTACAAAGAAATCTCATAATAACACATTATTACTGTTATTGTGAGATTACAAGATCTTAATTTTGTTTTATTTAACTATTTTAATGTAATTATTAAAATGTCTCCCCTTTTTATGGACGAAAGGGCACCTTTAGATTTGTGAACGAAAGGGGCAGGGGCTTGCTCCCCTGCTGCCCCCCTTCTGTGCACGTCAGTGTTCTGCGTAACTTCTCATTTAGTGTCACTGAAGAAATAAATTCATAGGGGTTTAGAGTAAATTATGACAAAATTGTAATTTATGGTGAACTATTCTATAACATACTATTCTATAACAAACAGGGTCAATCTGTTCTATTCCATTCCGCTACTACGCGTCTTGTGTGAACTGCCCCTACGAGGATATTTATTTACTGTGGAAATTTCTCACCAAACAGTTAGTTAACGGAAAGTTTAGGCAAGAAAAAAGACATAAATACCCAGATGGATGCTCTAAAGAGTACCTGTTCTCTTCCACAATGTTGCTCTCGGCAGTTTTCCAGTCAGGAAGAGTGCTTGCGCAAAGCATTATCATGGACACAATGACAAAAATGACCGACACGGACGCCAAAATCTGTGCGGCCAAAGAGGAGGTGGGCTCCTCGAAAGTCCTGCGCATCCGCTCCAGCCACTTGGAGTCCCATTTTGCGTCAGCCGGTCTTGACACCTCGTCTGTCGCCATAAATTGCTCGTCCGTTTTGTGGTCCGCCTCGGGAAAGTGAGTGTACGTTTCGGACATGCGGTCGTCAAGTCTCCGCTGGCAGCAGAACTCCAAATGAGAGCTTTCCAAACCCCAGTAAATCATCTCGTTGTAAAACGACAGCTCGCACATATGCGGAACGAAGCGCAGTTTGCCGTACTTCACGTAGAGCATGATGAAGCCGAACGCTTCCGAATGTCTGTCAAAGAAGAACTCGTTGCTCTCTCGATCGTAATCATCGCACACTTCCAGCACTTCTCTCTCCGAGGCGCAACTGTGGAGACGACTTACTCTCCTCAGAGGGAAATCCTTGATTACGTCCTTTGGAAAAGCATACTTGGTGCCACCCACGTTGATGATACAAACGCTTTTGCCAAACTTCATTTTTGCGAACCTTTAAAACATATAGTATAGAAGAAAGTCATTTTTGAGTGTGTCGCATCAAAATGACTCCCAAGCTTGGAATTAGATTCAAAGTTCACGTTTCAGCCCCCTTCAAGAGTCCATCACGCGGCGTGGAAAGCAGCAGAAGATAATGCTGTCTCTCTGGGTATCTTCTGTCTTGATGAAAACTGCGCGCCCGCAATGGCGCACTTGTACCTGTGCGACGGTTGCAACGCGGCGCGCTCCGCTCCACTGGCTAGGCATCTCACTGGATCAAGAGGGTAGCCTACTTTCGGTTTCCGCGAGACTCCCAAACTGAGTGAGCCACCTGAGCGCGAACAGGGATGTTACGCGTGTGCGCACTCGCGCACGCACCCGCGCACACTGCTTCTGTGGTGCTCTCAGGTCTCTTATCTTGATGTTCTCTTGTCTAATCAGTTTTCAGGAGGCACTTGTTTTTAAAAGTCCATTATTTAACCACATTACATAATCAAAGCATTGCATCTCTTGCACAGTTAAACTTAATGTTAAAGGATCAACGGTAAACCAAACAATTAAAATCTGCTTAAACTAGTTATAATATTTTAATTAATATTGTATACATTTATAAGATTAAAATACATGCGACAACTTGCCCCAATACAAAAATGTCAACTTGTCCTTACCTGCTACTGACATTCATGAAAAATATCCTGGTCCTGAGAACGCAGATTAACCTTTCTGTTAAAATCTACCTTCATAACTGACCCTTGCCTTAAAGGAATATTCTGGGTTCCATATAAAATAAGCTCAATGGACAGCATTTGTGGCACAATGTTGATTACCACAGAAAATATTTTTTGACTCGTCCATTCTTTAAATAAATAATAAAAATAATAATAATAATAATATAAAATAAAAAAAATCTGGGTTACAGTGAGACACTTACAGTGAAAGTGAATGAGGCCATGTGCTATAGACATTACAAACACCAATTGCTTCTGATGTCACTTAGGTTTTACACATGTAGGCCTATTATATAAACCAATAAAAACTTAAAAAATCATTAGATACTTCAGACACCATTAGGGGTTCCACATTGGACCAAATGGTTCTGAGCACATGAGGAACGGTTCCAGTAGCATTTCCACTTGAGGTTCTGCACGATTACAAACTGTTTTTGGCCCGGATTTCTCAGTATGGTTTGCTAACCGTGCTGGTGGAATGGGTTTAGTATGTGCCAACGCCAAGGAATCTAATTTGTTTCTTGGTAGCTGATATAGTTAGCTATGGTGAGGTTAATAATAATAATAAAAAAATTTTTTGTATGTTTTGTGCATCTTCATGATATTATAATGATTGTTTAACTCGTAGTGTACATTATTTTTATACATGCCTTTTTCGTCAAGGCGGTAGATTACACTAGCTAGCTCATTAAAACTTATATAATATATAATTATATTACTCGTATTATATTTTGTACTTTTATCTAGTCTGGGAACTTTTACCTTTCTGTGTGTTCATGTCCGGTGGCATGCACACCCCTTTAGCAAATTATGGAAAACCTCTCACCTTTTTCTCTTTGCTTTCTTTTTTATGACATGGGCCGTATTTTTCCTGCGCTTTAGTAGAGTAAAAACCAAGGGGAAAAAAGCAGTCTTAAAAACTAGAATATGCCTTCATCCTGCATTGCGCACTCGCTCCAGTGTTTACTTCTAAAGCTGGTTATTACAGGAACTTTTGGTTTTTATTTTATAGGTTCCTTAGAGAAATGTGATAGATGGACAGACAGACTCATTCTACTCTACGAGTCAGAGGTAGAGTGTAAAATGGAAAAACATCACAGCTAGAGGGCGCCCCCTCTCATTCTTTTATTTGTTCTCCTGTGTGAGTGACATTCACTCCAGGCCAGTGTATGAACACGAAAATAGGGTTCAGTTCATTATGTTGATACAGATATCAGACTATGAACTATGTGCAGAACACTAGACTCAGTTTGAAAGTGATGATTAAAGACTGATAATTACAGCTCCTGCCTTGGGCTTTAATTACCCATGGCAAATAGAAAAACCTGATTATGAATCTACTTTAATTAAAAAGCAATTTAGTGCCAAAGAGCTCTGGAAAACAGGTATGCAGTGGAGCTTTTAATAAGAACCTCATATAGACTAGACAGAATTGAGCATTATAAAACAGTGCCTGCTCTTGGGTGAAAAAATAAATAAAATAAAAATTTAAATAAAAAAAAACCTACAACGCCATACCATTGTTTTATTTTTACCAAAACACTAAATGTTAATGTTACAAACAGCTAATTCCCAAACACAACATAAAAGGACAGACAAAAATGCAAATCCAGTAAAATAGTTTATTCAGAACCACTGAACCAGCCTGCCTGAAATTAAGCAAATAAATATGTCTGAAAAAAAATAAAATAAAAAAAAATGATGGGGCAAAATACACAAGTGAGTAGCAGGGAGAAAAATCAATACCTGTAACCTAAATCAGAATAGCCTTGAGTAATGGCTGTAACCATAGTGACAGATACAGTAACAGTAGTAAATATTGATACTTTGTATTGCTTGTTTTATTTCAGTTTTATTCAAAACTATTTCAGGAATCTCTTGCTGCTTTCATCCTTTCACAGCCAAAAACTTGGTTGTGTCCAGTTTTTTTCCTCCTCTGCCCAAACGCTTAACAGGGGTTTTCTGTTGCTATCCATTTGCATAAAACCGCTATTTTCCATAGCCTGAGGGTAAGAGACAGGCCTCAGGACTGATAGAAAAAACTAACTTGCAAAGTGCACACTTCATGCTATATGTATATCAATGACAGGTCACACTTTGTATTAGGTGGCCTTAACTACTATGTACTAACATTAAATACATTCAAAACTATGTATTTACTGTGTAACTACATGTTGTTCTGCAAAATTCCCACAATTGCTGCTACTGAGGTTGAGGTACGGGTAGGTTTAGAAGTAAGGGTAGGGTTAGGTTTAGGATTAGGGGTTAGAGTTAGGTTTTGGGGTAAGGGTTGGGTTAGGGGTAAAGTTAACAGTGTAACTACAAATGTAATTAAATGCAAGTGCTTTAAATATAATAATGCAACAACATGTATGTACATAATACGTACATTGTATCAAATGGTTAAGTACATAGTAGTAAAGGCCACCTAATATAAAAATGGTCCCAATGGCGCAGCAGTCAACTAATTGTCAACTGTAGTTCTATTCATAGAGGACATATCAACCAAAGTCAATCTCAAAATTACATTTTAAGTCACCTCAATTATAGAATACTGTTGGTTGACACTCTCAAAGCTAACTGAACTGTGTTTAAACAAAACCTTATTTAGCACCCCAAACAGGACAACATATTCTGTTGCTGTGTGAATGTGTGAACCCAAAGGTGACTTTTATCCAACTGAAAGGTGTACTTCATCCAGCAGAAACACAAGCTAATAACCAACTAACATTCTCGTCAATCAAAACTGCCCCACGTTGCCACCACAGGACAAAGAGGAGCAAATGTACAAGGGATTGTAGCGAATAACATATAATGCTGTATTCACTAAGAATTGTACAAGACATGTTTTTGAGCCAGTTGAGCCCATTGGGAACACATGTGCCTTGTGAATACATTAGGGCATTTAAATAGCTGTTATTAAGAACAACTATACATAGAGGTTTTAGCTCTTTTGTAGTATTACTTCTGTTGTTTTGCTGCAAATTGTTGTTTTGTGTGATGTAATTTGTGTGATCTGTGTCGCAGTCTGACCTGACTGTGCCTCCCCTGACTATCTGTTTGTCTCGTCTGAGTGTTTTTCCTGTGTTTGCCTTGTCTCTTACGCCCTCTTTTGTCTTACAGGTGCCATGTTGAGTTTGCCAGCTCCAGCTGCCTTGGCAACGATCATCAATCAGCTGATCATCTGTGGCATCTGCTCTCCCAATTACATCTCCCTATAAAAGCTCTCCTCGTGTTGAGTCCTTTGTCAAATTGTTTGTATTGTTGTGCTGTTTATATAATCACATAAGAGAAGATTATGATGCAACACTCTTGATCTCCTCACTTCAGGAGGCTTCACTTCATAAATTGGAACATCATCAGCAACTTGGTGTACAATGATGTGGACTTGGTCTCCCAATAATTCCTGAGTTTTCCAGGTCCTCCTCTTGGGGTCAGGTTCTTTACAAAGACTCTGCTTCCTGGATGTAGGTCTGTGCATCTCACCTTGTTGTCATAATTCCTTTTGTTTCTTTCACTGGAATTTTTTGCATGTTCTCTGGTGATCTCTTGGGCCTCTTGCATTCCTTTTTTCCACTTTTCCATGTATTCACTTTGACTAACAGAACTGTTATCTGAGTTGAGCCCAAAGAGTGCATCGATGGGGAGTCTTGGACCAAACAAGAGGTAGAAAGGTGAGAAACCGGTAACTTCACACTTGGTACAGCTGTAGGCATTGATTAACTTGTGACTTCTTTGTGACGAGGAGGAGGGCGGGACCAGTTCAGTGACTCTTTCCAATTTGATTTCTGTTTCTCTGTCAGGGTTTTCAGCATTTGCAACAATGTTCGGTTAAATCTTTCCACTGCCCATTTCCTTCAGGGTGGTCCTTGAACCGGTGATGCCACCATACATTTGGTGTTGTGTGAATAGCTGATTTTCAAATTCACCAGCTTGGTCATGGTGTATTCTGGATGGGAACCCGAACTTCAGTGTGAAATAATTGAGGAGTCGGTCAGCCACTGTTTTTCCAGATTTTGAGGTTGTTGCATAGGCCTGGGCGAATCTTGTGAAGTGGTCGATGATGACAAGTATATATTCATATTCTCCCTTCCATTTGTCCAAGATAAGGAAATCGACTGACACAAGTTCAAATGGGCAGGGTGTTGTAATGCTCTTTAGGGGTGCTCTTGTCTCTCGGCATGATTTCTTTTGTTTAATGCAGGAGCAGGCTCGCAGTACATGGTGTTCTATGTCTCTCTGCATGTAAGGCCAAAAGAAGCGATCTCTGATCAGGCTTGTGGTGGGGTCAACACCCTGATATCCCATCTTGTCATGCAGTTCTTTTAGAACAGTTTTCTTAAATTTTGCTGGCAATACAAGCTGTGTGCTCTGAGATGTTTTTCTGTGTAAAATATTATGCTCATCCAGTATCAGTTTATCCCATTCTTGCGAAAGGCCTTTGGATATTGGACTCGCAAACCGCCACTGCTGAGAAGAAGGTTTTGATCCTGACTAGCTGCAGCGAAGGACCATGGTAAGTCTGAGTCATCCTGGACTTCCACTGCTTGTATCATGGCTCCTACGGAGTCTGTTGAGAGCTCTTCAGTACATTCTCTCATGGTTGTTTCCAGGCCAGCCGGCATCCTGGACAATGAGTCAGTATCAATGTTTTCTTTACCGGACGATATCGGATGGTAAAGTGAAAGTCTGCAAGCTCAGAAATCCATCGGCACCCAGTGGCAATCAACTTTGCAGAGGACAGCACGTAAGTGAGGAGATTGTTATCGCTGATCACAGTGAAGGTTGGTGCATAACAGAAGTAATCTTGAAACTTTTCTGTGATATCCCATTTGCGGGCTAGAAACTCCAACTTCCCGCTGTGCAGATGGTCATTTTTCTCTGCTGTCATCAAGGTTCTTGAACATAGGTTATTACTCTTAGTTTGCCATTCTGGTTCTGGTACAAGACAGCTCCCAGACCTTGGTTGGACGCATCTGTATGAAGCACAAATGGTTGTGAAAAGTCTGGGAATCCCAACCATGGAGGCTGAAACAGGCAATCAATCAGTTTTGACAATATTTCTTGATGATGCTCTGTCCACTCAATTGGCTTACTGGATGGAACCATGTGACTTTTTCTGCTGGTTCCTCCTCTGCGCTTACCTTTCTTTGGCATCTCCTCACTGTCAGCATTGCCCATCAGATGGTCGTAAAGGGGGTTGGCAATCCTTGAAAAGTCTGGCAATAATAACTCAGCAGGCCTAAACAACAGGCCTCTTATCCTTGAGTGCTGTTTTGGTGACAGTGTCTGCAGGGCCCATATGGCTACCTTCAGCTGAAACGATTCTACCCAGGTAATGAACTTAGTTCTTGAACAGCTCACATTTCCATGGTTTCAGCTTCACTCCATGGGCTTGAAATCATTGCAGCACTTTCCTCACCACTTCAACATTTTCATCAAATGACTTTGTGAAAACAAGTATATCGTCCATGTAGGGCACACACATTTAATCTCGGAGTCCTTCCAGGCATTCCTCCATGAAATGCTGAAATGCAGCAGGTGGGTTCATAAGGCAGAACGGAATATGAATCCATTCATATAAGCCCCACAGTGTGCTGAATGCTGTCAGTGGCCTACTCTCTGGGGACACAATGCCTTGATGGTACACCTTTCCTTGATCTAAAAAGGAAAACCATGTGTTACCTCCTGTCCAGAATGTCCTGTACTCTGGGGATAGGCTGACGGTCAGGCAGTCTTCCTATTGAGGTCTCTATAGTCGATACACAACCTAAGGCTTCCGTCTTTCTTACGGACACATACAATTGGAAAAGGTAATGGGATTTCTCAGCCAAGCCTTGGGCAATCAAGTCGTGCAAGTAGTCCTTCATTTCCTGATACAGTGGCTTAGGAACAGAAGTGTACATGTGGACAGCAGGCATACTGTCGGTCAAAGTGATACTTAGCTGTAGACCCTTGATGCATCCGATGTCATCGTCTGACTTTGAGAAAGAGTGACGCTCCTCCTGCAGCATTTGTTTAACTTTCTGTTGTTCATGCGGAATTAAATGGCTCACGTCAACAGGTGGGTCCCACAAATTTTCACTGGAATTTCCATCAGCACTTGTCATTTTTGGAACCTCACTGATACAGGCCGTGGTTGCACAATATGATGCTGCAGCTGGACTTTATTGACTGCGTTGTCCCAAGCTCAGTTTCCCTGCAAACATGATGTCATGGTCTGTTATGTTTTGCACACTGAGCTTGACCAATGGTCGGCTTCCTTTTTTCAAAGTCAGGAGGGTTTCAAGAGATTCTAGACCATCGGGGTACTGTGGATTTACATGTGGCTCAAACAGAAGAACACTGTACTGTTTCACTTTAGGCACTTTGACTTGACACTGAATCTACATAATTGTGTGCTTGGGTATGTTCACAGGTGCGTTTGTCATTTTCACCAGATATTCATTCAGATCCTCAGCTGTCACAGGATTAATGAAGGTCTGTATTTTGTTTTTCTTAATGCCAGGAAATATAACCATGGGGCTGCATATTGTGATGGGTGAGTGTGATGAGGAGGAGGGCGAATCAGCCGAGGAGAGGGATAAAGCAAAGACAGATGTGGCAGTTCGGGAGAGAGAGAACCACAGGCAGCTGCCGTGTGTGTTTATGTTTGTGTCTTTTTAAGTTTTCATTAAACATTATTTTGATGGTTCAGCTGGTTTCCGCCGCCTCCTTGCCTGACCTTTACTTCTTACATTGGTTCCGAAACCCAGGAAGGAGGAGGGATGTGCTGTCGTGGAGACCTCGCCACTGCCGTCCGCCCAAAGGAACAGCCGTGGCCACTGGGGGATAGAGGAGTCACTGCCGGCCGCCTGGACATGGAGGAACAGCCACCGTCCATGAGGGAAGGAGGGGCTCGCTGATGGCCACCTGGAGCTGCTGCCAGGGGTGGAGGGGCTCGCTACCGGCTGCCAGAATGTGGAGGGGCATTCCATCCACCAGGGGTTGGAGGACTCGCTGCTGTCCGCCTGGGAAGGAGCAGCTGTCATCTGCCAGAGGGTGGAGGAGTGGTCGAGGACCAGGCGATGGCATGTCTGGGAACCGGAGAGCATTTTTTCTCTCTCTCTCTCTCTCTCTCTCTCTCTCTCTCTGTCACTCCGCCTCACTCTTTCCCTCTCCCCTTTTCCCTCTCCTTGTCTCTCTCCCATGTCTCGAAATGTAGGGAAAGCCTGCCGGCAGGCACGGCCGGAAGGGCAACGCCCCCCTTTGGAAAGAGGGGGGGATATACATCATGCCAGGGGTTCCCCGGCCTGAGGCAAAGGAGGGAGGAGTGTGATGAGGAGGAGGGCAGGGCCAGGCTGTGAGTGCGCACGGCCGGCCCCCAATCGGGTTAATCAGCTGAGGAGAGGGATATGGCAGAAGCCGAGCCGGATGTGGCAGTTAGGGAGAGAGAGAGCCACACGCAGCTGCCGTGTGTGTTTGTTTGTGTCTTTTTATGTTTTCATTAAACATTATTTTGATGGTTCAGCCGGTTCCCACCTCCTCCTTGCCCGACCTTTATTTGTTACACTGAGTTGCATATTGTGTTGATGCTGGATGGTGCTGAGGCTGTTGTAAGGGCATTGAACATGGCAGTAGACTGTGAGGATGTGATGCTGCATACTGCTGTTGCAGAAATGCACTCTGTTGTGATTTGAGATAGTGGGACTGATGCAGATATTGCTGTTGTTCATATGTAGCTTGGCTTAGTCTTAGGTTTGGTGCTGTGGCTCTTTACTCCACTCTGATGTTGGCTGGTAACTTTGCAAGAAGTCCTGCAATGGCTGGTGAGCTATCATCAATGCTGGAGCCTTGTTGATAACTGCAAAACACTGTTGAGACACAGGAGTGGGTTGTTGGATGGTTGCTTTAATATGCATTATATCCTCACTGAGACTTTTTAGTTGTGGCCTCAAGTCAAATTTAGGCTGTTTTGGTTGGCATTTTTGGTTTGTTTGACTGTGTGGCATTAACTCTGAGCATGGTCATTCTGTAAGCCAGTCAGCACTGTGTGTAGGAACATGTTTTGTACTAGAGCTGGGTCATAAAGCAAACATAATTTTCTGTCTGAGATCAAGAACACGTATCAGAAAGCTTTGTGGTGATTCTTTAGTGTGCTGAGCCTCTTTAGTGAGCTGCTTGTATAGTTCAGTAGCATTTTTCTCTTGATATTGAGAGCGGAGTATTCGTCTCAGTGTTGGAAGTGTCAGACATGCTTTTCCCTAAAGATAACTATGCAACTGAAGTACAGGTGTGATGGCCTTAATGACTGAAACTATAACTTCTTGCTCAGGGTAACCCTTATTCAGTCCGCTTTCTATTTGATGCGCAAGGCTTGAAAATTACAATCTGTCCGTTTGACCAGGCTCACCAATAAGACCTGAGATTTTGAAGTCTTTGTGTCATATTGCTGATGAGTTTGTTTCTTTGATGGAGGTGGAGGACCAACCAGTGTACTGTCTGTTGCTATTTGTCTTGTTGCCATACTCTGTGAGTGAGCAGGTCTTATGTACATGGCAGAAAATTATTCAGTTGTACTCTCAATTCCTCTCAATGGTCTTTGGACTATATTAATTCTTCTCCAGCTTGCCTTAACTCTGTTCTTGGATCAGTCACATTAGCATTTGTTATCATCAGCTCACTTAATTTCTCATTGATGCTCAGAAGTTCAGCCATGCCTCCATCCTCTAGCTCCTCTAATTCACTTCTTAATAGATGGTTACTGAGAAGGTTTACTAAGGACAGGCGTGTGATGTTTGCTACATCCTCTGCAGAGATTTAGGAAATGACTGAGCTCTATGAGCTTTTCTCATGGTAGTGTGCATAGTCTTTCACCCATTTCCTATTGAAGGCTTTGAAGCGCATCCATCTTTGACAGCAGTATTTAACAGGGTGTTGTAAGTGGACATTTACCTCACTGACTTGACTTAGCTGCCTCTGCTCAATCAGCTCTTTCTTGCAACTTCACACTGCTGCCCATCTGGGTAGTTGAGGGATGAATGTTACTAGGCAGGATCTGCCAATCATGGAGATGAACTGCCCAACATCTATCCCAGCGGTGTCTCCAAAACTGTAGTACTCCTGAAAAAGGAGAATAATGAGAGAAGGAACAACTCGAATACAATGCTTCACCAATGGCACTTTATCTCGAATGAAGCACATCAAGGGTGTAGGATATTAGAGGCAGAAGAATTGCTGGCAATATGACTTCAATCTAGAAAACCCAACCTTTTAATCCTGGAATTCCTCAATGCAGCTAAAAAGGAATCTATGAACGTTGTACTTCGCTGAGTTAACCCTCTTAAATGTACAGAATGCATTTAAACCTACAATATACACAATACCTAGCCTTGCTAGATAATTCTGGAAATTACTCTGATCTGTGATTACTTTTATAACTGACAAATTAATGATTATAGCCTGATGTACCTTTTTAAAATATGTGTAGTGATTTGTAATCACTTATAACTGACAAATCAATAAGTATAATCGTTAATCTTGTATTATTCGTCTTATTCTACTAAGAATGATAACTTTAAGGCTTAACCTGATAATATATCCTGACAATCAGGTTTTTCATAACATGTAATGTTTTATCCATGTTGTAAAACCAATGAATTAACCAGTATGATTTGTAATCATGGATTTTCATGTTTTGTTACTTACACGTGTAATATTCATGAAAGTATGTCATATTTAGTATGTAAATGCTTGCTTGTTCACGTAGAAAATGTTGATGACAACGAATGTGATGTCTCTTGCACCGTTTTCAAGATATAAAAGTTCATGACTAAACATTCACTATTTTGAGTGGGAGCTGAAAGGATCATTCACACAAAGGATTGTAAATCAACTTTGAAAAGGACAGACCAGTTGACCATGTGACTTTGGAAACCCACTTCTGATTGGCTCAGGACACCTTTGGGGTCTGGCCAATTTCAGTTCAAATGTTTCCAAAACAGGAAAAACTCTCTCTTATACCTCTTCTTCTGCTCTTAGAACTGCTCTCGGAATGGTCTCTTCAGCTCATCCTTCATGCCATGTAGAGTAGAAAAACACGGGACACAAAGTGCTGAGGAAGCCTCTCACTCTCTGCTCTACGTTTCATGCACCCAACGTGAGTCACGAGTCTTCCTTGCAGAAGGCCTCGCTTCAAAGCCCACCTCGTCATCCATCGAGACAACAGACAACAAACTATCAGCGATCATAAGAGTCCAAGACATTGATGGAACAAACTTTCTTCAAATGCCAAAGAACCAAGTAACACAAGGAAATGCAATGCAAGGAAACGCAACGACACATAAGTACATCTCCAGACATTTGCTCAAAGTGCTGGTGTATTAGTTAAATACTTTGGGTAATCCGATTGCAAATTGATTTAGACTCAAAGAAGGATAAATGGTTCTTAAGGCATTGTCAACAGACTCCATAAAGTTAATTTTCTCTGTATTGATCATTTATTTCACATTCTGTCACTACTCACCAACCTGTTTCATGTTGTATGTTAGATTAGTTTATGTTTAGAATAGCAATAAAGTTTGTCTGTATTCATAGATAGAGTGTGGTATATTTTGATAAATAATCTCATCCCTGTTTTTAAAAGATTTCGTTTCAAAGCTATACCTAAAATATGTGTGATATTATTTTCAATAAGCCATGAGAATAATATTACTCCAATAAGTGAATTAATCAAAATTCCCTTATTAAAGCTAATTCCTTACAATAGAAATTGTGAGCGGATACAAGACGTTGTATTACGATTTTAATGGTGGAGAATTTTATTCAGACAAATAATCTTGTTATTTGTCATTTATCTAATTTATAATAGTTGTCGAATGAGACTAATTCCATTTATAAATTTCCTTACATAATAATGTAGAATAAGGACAGTTTAATTTAATTCCTAGCTCACACATACTAAATTTCCTTACATATAATGGTGGAGGTACGCGGGCACTTTAACCCATCCCGTGTACATTTATACTGCCAAATTTCCTACACGGGTGACGCGGGCGTGCAAGTGCGTAAAGGAACGACTATTTTGGCACACACATAACAAAACATTACATAAAACATACACTGCTATGAATAATTATTATAATAACTTTTATCATTTACTGCTTATAATTTGAATTACCAAAGAAAACTGTATAAACTCAATAACATTACTGTATCTCTATTTTAATCTGCAAATAAAGTGATTGTTTTATAACTTTTGTCATTTTCCCTTCATTTATGAAAACGGTAAATACCTTTAATTCACAGAAATATGTAATTATATGCCTCTGTAAATACCTTTGGATGCACAAGTTACATTTGTTTCAGTATACCACATTCACACTATTTCATTCCCCTTGTGCATGTGCAACTGAAGTACAAGTATATATGAATTTCTGTGGAGAATTTTGTTCATTTAATGATTGAATCAGTTATCATCTTTATTTAAGCTATGTTATTGTATGACCTAAATGAGCGCATTCAATTGAAATTATTAAGTAGAAATTATTAAGTTAGTGAAGTCTATTTGCATCTAGTTACCTTAACTTAAATAGTTAAGTTCATTCTATATTACCAAATTAGGTAAAAATAAAAAAAAAAAATAAAATAAAAAAATAACAGGTAACACTTTATAATAAGTATATGTTAATAAAGTACTTATAAATAATTTGTAAGCTATTCATTTATTGTTAATTCATAATCTATAAATTGTTGTCTCTACATTGTTAATACATTAATAGTCTGTGGCATGGGGGGTGTGATCATGTGTCTGTCTGCAGGAGAGGGAGAGCGGTAAGGCTCGTCACCTGGGTTGTGATGATATCTAACACCTGTCTCTAATTATAGTGATGGCGGCCGGAGACCTCAAAAAGGCACGCCAGAGCGTCGATATGGGAGAGCGACTGGAAAGCATGACATCTACAAGAGACAGAGACTGTCTATTGTTTAAAAGTGCTTTCATCACAGAGTGAACAACATTTGTGTTACAGACGGTTACCGTCCATTAAGTGTCTGCTGAGCAACAAATTAAAGAGACTGACCTGTGAAATGTTTTCATTGTCTCCTTACTCCTCCATTGCCAAGAACTTGATCTTGTCACAGTGGTGCCAAAAACCCGGCTTTGGAGGATAATGCCGTTATGGAGTCCTCACCGCTGGGCAAAGTTTAAAACCCTCGCTAGCATCCAACAAAACCAGCATCAAGCCCTTATGGAGGTATGCCTGGAGCAGGAACAGCATTTCCAAGTCCTGCTCCAGGCACAAGTGGAGGACCGCAGGTGTTCCAGAGCCTGATCGCCAGAGAGGGGGCTGGTACTGCGACCCAGAGCCCACCCGTGACCCTGATGAAGATGGGGCCGAATGACGACCCGGAGGCCTTCCCCGACTTATTCGAAAAAAATGCAGAGGTATGGAAGTGGCCTCCCGACTAGTGGGCGGCCCGCTTATTGCCCTTACTCTCCGGGGAGGCGCAGCTAGCGGCACAGCAACTTCCCGCCACCAGCCTCCTTAACTACCATCATCTGAAGGAAGTCATCCAGCAACGGACTGGTTGTAGCCCAGAGCAGAGTCGTCAGCTCTTCAGATCCCTGAGCTTTGGGAAGCATGACCGCCCGTTTGCTTTTGCCAAACAGCTCCGGGATGCCTGCCAGAAATTGTTGCTGGTGGAGGGAACCCACGGCGCCATGGACATCATCGATCTGGAGGTACTGGAGCAGTTTGTCTCCCAGCTTCCGCGAGGAATGTCCAAGTGGGTCTAGAGCCACTGCCCGGCGTCACTGGAGGAGGCCATTCAGCTGGCAGAGGACTACATGGTGGCGTTTTCAGGAGGCAACAAAGCAGTATCTTTCATCTCTCCTCCCTCTCCACCCCCTGTGTCTCATCCCCCCCCCAGTTCTGCCCTGATCTGGCTCAACCCAAACCCCTTCCCGGTTCAGGGGACCCCTCCCCTTCTCGGTCCCTCCTACTCCCCGTCACCCTCCACTCTCCTCCCCAGGTTGGCGAGACCAGCCCTATGAGTGTGGTGGGGAATCCTGGGCCAGTCTGTCGGAGCTGCAGGGAAGCTGGGCACTGCCAGGATCGATGTCCAGTGATGGAGATGGGGACACTGATCCAGATCCCTGATGCTCCGCAGGCCACCCCCGATTGGGCAGATACCGGTAAGAGTAAAAGGGGATACACATCAAGCTTTGGTGGATTCGGGTTGTTCTCAAACCTCTATCCACCATCACATGGTGCATGGTAGGGCATTAGATAAGAATAAATGGGTGAGTGTGAGGTGTGTGCATGGTGACATTCACAAGTTTCCGGTGGTTACCATTGAGATAAGATTCAAGGGAAAAAGGCATAGAGTTGATGCCGCGGTTAATTTCCGCCTCACCCATCCACTAATTCTGGGAACCAACTGGACTGGTTTAAAAAATGTATTGAGGGTGATGTGTGTGGATGTGTCCTGCAAAGTGGGTCAAGGTGTGTGGTGCGCGACACTATGGCTGGAGAGGCGGTGCCAGGTCCGTCGACATCTGCTCCGTGTCATGAGGATGCAGAAGAGGGAATTCCCATACTCAGGGGCTTCCCTGAGGGGGATTTCCCTCTGGAGCAGTCACGTGACAAGCACACCTTTGACCAAGTGAAAGTAATTGATGGTCAACAATGTTGCCCTCACATATCCATACTTTTCCTTTATTAAAGAGCGGTTATATCGAGTGACTCAGGACTATACAACTCAGCTATTAGTACCAAAGAGCCGCTGGGAAACACTCTTCCAGGTGGCTCACTATAACCCAATGGCTGGCCACTTAGGTCACGAAAAGACTTTGAACTGTATAATGGCCTGTTTCTTTTGGCCGGGCATTCACGGTGATGTACGCAAATGGTGTGCGGCATGCCATGAATGTCAGTTGGTGAATCCAATGGTCACCCCAAAAGTGCCATTGTGCCCTCTGCCACTGATAGAGGTCCCCTTTGAGGGAATTGGCATTGACCTCCTCGGGCCATTAGAGCAGACCGCACGTGGCCATCGCTTTGTATTAGTTCTAGTGGACTATGCAACGCAATATCCGGAAGCAGTGTCTCTACACAATATCTCAGCATGTAGTGTTGCGGAGGCACTCTTCAAAATTATCTCCCAAGTGGGGATTCCAAAGGAAATCCCCACTAACCAAGGCACAACATTCATACCACGTACACTACACAAACTGTATGAATTATTAGGCATTCAATCGATTTGCACCAGCATTTATCACCCGCAGACCGACGGGTTGGTCAAACGATTTAATAAGACCTTGAAAAACATGATTCGTAAGTTCATACAAGAAGATGCTAAAAATTGGGATAAGTGGCTTGAACCCCTATTGTTTGCAGTATGAGAGGTCCCGCAAACCTCCACAGGGTTTTCCCCATTTGAGTTACTGTACAGGTGTCGGCTGCGCGGCATGCTCAACATCATACGGGAAGCTTGGGAGGAAGGACCTTCGAATAATAAGAACCAAATTCAATACGTTCTTGACTTTAGAGCAAAACTCCACACTTTGGGGCAGGTGTGGTAAACATCAGTTAAGATGGCATTCCAGGGACCAGTTTATGGCAGGGCCCCTCTTTAACTGCCAGTGTGGAAGATGATGTGCCACACTGTGATTGGATCCTTGGTGAATGAACATAAACAAATGTTCAGCAACCTCAGATAAGATGCTAAGACAACTGCCAGACACCTCTTACAGGGCAGGAAGGGGAACCTTCTGCACCCACCACCACCAAGCAGAGGACTTCTCATTGGACTACAGGTTGACTTTAACCACCAAACTCATTTCTAAGGTTTAGGCAAGAACTGCCATAAAAATTCCTTCAGGACCTCCAGGATGCAGCAGCAGTGGAGGGCCACAAAGATCTATTCATTCCTATGTTTGGAGGCCTTAAATTAATCTAAACTGCAACACATCCACTCCATCTTCATGCAAGGCATAGTTTATGTTAATGGTTATTGACTGTTAACACAACAGTTCACGGGACAGACCTATTAACAGAAAAATGAATGCATGGACAATGACTTAACAGTTTATTATCGTGTTTGGGCTCTGCTGTTCCATACGATGCCTTTAATAATTTGAAAGAGGTTTGGTAAAGAAATAATGCATGGGTAAAATGTTAAAGAAACAGTTTTTACACTCTACTTTATGCTATGCAAATGAGTTCCACACTAGGGTGGGCAACACCGTGGCTACTTCAGACACCAGTGGCCAATCACACTCCAGGATCGGAAAGGCACCAGATTTCAATCTCCTCCTCATCAGAAAGGGATAAATATGTAGACACACCTTTGACCTGCATTTCCAACTCGGCGGGGAAGGAGCCACTAGCAGACACACCACATCCTGAGTTTCTGACCTGACGAGGAAAGAGACTACAAGATAATTGAGGTTAAGCTTTTGCAAGGTTTATATTGCTTTTGTCTCCACTCTAGCTGAAAAAGGGCCCCAGCATTGAGGGACCTTATCTGACCCTTTCAGCTCCTCCAGCAGCGCAGCCCGGTCCACAAAGGACCTCTGCATCGGCAGACATTGCCTGTCCCACATGGCTCCTCAGTGACGCAGCCAGCCTGCAAAGGACTGTGTGAAGATTCAACTGACCCAGCTGCCCAGTCCACTCTTTAAGGACCCTCTTGGCACAACCGAAGTTCAGCATCCTCCAGCCCAGCATGGCAACGACTACTGGATCGCAACTCTGTGCCCTTCCCACTGCACGCTACCCGCATCACCAGTGGAAGACATCTCTACTGCCGGACTGATCACCCGACTGTGTGGAACATAAATATAAACTTACCAAACCTCTTTCTAGAGACCTTGGCATTAGTTCATACCTGCAGCATATGTTTTTCTACCTTGCTTAGATAACAGTTACCTGGGGTCAGCTTGTTTAAAATAATAGGCATATTATTTGTTTAATGATAAATAAGCATTATTTATCACCATTTTGCAATAGCCATTAGGTGGTTTCCCATAAGGAGCATTCCCATACAATTCTCTCCCATTGCTACATTCAGTTCAACAGCATTGCATTTATCCATTCTGTGTTCAAATCATTTATTTGTTTTATTGTTTAATTCAGTACTTTCCTTTTTGGTTATTAGTTTATTATCCTTTAGCAGTGCATATTCATTATTAGCATTATTAATCGTTGTGGTATTTACTCTTGCATATCTATTGTTAATAAATTTCATTAATTCTATTACAGCTGTGTCTTCATTGTGTTGATGATCAAAGACTCTACTAGATGTCCAGACTCTCACAAATCCTTCAGATAAGTCAGCTGACCAACTAATTTACATTAATTCTAAATTATCGAACAGCTCTTTTGGGAATGTTCTTAAATTGATAAGATAGTATTCTTAACTGGTGCCCTGTATTGCAAAGGGGGAGGGGTCATCTGATACACACATAACCACACCTTAAGTGACACGTGATCAAAAATCACTATGTCGGAGAATTGAGTAGAAATCACCACACAGGTAACAGGAGAATTTGCTCCAAGCAAAAGAAAGTCAACGCCGAATGTATGACAGGAGCACTCGACTACGTGAATTCGCACAGGGAGATAAAGTGCTTGTATTGCTGCCCACTTCAAGCTCCAAATTACTCGTCAATTGGCAAGGACCCTTTGAGGTCGCACGACGAGTTGGAGATCTCGATTACGAGGTTAGGCGAACAGATAGTGGAGGGGCACGTCAAATCTACCACCTCAACCTCCTCAAACCATGGAGAGAGGTGGTGCCTGTAGTCTTCGCGACGGTAGTTCCGGAGAGGGCGGAGCTTGGGCCGGAGTTGACTCCCAAACCAAATTCGTTCACCCCGGTCCCTTGTGGAGACCACCTCTCACTGTTGCAGCTTACAGACATTGCCTGGTTGCAAGCGGAAGTTGCGGACGTGTTTTCACCCCTTCCCGGTTGTACAAACTTTGTAGAGCACCATATTGAGACCACCCCATGGGTGGTGGTTCGTAGCCACCCCTATTGTCTTCCTGAACACAAGAAAAAGGTTGTTCAGGAAGAATTAGAGGCAATGCTTGAGATGGGCCTAATACAAGAGTCGCACAGCAATTGGGCCAGCCCGGTTGTTCTGGTACTGAAGAGTGATGGCTCAGTCCGGTTCTGAGTTGACTACCGGAAAGTGAACACTGTGTCCAAATTTTACACTTATCCAATGCGGTGAATTGACGAGTTACTCGATCAGTTTGGCGCAGCTCAATTTTACTTGATGCTGGACTTAAAGGGTTATTGGTAGAGCCCTTTAACTCCAATATCCCAAGAAAAAACAGCTTTTTCCACACCGTTTGTATTACACCAATTTGTGGCGCTTCTGTTCGGTTTGTTCGGGGCCCCGGCCACGTTTCAGCGCCTCATGGACAAGATCCTCAGACCACATACGGCTTATGCCGCCACATATCTAGATGATATTATCATTTATAGTAATGACTGGCGACAGCATATGCAACATCTGAGGGCTGTCCTGAGAGCGCTGTGACAGGCGGGATTCACGGCCAACCCGAAGAAGTGCACAATTGGGTGGGGTTCCACTTGGGCCACGGGCAGGTGCATCCACAGGCTAACAAAACTGCAGCGATCGTGGCCTGCCCAATGGCAAAAACCAAAAAGGAGGTAAGGAAGTTTTTGGGTTTGACTTGTTACGACCGGAGGTTTGTGCCTAGTTACTCTGATGTCACCAGCCAGCTTACTGACCTTACTAAAAAGGGGGCCCCCGATCCAGTCCAGTGGACAGAGTCATGCCAACAGGCTTTCTTGAAAGTAAAATCCACACTTTGTGGGGGGATGCTTTTACATGCTCCTTACTTCTCTCTCCCCTTTATTTTGCAGATGGATGCATCTGACAGGGGGCTGGGGGTGGTGATCTCACAGGAGGTGGGTGGGGAGGATCGGCCTGTACTCTTTATTAGTCACAAGCTCTCCTTCAGGGAGACAAAGTATAGTACCATCGAGAAGGAGAGTCTTGCGATTAAGTGGGCTGTTCTAACCCTCCACTACTAACTGCTGGGGCGGGCCTTCACTCTCTGTTCTGTTCATGCTCCTCTGTAATGGCTCCACCGCATGAAGGATACTAATGCGTGGATCACCCATTGGTATCTGGCTCTTCAGCCCTTTAAATTCGAGGTGATCCACAGACCGGGACGCAGATGGTTGTGGCTGACTTTCTTTCCAGAAATTGGGGGGGGGTGGGGGGGATTTGGCAGGCCAGATGTTTCCCCGGCCTGAGTAGGCGGTTTGTGGCATGGGGGGGCGTGGTCATGTGTCTGTTTTCGGGAGAGAGAGTGGTAAGGCTCATCACCTGGGTTGTGATGATATCTAACCCCTGTCTCTAATTATAGTGATGTTGGAGGGAGACCTCAAAAAGGCACGCCAGAGCGTCGATATGGGAGAGCAACTGGAAAGCACGACATCTACAAGAAAGAGAGACTGTCTATTTTTTAAAAGTGCTTTCATCACAGAGTGAACTGCATTTGTGTTACAGATGGTTACCGTCCATTAAGTGTCTGCTGAGTAACAAAACTTTGTTACTGTACTTAAGTTCATTCTCATTCAAAAAGCATTATATCTTACTTTTTACCGTTCCTCGCTACTTTGAAATTTGTTCTCGCGAGACTATTACCGTAACCCGGCAACAAATGCGGTCTCGCAAGAGTTTCCACAGAACGAGGGTTATGTGTGTGTGCCAAAAGCCATTTTTAAATGTCTTATATATAGCAAAACACACAATGACTGTATCGGCTTTCAAGAACTCACCATCAAACTTGAAAAACACATCAAGGTAAGTAATTTTTTATATTACATTAATAAAAGTACCGCATACGTACTTGCTTGCTAGCAGTAATCTTATAAATGTACTCTGGCCAATGCAAATTCGTTTTCAGGGTAATATAGGATATATAGAGAGATCTCTATAAAGAGCAGAGAACAGTTTATTAGGCCTGTTTCTCTTTATATGTCAAAGAAAATATATTAATATCTGTTTTAGGAATCATCAAATCATAAAATGAATAGCAAGGCTAAAGCGTGAAACCAGATTTATCTAGCTTTATTGCAATCTACAATCTCATCTGTTTAGCGTCTTCGGTCTTCAGTTTAGTAGCAATTAGAGATCATTCAATTTCAGGTCAGGACTACTTCAGAGACCATCTGGGAGAAGAGATCGCTTTCCAGTCACCAGATGATACCTCCAACACTTCTGATGAAAAGGACTTCTTTTCAAGTATGAAACACACATACAGTACAGTCAGGAAAGTGCCAAACACACGCACGCACGCACGCACGCACTGTTATTGTGTTTGGCATTTTTTCATTATAAAAAGTTCTAAACTATCTGTGTGCCTTTGACATTAGACCACTCTCTCCTTAAATGTATATGAGCAGGAGGATGCAGCATATTCAACTGCAAAAAAATATTAAACAAAAGCCTTAAAGGGATAGATCACCTGAAAATGAGAATTCTTTCCTCATTTACTCACCCTCATGCCATCCCAGATGTGTATGACGTTCTTTCTTCTGCAGAACACAAAGATTTTTAGAACAATAACTCAACTCTGTAGGTCCATACAAAGCAAGTAAATGGTGGCCAGAACAATATTTAAGTCCTTTTTTTACTATGAATTGCCCTCCCTGCCCTGAAGGTGGCGATATGCACTAAGAATGTGAATCACCAAAAACAAAAGAAAAAGAAAGTGAAAATGATTTATAGTACAAATGGACTTAAATATTGATCCGTTTCTCACTCACACATCATATCTCTTCTGAAGAAATGGAATTAACCACTGATGCCATATGGATTACTTTTATGCTGCCTTAATGTGCTCTTGGAGCCTCAAAGTTTTGGCCACCATTCACATTCGCATTGTATGGACCTACAGAGCTGAAATATTCTTCTAAAAATCTTTGTTTGTGTTCTGCAGAGGAAAGAAAGTCATACACATCTGGGATGGTGTGAGGGGGAGTAAATGATGAGAGAATTTTCATTTTTGGGGTAACTATCCCTTTAATAGACCAGTACTTTTTACTGTTGATACTTTAGTACATTTCAAAGCAAATACTTTTATACCTTTACTCAAGTGAAAATTTAAAAGGAGTAATTTCACTGGAGTAATATTTCATTAGGGTATCTACTTTTACTCAACTACAGGATTAGTGTACTTTTTCCACCACTGCTATTTACCCCTAATAAAACATTTATTAATAATTCATTACTCTAAAAGTTGGCCATTACATAACCTTTTTTAGTAAGGCTCAAAACACACAACACAAGTGATGGAAAACATAGAATACATTTAATTTATTTAATGCATTCTTTGTTTTCTGTATTGCTATGTTTCTAATTACAGTGACAATAAATGAACATACTATTTGTATATAGACTATTAATGTATTAACAATAATTAACACCTTATTAGGACTAGTTATTAGGGCTTATTAGGACTAGTTACTTATTATAGGACTAGTTATAATAGTCTTGACTGTACCTATGAGTAGACCACTTAACTGAGTTGGGACTGTGCTAGTGGAAACTTTGGTGTCCTACTCCATAACAGATACTGTTTTCTTTTCATCAGGCTCTTAATGATTTAAATAATCTCTAAGAATATCTGAAGGCAAACAATGCTATTTTTGTAATTTATTAATTTTTTTTTAATTTTTTTTTTTAATCAAAAATCATTCAAACAGAAGAAAATAAAACATATTTAACACAAGAGGAAAACTTATGGGAAAATGTCCATAATTTGTCCATAAGTCTTGGAGGTCCAGACTGTAAAGTCTGTTATGTATTTGGCCTTATATTTACAGTGCAATATAAGCACAGGTAAGATCATGGATGTCTTCTCATTACTGTGGTTAGGTCAATGTATCTAGTCTTTCTAAATAAATAAAATAAAAAAATACAAATAATAATAATAAAAAAAAAATAAAATAAAAAAAAATAGTAGTAATAAAATTGAAGTCTAATAGATTCCTCCTAATAGATTATTTAATATAAAACTATAACATATTTATACATTTTAAATCAAAATACCACAGTTTTTACTGCTGTGAAGTCGTTTTACATTTTAGTTAGGGTGATCATATTTAATTCGAAAATCTTAACCTCTCTTTTCCTCTTCAGTTCTGTCTAGCTGTTCAAGAGGTTTGACTTCCTCCACAGCTCTTGAAACTAGAAAATTCTCAGTAGAAATCAAATAGGTCAGATAAATTTTGTCATTTGCACAGTGATATTGAGGGAAGACCGATCTCACTTGTGTAAGTAATACGCTCTGTGAGCACTCCGGGAATACATTAGAACAAAGAAGATCAGATCACTTCACGTGCACAAATGGTTCTGTGATGGCTCATGCCATGCTCACATGAAAACCAGGCTTTAATCATGCAGTGCAAATACGCCTTTCATCTGAGAAGCATATATAGCATGTACAGTATAATGCGCTAAACGTGAGATGAATATCATGTAATCCACTCAACACCAGGGCAGTTGATCTGAAAGACGCATTTGCACTGCTCGGCTGTAGCCTGGTTTTCGCATGAGTTCAGAAGAGAAAACGGTCGCATAGAAGAAAACATGCCCTGAATGTTTTGCCCTAGTGACGCCTCTGCTTCTCACCATTCTCCGTCTGTGGCTCCTGAGGGACCACACAAGGGAGACGTGCAAGGGCGTGATGGTGAGTTTGGAGAGTTTAAATAGTTAAGGTCACTGGCGCAAGTCTTGCGTGCCCCCTCACCTCGCCCTCAAGTGTCTTTCCCATGGAGTACACCCGTGGAGTCTGCATCACGCTATCGCTGCAGTCTCTGAAGCTGAGCATTTCCAAGTACTCTCTCGGACGGTTGAGAACCTCAAACTGGAATGACCCATTCCAAAGCATTCTTGGCTAGATGATCGGTTCTCTCTGAGGTGGCATGACTATGTCCCATTCTTCTGCCATTCAAAGACTGCTATTCGCCATACTCAGCGCGAGTGCTCATCTCGGGAGCCATGACCTTCTTGACACATGACCACTCTGAGCAACGCGAGGCACGCTCACCCTTCCAAACCCTGCAGGACGACATCAGTGCTCTTAGGCAAGGCCTAGGGAGTGGTGGGTCAGGCTGGCTCTGCACACCAAGGCGGTACCGCAGGTGTACGAGGCTGACCTGCTCAGGGAAATGGACACGAATGGGCAAGACCATGAGTAAAGTCAAGTTAAGTCATTTTTATTTGTATCGGATATTTGCTTTCATGGCAGGAGAATGGAGACTTCATCCCCAGATGGTTCGGAGGATATGGGATCTGTTCGGGGAAGCCGAAATAGATCTGTGCATCCCCAGAGACCTTGTATTGTCACCTGTAGTACTCCCTGACTCATGCTGGGACACAAATATGCATTCCCTCCTGTCCACTTGCTTTACCAAGTATTGTGCAAAATACGGGAGGACGAGGAAACTGTAGTGCTAGTGGCACCAGAGTGGCCCAACTGTCTCTGGTTTCTAGAGCTGATAGAGCTCTTGGATACCCCCAACACCCCCACCCGTGGAGGATTTCACAGAGCAGGGATCTGCTCACACAGACAGGGGGCATAATTTGGCTTCCACAGCCTGAATTGTAGAAACTCCATATCTGGCCATTGAATGGTGCCCGTCTTATTCAGAAGGGATCTCACAGCCAGTGTTTGACACCATATAACAAGCCAGAGCCCCTTAGACAAGATGTTAATACAGTTTAAAGTGTCGAGTTTTCGCTGATTGGTGTTCCTCTCTGTGCAGGCTATACTTCACTTTCTGCAGGAACATTTAGAAGCCATACCCCATCTACGCTTAAAGTATATGTCACAGCAATAGCGATCAGACATGTCCCCCTGAGTGGCTTGTCAGTAGGCAAACATCCTCTGGTGATAACATTCTTGCATGGTGCTAGTGATTGAGACCATTTCGCCCTGTTACTGTACCAGCATGGGATTTAGCGCTTGTGTTGAAAGCGCTCATGGGTCCCCCGTTCGAACCATTAGCCACAGTAAGTTTACGCATACTGTCACTAAAGACTGCGCTGTTTCTTGCTTTGGCATCAGTAAAACTTGTTGGGGATCGTCAAGCATTTACAGTCGATGACTCTTGTGTAGAGTTCAGACCAGGCTTTTCGAGAGCCATTCTCAAACCTAGAAAGGGCTACATGCCCAAATTTTGACCACTCCCTTCAGTGCTCAGGTTATTACCCTTCAAGCTTTCTCCCCTCCCCTGTTTGGCTAACAAATCAGCTTTTTGTCTGCGTTGCAGGTCCCTCAAATGGTTTAGCTGTTTCACAACAAAGGTTTTCCCATTGGATCATGGATGCCATTGATTCGTAAGGCATACATTGCCTTATTGGCATTAAATCTCACTTCAATAGAGGCATGGTCTCTTTCTGGGGCCATTTGGATATTTGCCTAGCTGCAGGCTGGGCTTGCTCCAGCACCTTTGCTGGGTTTTATAATCTGGATGTCACCTCCTTCAGTTCCTAAATGCTTAATGTGAAGGAGAGTTAGTCTGCGTATTTTGCGAATATACTACAAGCTTGTATATGCATGGTCATTCCATGAACTGCAACAGCTGTTATTTTATGCCAAGTTTCACTACCCATCAGGCTAGTGGATTTGTATTCATGTTCACATATGTTAGTGAATTAAAACATCTTGCAACACCATCGCCATGAATATCCACCTAGTCATCATTTTGCTCCTTATTCCTATTATGATACGAAGAGGAGAGTGTCTGTGTTTAACAACCCTATTGGCTAGTGGGCATTGTCTGCGCGTGCGAATCAGTAGCACAGCATGATGATATACATTTCCCCATAGCATCAGCTATCGAATGCAGCGTTGAAATGACCAACTTGAAAGGGAATAAGGTTAAAAATGCGTAGGCTGACTGCGCCTCTGAATCTGCACTGCGAGGGCAGAGTGTCGGTCTGTACCCTTCAGTCGAATATTTGGATCAGATAGCGCTGTGCTCTGCCATATATATTCTCAAGGAAAGCGCTATCTGCCAATTAAATTTGCCGTGATTTTAAAGAACTTCAGAGATAGTTTACACCTGCAGAGATACCCCATAGCATCAGCCATCTGATGCAGCATCTCATTTCAGGGAGTCACGGTTAAAGTCATAACCTTATTGTTAGAGTTCTTCCTCAAGGCTTTACTCTTGTAGCGTCCACTTCCCTAGAGAATTCTGCCTGGTACTAAAGGTATTTACTTTGCTGTATTTAACCCTTTCATTCATACCGTCACACGTCACCGTTAATAACCGGGCCCCGCAGATTTGCGTCACACATATGCATTTCTGCAACAGCCAGTTACATTACAAGCTGCCAGATTCAAATCGGCTTTCGCACTGGCACAGGCTGCGCTGATCAAGCGTCTGCAATTTATATTAGCTCAAACAGTTACTCAAACCACAGAATAAGTTTATTTTATATACATACATCCAACTCATCACCAAAGTACCACGATAAAAAGTTTACAGCTCTTAGGCATAGTGGTGGTGTAGTGGACTAAAGCACTGAACTGGTAAGCAGACGGTTGTTGGTTCAATCCCCATAGCCACCACCATTGTGTCCTTGAGCAAGGCACTTAACTCCAGGTTGCTCCAGAGGGATTGTCCCTGTAATCAGGGTACTGTAAGTTGCTTTGGATAAAAGCATCTGCCAAATGCATAAATGTAATGTAAATGTAATACGCACAGTCAATACATCAAACGCGATCTTCCTCCGATGCATGCTCCCATTTGTTTACATTAGTAGTTGTTGTCATTCATCAAACAAACAGTTACTCAAAGAGTCTTCAAGTACATAATATGTTTATTTTATGTAACAAACTGCCAAATTGTCACCAAAGCACCACGATAACTGTTCACAGCTTGTATATGCACATCCATCATCTCTAAACGTGATCTTCCCATGCACACAGCCACGTCTACTTGTTAGGTGCAGATGTGTTTTTTATTCACACAAACAGCAACTCAAACAGTCTTTTCAGGCATATAATACGTTTGTTTTCTGAAATAGACCAAACTATCACAAAAGCACCACAATACCAGTTTAAAACTCATACAGTCACAGTGAAAACATGCTGATCGAGCGTGATTATCCGATGCACGCAGCCAAGTCTGTTTACTTGTCACACACACACACACACACACACACACACACACACACAGTCTGAGAAGTCAAACAGTGCATACAGGCAAACGATTTTGTTATAAAGGGTATTACATTAGTTGTATCAGGTCTGTGTTCATGAGGGAGATCGGTATTGGAGGGAAGGCATGTGGGCTTTAGATAAAACCTTGATGTCACTGAGTTTTAAATAGGTTTTATCTGTTTGTGTTTTGTTTTTGTTTTTTCTGTCTTGAAAATGTTGATATTAATAAAGCTGTGGCATGACTGTGTGGGTTTTTTTTTCTTCAGGAGTTGTGCTACTGCTGTTTTGTCTTGATTGAGTTCATAGTTTTCCTTTTTGTTTCTTTGATCTGCATTGTAATGGGCCTGCAAATACTGATACACTTTTTTGTGTGTGTGCGCTCGCTTTGTTTAATTATTTTATTTTTTTAAATTAAGTTTTCTCTTTGTTGAATGCTTTGAAACATAGTTTGTTATTATAATTGGTGTGGTGGTGGTGTAGTGGTCTAAAGCATTGAACTGGTAGGTGGAAGGTTGTTGGTTCAATCCCCACAGCCACCACCACCATTGTGTCCTTGAGCAAGGCTTGGTTGCTCCAGGGGGATTATCCCTGTAATCAGGGCACTGTAAGTCGCTTTGGATAAAAGCATCTGCCAAATGCATAAATGTAAATGTAATTGGCAGTTTACAGTCTGGGTAATTCCCAGTTTGTCAATGGTCTAAGTGTTAGTCAGTGTTTTCACAGTTGAAGGCAGCGCCCAGTCAATGTGTTTTCTGTGTGATGTCAACCTTTTTTTTTTATCTGATATTGGTTTTGTCTGGTTATAAATTGTTGAATTAAAAAGAAAGATTTTGTATACATTCTATTTGAGTCCTTCCATCTCAGCTTTGTTAAAGCCAAAATATACAGTACCTAAGCATTGAGGGAAGGGGTTTTCACTTTGCGATCCCCAGAGAGAGAGTGTATATATATATATATATATATATATATATATGACATGACAGTTGCCCAAACATCACAGATAATTAACAAAGAAATAGTTCTAATTCTCATCTGAATGCTTTTTATAAATGTTTGTTGATTTCATCTCATATATCATATATTTTTAGCTGCATTCATTCTCATACATTATTGCTTCTCACGATGAAAGTACTTTGGAAATATTCATACTTTGTTTTGAAGTGGACATTTTATCACATTCACAAAATTCTCTTTTGTAATTGAGAAAAAAGCACAGGTTGCACTGACATGTCCTTCAAGTGGTGAACCACTTGATAGTTCCTGCTGTGTTCAAATGCTCACAAGTCCACTTGATCTTTAGACTTGCAATCAGAATCCTGCTTTGCAAAATTAATGGATGTAATGTACTCAGTGGCATAGAATACAGTCTTCAAAACTATTTTCTAAATTATATATAACTTTATTACCCAACTCTCTGGAATATTTAATTTTGATGTATAATGTGTATTATGACCTTGAGAACACTGCATAACTAATCGCTTATGTGAGAAGAACCTACCAATACATCAACAGTCAAAAGTTAACTCTTGTTACTTTGTTTTTTGTGCATGTAAGTTCTCAACTTGAATGCATGATCACATTTTAAAATATCCTCACAGATTTGAACATTCATCTTATGTCAATGAGCCAGTGGACGATCCTCTGCTTGGAGACAGCGCTTCCTTTCCGCTGTCTGCCAAAGCAGACGAAGAGCTGCTCAGAGATTCTAAAGTTCTGCGTGCAATCCAAATAGATGCGTAAAGCATCTCTAGGCACATTTCGCTGACAGAGAACGCTTGCAGGTCTCCTACCCTCTTGATGGAAGTGAGCACAGTCAGGAGGGCAGTCTTCAAAAGAGAGTACCTTAAGCTCAGCTGACTGCAAGGGCTCAAAGGGGGCTCTCTGTAGACCCTGAAGAACTACAGAGAGGTCCCATGAGGGAACGAGGTGCGGTCTGAAGGGATTCAACCTCCTGGTGCCTCTCAGGAACCTGATGACCAGGTGCTCTGCGGGCATAGGTGCACCGTGAGCACCTTATCCACCGGGGGATTGCCGAATAGCCTTTGGCTGCCCCACCATCGTGGGTAGTGAGGGCGGGGAAGCTGAAAGATCGGGACCAGGCAGTAAAAGGTGCCTCCCACGACCTTGTCAGCTCTTCATGCACTTCCGGGAAGAAAGGAACGGGGGCGGGGCGTGGCTGTGAGCGGCACCACGAGCCCAGGAACCAATCATCGAGCCGCGAGGGTTCAAGGGAGAGCGGAGGGTTCCACTCTAGCCTGACGCTCACGGCTGCCCGGGAATGCATGTCGTCATGTCCTTGTTAGCCTGTGACTGGGCGACCGCACCCAAAGGGAGGAGCCCAGCTGAGGCTTCCGCATCTGACTGGACAAGCCCGCTCTCCGATGCTGTGCTCTAGAGCTCATCACCTTCACGGGCTCCAAATAAGAGGTCGAACTCACCGTGAGACGAGCCGGCGGACTCATCCGGAAACCCGATCGTGGCAGAAGAGCGTGCTGGGGAATGGGTGGTCCGTGGGGGGATACCCGGCGGAGGTGGTCCCATTGGGGTCCCCAAATCGACCCCAGTGCTAGCCGCACTGGCCTTATACCCGTGGGTAGAAGGACCGAGGCGGGGAGCCTCTGGGGTGGCTTGCTTTCTTATGAAGGCATGCCGCGACCACATCGTTGCCATGGACATGTTCTTGCAATGAGTACATGACCCATCCACGAACGCTGTCTCCATGTGAGCAGCGCCCAGACACGAAAGACAATGATCGTGGCCGTTAGAGGGTGAGAGATAACGAGCGCAACCAGAAATAACACACAAACGGAAAGGCACCTTTAAAAAGACGTGTTTTCAAAAAGATGTTCTGGGTGTGCCGCTCTTTTAGAGAAATATACTCTTATTTCTGCCGAAGCGCCCAGGGGCGTTCTCTGCAGTGCACCAGTGCAGAGGTTGGAGAAGCCGCTGAAATGCGCTGTCAGATCCAGCAGAGGTGAATGAACAGCTGTGAGAATTCAGCTCAGTGAGCATTGACCGTTCAGCTCCGAAGAGAAAATCTGAATGAGTGGTACCAGCTCCTTTTATACCCGTATGTCTGGGGGAGTGGTATGCAAATACCACTCGCCAATTTTCATTGGCCTTTTATCAAAGACCAGAGGTGTCTCGGGCTCCCAAGTGTGACCCCTAGTGTCACTACATCGACACAGTGAGTGACAGATAGGGAACTGTCATGCATGTTCTAACACTATTATAAACACATACATTTCTGTTGATATTTCAGAAAATGTGGTTTAGTGCTCCATGACTGACACAACTTACACAGAACACAGCTGGTGTAAACATGCATGATGGACAAAGTCTACCAACAAATCACACTGTACAATCGTACTGGAAATATTACAGGCTTTTATATCGGTCTCCGTGTTGTTAACCTATGTTACATTGGAGTGCACAGCCACACATATTTCCACACATGTTCAGTTTATCAGATTGAGGGTGGAATCAAGCTAAGTGCTGTGAACATTCGTTTTTCTTTTTTATATTCAGCCATTGGTGGATTGACAGTGCATCCAACTAAAGCATCTGCTAATATTGTATGCAAAACCTCAATTCCACGATTAAGAAATATAATAAAATAATGTCCAAAACTTAAAACTAAAATAAAACAAATTAAAATAAATCACCCAGCTCTAGTGCCATGTGGAGAATGTCAGCTCTGTTGCCAGGACGACTGATTGTTTCTCCACCCAGCTGGTCACCAGTGGCACCTGCCTCAAATTACCAGCTCCTATATATTCTCTTTGTTGTTCTGTCTTGGTTGGGTTGTTTTGCTGTGTTGCAACTCTGTTAGCGTGTTCTGGTCTGTTTCCTGTCTCCAGTTTCAGTCGGTCTAGTTTCGGTTTTGTTTTCGATTTTTCATTACTCTCCCTCATGAGAGTTTTGATTCGTATTTTATTTATCCATTTAATAAAAGTCCTATTCTGCCTTCCTGCATTTGGGTCCTTCTCTCAGTATCACGTACCGTAACAGAACAATCCAACCAATTCAAGTATGGCAAGTATGGGCATTTTCCTTTTCCCATCTCCCAACCCCCATGGTTCCAACAGAAAGCATTTAGCCAAGCTCGCCTGGCTTCATTCTCTCCGTCAAGGGGAGGCTGAAATGAGGGTATTTGCTGGCGAGTTCCTAAGAACAGCTGATGGGCTGGACTACAATGACACCGTAATCAGGGAAATCTTTAACACCTGCCTTGAGGATCCCCTTGGCTCCTGGGAGATGGGAAGTCTTGGAAATTTGTCGTTTGGGGGTTTTGTGAGCTACCTGTCCCATAGGGTTAATTGGAATATGCCTGACTATGGAAAGCCTCCCAAGAGTGACCATTCCAGCACACCCCCATCCAGTCAAACTCCCAGATCTGCAATGATTTTGAAGTGGAGAAGAAAGAATGGTTTAGCTACAGCCCCCTTGTTGAGCCTGTTACTAGGAGGCGGCAGACTTTCCCGCTGCCGACCAGCAGGAGGCGGCAGCCGTTCCCACTGTAGTGCTTCCAACCATCCGGAGGAGGAGAAGGAAGCTGAGTAAGGCGCCCGAGCCCCAATCACTGCCAGCGCTCCCGGCCACGGAGGCCGTTCCCCAGTCTCTGCCAGCGTTCCCGGCCACGGAGGCCGTTCCCCAGTCTCTGCCAGTGCTCCCGGCCATGGAGGCCGTTCCCCAGTCGCTGCCAGCGCTCCCAGCCACGGAGGCCGTTCCCCAGTCGCTGCCAGCGCTCCCGGCCACAGAGGCCATTCAATGTTACAATGCTATGCTTGTGCTACCATGTACATGTTCATGTAAACTTCACTGTTTCAATAAAAAAACAAGTCATTTTGAGTTCATTTCCGTGGTTGGTAACAGCTTACCCAGGTGAACTTTTAGGAAAACTTCTTACTGGCTGCTACAGCTATCGGTCCATGTCATAGGTAGGTGTGACCTGGAGCTCCACCTACTTTGAGATGGACAGCATTCTGTTTACATTGTTCAGTCAAGTTTTTCAACATGAACATACCAGTGCACAGTTATTAGGCCCTGTTCTTCGGACATCACTTAATACATCTGAGATATGGTGTACTCCAGATTTTCTAATCATGATAATTTTCTCTAGCTAATTCTGTTCTTCAAATGCATGAGCTAATTTGATTAGTATATCTGGATTGAGTTGTCTGAAATAATTGCGTGTTCCTGTGTTTACAGAAAAGGGCACATGTATCGATACTCTAAACCGTGTTCAGCAATGCAGCGACTGGTTGGCAGCACGACAGACCAGTGTATTGACATCATAAACTTTAAAAGTATGAATATAATATAAATCATTATATTTATTTATTGATATGCTAATTTTTTTACAGTGTGGTCTTTTGATGTGCTACTCCAGGTATTCCTCAATTAAGGTGTTTGATATCCAAAGTGCTTGATATTACACCCATTACAGAGACAGTCCTCATGGAGCAGCCTGAGGTTAGATGTGCAGTTGCTCCATCATGGGCACAATGGGTATAGCATCTAGACCACCTCTTAGTGCGTTTGAACCTGCAAGTATCTTCCAGTACGCTTCACCACTCTGAACAACAAATATAGCTGCATAAAGCAATATAGAAACATAGTGTCATATGGCAAATGTATTTATTTATATATTAATTTTACAGTATATCACTAGGAGGATTAAACAACTCTTTAACCTGTGAAATGTAAATTGTTAAATTCTCCTCTGAACTGCTATAATGTCATCTGAGGAATAAGATTAGGTTAAACCATGCTGACCTGATTGCTGGCATTGGCCCCTTCCAGGGGGATAAATGACCCTTGTCTAAACTGGAATGTGGTTGTGGATGACAAATGAATGATTGAAAGAGAGCAAAAACCAAAAGACATTCAGGTTACAGAGGTGCTCTTAGCGACCAATCCAAAACCAGAATCTCCTATAGCAACACTTCAACCTCAAAGCTATTCTCACTTATCTTGATTTTTTTGGCCTGTCATCATGATTTCTCTTGATTGAAAATGTGCTTTCCACTTTTGTCCTCTAAGGTTCTTTATTACTTTCCAGGTTCTTTAGAGTTCTCTTCCTATCCTATCTATTGTACTCTAGTTTAAATGACTCTCCATCGCTTTGGGTCACAAGCCAGAAGTGAGAAAGCCAGGTGATATCAACTAAAAGTGTAGAGTCCTGACTATGGGATGTTTTTTGGAATGCCATCAGATTAGCACAGTGCACAGACAAATCTTTTCCACTAACTCCACAAACCATTTCCCATCGTATAAGTGTGTGTTGTTTTTGTGGTAGTATTATATAATGACACTGAGGCCTAATGCCTTTCAACATCCATATTGCCGTCAAAACCTGAGGTGATAAAATAACTAAAGCGGTTCTTATCTCTTTCAAGATCTCTAAACTGTCACTTTTAGACACTCATTGATTTGAAAAATCATTTCAGTTCTGCTTTGAGCCATACACATTCATTAGAGAGGACTTTCAGAAGTAAAACTGCTTATACAGCTACTCCTCAATAAGCCTTTAAAGCTTTGTAGAATTCATTTTAGATCACTTGGTCAAAATTTGTTGTGACAAATAAGGACTTACCATCCACTGTGTCGTGCTGCTATAGTGGCCATGTACACCTGCAGGAAGGAAAGCACCGATCCGACTGCGGATCTCTGGGGGTCTTCCCATCGGGAAGAACACCACTTAGCGAACAGATGCCACTTAAAAGGCATACAGGAGCCTTGTGAGGGGGACTCTAGCCTGAGTGATCGTGTCTACCATCGCGGTTGGTAGACCGCTTAAGTCTTCCACATCCCATCCAGGGGCCAGACATGGAGATTCCAGAGGTCCGGTCGCAGGTGCCAGATGGTGCCCCGTCCCTGAGAAAGAAGGTCCTTCCTCAGGGGAATTCGCTGTCACGAGGAGCGTGAGGTCTGAGAACCACGTCTGGGTGGGCCAGTAGGATGCTACCAGGACGACTTGCTCCTCATCCTCCCTGACCTTGCACAGGGTCTGTGCAAGTAGGCTCACTGGGGGAAATGCATATTTGCGCAGTCCAGGGGTCAGCTGTGTGCCAGCGCGTCTATACCAAGAGGTGCCTCGTACACATACAGCTGGTGGGGCCGTAGGATGATATCCATCAACCTCTTGAAGGTGGCCAACACCCTGTGTAGCCCAAAGGAAAGGACCCGGTACTGCCGTCCAGAGGGGGTACTAAAGGCGGTCTTTTCTCTGGCTTTCAGCATAAGCGGGACCTTCCAATAATCTTTAGTAAGGTCCAGGGTGGAGATATACTGAGCCTTCCCAAGTCACTCAATTAGCTCTTCAACCTGAGGCATGGAGTAGCAATCAAAAGCAGAGATGTTGTTTACCTTCCTGTAGTCAATACAGAAATGGAAGGTGCCATCAGGCTTTGGGACCATGATGATAGGGCTGGATCACAGGCTTCATTCAGATGTTCCTTCACCACTCATTCAATTCTCTCCCTCATGTCCCATACGTGCTTGATGACAGACCGATGGGGGTAAAGGCTGCTGTTCCCACACTTCCTTTGCCAAATTCAGAAGGCCTCAGGGATGGCGGCCAAACAGCAACTCGAATAGAGTAAACCCAGTGGACCCCTGGAGAACTTTCCATACGCCAAAGAGCACATACAGCAACATTACGTCCCAGTCATGCAAACCTCGGCCACCATCCAGAGCAGCACCCTTTTTAGCATCTGGCTGAAGCACTCTTGGCTAGTGAATCCTGGATACGGATAACAATGGCTTTTGCACTGCCATTATTGCATTGAGCACTGGGCATCAATGAGCAGAATGGAACCATTAAATTGCTTTAGATGGAGAATAAGGCAAGAATAGGATATAATGGGTCATTGAATCATCAGCCTTTTGCAGCATGCTGCTTTGTTTCGATGGGGATGCTTGATGTAAAAAAAATGGAAAAAACTGCCCCCCTTGTTAAACCATTATTTCCCCTTACCATCCCTTTAGATCAATTGTGTCATGTCTTACTTAGAACTAATCATGCAAGTAAAATTCTCTAAGTTTTATTATTAACAGACTTTTAGCTGCTATTAGCCAATCAGAATTAAATCGACATATTTGGGATTGACAGATATCAAGAGCAGAAATCCCCCAATCAGATATTTACACTTGCACAGTTTAAAGATATTCTGCCAGTGTTGTGCTTTAATTGTGCAATCTGCCAACCATGAGTGCACAAGCTCTCACTCCAGTGCAAAAATATATTGCTATGACTAGTGCACAGTTAAAACATGTCAATTTTTTAACTAAAATAATTGTCAGGTTTTCACCAATAAAAGAAACTTGTGTAGAACTGCATTCTTACACCACTTTTTAAGCATCCTTGATAGACACAGCCCAAACTTCCATTACTAGTTTGTTTATTGGAGTAAAAATGATTTGTATGTGTGACTGAGCGTGCAATTGCTCGGCATAAATTCATTTCACAAAATGCATCATAAAATACAGTTACAGAGGGTAACAAGTGCATATTATGGCACAAATAAGCATTATTGCTGATGCAGAATGTAAACATTACAAATTACAAATAATTTACTGAATATAAACTTTCAGTCATTATCTAGCAGTTACAAAAGTTTTACTTTTATTTATCTCG
Source organism: Myxocyprinus asiaticus (assembly GCF_019703515.2). NCBI lineage: Eukaryota > Metazoa > Chordata > Actinopteri > Cypriniformes > Catostomidae > Myxocyprinus > Myxocyprinus asiaticus. The sequence continues at coordinate 11,600,159 of NC_059366.1, forward strand.
TGTGGATTCCATTCATAGAATGAGGCAGAAAGCATACTGTATTCTTTATAAGCAGTGTGGATCAAATGACAGCTGCAGTGACATCTTTGTCTTTTCTCTATATTAAACATAAATATACAAGAGACTGCTTGAAAAATATAAACAAATCATATTTTGGCATAATCATTTACTGATTTACTACGTTTCATCAATCAATACGATATTTTAATGCTTTTTGCAGAAGTTACAAGGATAATAGGGCATGATTTCGGAAGTCCCTGTATCGAAGCTGGAGTGCGCCTTCCTAATGATGTATTGGTTGTCACGATGAAAAACATTGTATGGCAATGACATGAATTCAATGAAAACAATACCGATCGAGAGGCTGCCAGTGATCTTTGCATGAACCCCATCACAAGCTACTAACAAAATGTTGCTAACTACATTAAAGCTATTTAAAGAATAAAATAATAATTTTAGATAGAACGATTGAATAAGATCCACACACACACACACACACACACGTTTAGGGTCACTTATTCATTCTGTAGCAAAAAGTCAGATACTGGCAGAACAATTCATGGCAGGGAGAACATTGCCATTGCTACATGGAATGTAAAACACTCGCCCAAGCAGGAAAAATGCAGGAACTCACACATGAGTTGAAAATATACACCTGGCATATTGTGGATCTTTGTGAAGTGAGATGGAATTACTTCGGTGAACAAATAACAGAAGAAGGCCATGCGTTCTACTACAGCGGAGAAATCGACAAACGAGTCAACGGAGTAGCTTTCCTGGTCCATAAGAACGCAAAAAATGCAGTCCTTAGCTGCTGCCCAGTTTCCAGCAGGCTAATGTCCATCCGCCTACAAGCAGCACCATTCTACATCACCATCATCCAAGCATATGCCCCAACATCAGAATACAATGATGTAGAAGAGTTTTACACCCAACTTCACAATATCGTGGACAATGTGAAAAAGAAGGACATCTTGATCATCCTGCCATGGAATGCCAAAGTAGGAACAGATGCCCTAAAGGACTGGAGAGACACCTGTGGCCTGTCTTGCAATACAGAAACCAACAAGTGGGGTCTACACTTTCTGGAGTTTGCCAGATTTAATGACATGGTCCTTGCCAACACACTGGGTGAGCATAATGCTTCCCGATGCTGGACATGGCATGCACCTGGTGGAACCCATCACAACCAGACTGATTACATCCTGGTCCAGAATCGGTTTCGATCCGGCATCAGCAGAGCTAAAACGAGGACGTTTCCTAGTGCAGATGTCGGAAGTGACCATGACTTGGTGATACTAACCTTTAGAGTAAGGCTGAAGGTCAGAAAGCCAAAAAACACCCAGCTGAAATTCAACCTAGAAAAGTTAAGAGACCCTAGCATTGCAGAAGCCTTCCAAGCCACCATCGGAGGGAAGTTTCCACCACTGCTCATTCTGGATGAAGACCCTGAAGAAATAAGCAACTTTAACAATGTCATGATAGGAATAGCCACTAAAATACTTGGAAAACAGCACCAAAAGTCACAACCCTGGGTCACAGACAAGATCCTAGAACTGTGTGATGACAGGAGGAAATTGAAGAATGTTAGACACACCACAAGGACAAAAGAGTACAATAAAATCAGCAATGAAATAAGAAGACAGATGAAAAAGGCTAAAGACTGGACAGAGAGTAAGTGCACACAAATAGAAGACAGCTTAAACAAGAACAACAGCAGACAAGCATTCCAGCTAGTAAAGGACTTGACGCAAGACATAATAAATAGGTGGACAAAGTATTGCTCTGACCTCTGCAACACACTAACTAGTCAAGAATCAACGAACGAAGATGATCCACCCAATACTGCGAGAAGTGGAGGCAGCCATCATGTCTCTGAAGAAGGGAAAAGCAGTAGGTGTTGACAACATTCCCGCAGAGCTAATTAAGTGTGGAGGAGAAGCGGTAATAGAGGTCCTCACCAGAATCTGCAACAAGATCTGGCAGACTGGAATGTGGCTGACACCCTGGACACAGTCACTCATCATAACCCTCCCAAAAAAAAGGCAACCTACAGCTCTGCCAGAACTACAGAACCATCAGCCCTATAAGCCATACCAGCAAAGTGATGCTCAAAGTCATACTCAACAGATTAAGGCCACAGGCAGAAGAAATCATAGCAGAAGAACAGGCTGGATTTCGCAGTGGTCGTAGCATTACAGAACAAATTTTCAACTTGAGGATTTTATGCAAAAAGTACACACAACACCAGCAGGGCATCTACCACGTCTTCGTGGACTTCAAAAAGGCCTTTGACAGAGTCTGGCATGAAGCTCTTTTGGCCACCATGAGAAATTACAACATGGGCAGGAAGCTGATAGAGACCATCCAACAGATGTATGCCAAAGCTAGCAGCGCCATTCTACTCCAGGGCAAAATCGGAAAACGGTTCCGCATGACTGTCGGTGTCCGTCAAGGATGCCTCCTATCTCCTTTTTTGTTCAATATATTCCTGGAATATATTATGACTGATGCCCTCGAGGACCACCATGGGACTGTCAGCATTGGAGGGCATACCATCACCAACCTCCGTTTCGCTGATGACATCGACGGCTTGGCAGGAAGTGAAGATGAGCTGGCAAATCTAGTGAACCTCCTGGATAAAACATCAACCAGATACGGCATGGAGATAAGTGAGGAGAAATCTAAGATCATGACAAACTCCACCCAGTCCATCACTAAGAACATCTTAGTGAATGGACAAAAGCTGGAAGAGGTCCACCAGTTCAAGTTTGCCATCATCAGTGAAGAGGGGTCCAGGCCTGAAATCCTTGTCAGGGCAGCACTAACAACAGCTGCGCTTGCCAAACTCAACCCATCTGGAGAGACCGTAAAATCAGTCTCAAATCCAAACTCAAGCTGCTGCATGCACTGGTCCTGTCTATCTTCCTCTATGCTTGTGAAACATGGATGCTGACAGCAGAACTAGAAAGAAAAATCAAGACCATGGGGATGAGATGTTATCGTAGAATCTTGGGCATCTCATATATGGACCACATCACCAAGGAAGAGGTCCAAAGAAGAATTAAGGCACAAGGCCATTACGAAGACCTGTTGGCCATCGTAAAAAGAAAGATACGGACATGTCACTTGGAGCGATAGTCTGTCAAAGACAATTCTTCAAGGGACAGTACCTGGAGGCAGAAGACGAGACTGACAGAAAAAGAAATGGGTGGATAACATCACGGAGTGGACTAACAAGAACTTCGCCACAACCCAGATGCTCGCCCATGACCAACAGAATTGGAGGAAGACGGAGTTCGACTCAACCATACAGCAACCCCACGACCCAGGAGGGTTAAGGGACAAATTAATTAACTCATTCTTTATTTTATTTTTTCACATTTTAGAATAATAGTAAAGTCATCACAACTATGGAATAATAGAAAAGGAAATATGGGAATTATGTTGTGACTAAAAAAAAAAAATCCGAAATAAATAAAAACTACGTTATATTTTAGCATCTTCAAAGTGGCCACACTTTGCCTAGAGTTTGCAGAAATGTACTCTTGGCATTTTCTCAACCAACTTCTTGAGATTTCAACCTGGGATGCTTTTTAAACCGTATTGAAGGAGTTCCCATCTATATGCTGGGCACTTAGTGGCTGCTTTTCTTAATTATTCGGTCCAAGTCATCAATTTCATTTTTTTTTTTTTTTTTTTAAATAAAACTTTAGTTTTGTAATTAAATAAATTAATATGTTGGCACAATTATATTTTTGTATACAAAACTAATTTCAAACATTTAAACATACGCCTTTAGATCAAAATTTGCATTCTTCTGCACGAAAGCTGCACGTGGGACGCTCTTGGTCTTTCCAGCACGACAATGACCCTAAGCACAAGGCCAAGTTGACCCTCCAGTGGTTACAGCAGAAAAAGGTGAAGGTTCTGGAGTTGCCATCACAGTCTCCTGACCTGAATATCATCGAGCCACTCTGGGGAGATCTCAAATGTGCGGTTCATGCAAGACGACCAAAGACTTTGCATGACCTGGAGGCATTTTGCCAAGACGAATGGGCAGCTATACCACCTGCAAGAATTTGGGGCCTCACAGACAACTATTACAAAAGACTGCACGTTGTCATTGATGCTAAAGGGGGCAATACACCGTATTAAGAACTAAGGGTATGCAGACTTTTGAATAGGGATAATTTCATTTTTTTCATTGTTGCCATGTTTTGTTTTATGATTGTGCCATTCTGTTATAACCTACAGTTGAATATGAATCCATAAGAAATAAAAGAAATGTGCTTTGCCTGCTCACTCATGTTTTCTTTAAAAATGGTACATACTATATTACCAGTTCTCCAAGGGTATGCAAACTTTTGAGCACAACTGTATATTGTATTTGACAAATCAAAAAAATTGCTCTGTTTTTTAGTCTTTCCCATTCATTTCCAATAGTCGGTCAATTTTGACCGTGAACAGTAAAGGTGTCGCTTTTTTTATGACTACTTAGACTTATCGAATAAAGTCCAATTTGTTTTTGTATGTGTTCAAATGGCAAATGGAGGAAAAGTCACCAAGTCTTGTACTTTTCAGATGAAGGAAATCATTTTCATTACATCAGAAAAAGTGATTAAAGGTTATAAAAGGACAGAACGGTATAGTTTACGTTTTACGGAGGAAGTTTACAGTTCTAAAACAAATAGTGTGTTTGCATATTACGCTGAATAGTTTACGTAATAAAAAAATAAAATAAGGAAAATTTGATTTTTCAATTTGTAACTCCAATAATACAGGAGTTTTGTAACTGTAAGTAGTAACTATTACCCATGTAAATGCAGTGATTACTGGAAAACTTCAAACAACTTGTAACAGCTGTTGCACTGTGAAGTCCCATGTCTGATTAGGGGCAACACCAGAACTGACTGTGCTCCTCAGTGGGATGCAAAAACAACTCACTGATTGTGTGAGATCTGAAGAGGGACAGAAAATCATACATAAATTGTGAAATGCAATAATTATACCCAAATCGCAATTTAGAAGAGCCATGCATTCTCATCTCTGGTAATTGACTGTGTTTGGCGAGACAAAATATGAGCGAAGAAAAACCTGCAATTAAGACACTCAGGAGACACTCAGAATTAAATGCTTCTAAAATGACCAGGACTGTGATGCAACAGACAATCAGGGCAGAAGCAACAGCCAATCAAAGTGGCCTGAAGAGGTGGAGAAGCACAATGAAGAGGGAAAGAGGCGGGTTAAGAGCAGGCAAGGGGAAATTAGCTATCCTGAGAAAGAACTGTATGCTGATTTTCAGCAAAAATCTGATTTTTTCAATCTGATCTCATAGAATCACATTACTATATCTACATTTTTGCAAAAGATTTTTACGTGGCTCGTTGTACGGCTCTTTCCTGGGGAAATGAACACTAGAGGCGCTAGGTGCTACAACAACAATGAATTATATTCCCTTTCACACAAATCACAAGAAAAAATGGCAGATTATCAGTTCATAATAATTTACCTTTTGTCCTGTTCCTCACACAATGTTAGCTTGTAGCATCAAATTACTTGTACTAGAGCACATGACTTTTATGGCAATACATTTTAACATTTGCATTACATAACCTACAACATTTTTTCATGTTTTTACATGTTTGAGTGTGATTACATTGTGCAGTAAATCAAATGAAAGAGTGTTGCACATGTGACCAGGGTACGAGTCCTTAAAAGCACAACACTTGAGCCATAAAAGTCATAGAAGCACCACAAAATGACATTGTTGCTTCCCCTGTTGCATTTTCCATCTCACATTTGTATTTTATGACACTATTGGTTGGGCTTAAGTTTAAGGTTTAAGCTTTAGGGTAGAGAGGTAGGTTTTGTTTATTTAAAAGCAGGCATTAACCTTAAAAACCTCATCTGTTTTTCCTCACACATTTGCTTTTTATGACATATTGGTTTAAGTGGAAGGTTTAGGATAGGGAGGCAGGTTTTGTTGAATTACAACTCGATAAAGCATTAACGTTAGAAACCTTGTCTGTGTTTCATCACAGATTTGATTTTTATGACATTACTGGTTAGGTTTATGTTTAAGATTTAGTGTAGGGAAGTAGGTTTTGTTAATTCAAAACTTGATAGAGCGTTAAACTTCTAAATCTGTTTGGAAGGGAAATGTAACTGTCTTTTAGCACCACACCATGAACATTCCACTTTGCAACTGTCGCAATACGTGTAAGGAACCATATAATATCATTTTGCAAAAATGATGCCACAGTCAGATAATTTTCATGAGATCAGGCTGGATTTTATGCCGTATTTGACTCAGATCCCTGGAGACATTTGTAGTTTGAACAGCAAAACAACCCAAATTTATATACATTTAAATATCTATTTTTGGAGATGTGTTTCAGTATGAACGCTCAGATCGGATTTCAAGAAGTTTACGTTATTCGGATGCAACGCGACTTTAACGTCAAACACAAAGTGCAGTACTGTCTACAGCTGTGTCTGAAATCAATCAACATCATATTGCATTCATTTGGTTTTGAATGGAGAATTACTGAAAAAATGAGTGGTTTTGGACATAACATGTAAAAGTTACAATGTAAAAGTAGTACAGAAATGCCTCTGTTGGAAAACTGCTGTTGCATGGGAATTAAAGTTAGAGAAATATACAGAATGTTGTTTTGTACATGATATAAATACTGTATTATGGAATATATAATATTTGAAATATACAACATTGTAAGTAAAATACCAACCAGGACCAGAGTAAATATACTGTGAAATATACAGTGTTACGTATACTATGGAAATCAATGCAGATATTGAATATTGACTACACTGTCTGAACAAACAGATACAATTTCATTACTTGCAAAATGATGGTGCAATCATTCAGTCCTAAATATTTGTTTTGAAAAACTAATCTTAACCGGATGCATTCACTGCAGATTTTGCTGGAGTCTTGATGGTGTGTGGGCTGAGTAGTTAGACACTGTGAGGGACAAACTGCCAAACATGGGTCATTTCACTCTGGCTTGCTTTATGTAACTTCCCAAATGAAATTTCTGTTGTGTTGAAATGAACTTGAATGACCTACCATAAAGCTGCATTTTCTAAAATCAGTTAATGCGAAATGACCTCACCACTGTGCAAAAGTCTTAGGCACATTAAATGTTTCTCTAATACATTTGTCATAAGATGGTTATTTTATACAGTATCTTCTGCTTTAGTGGGTCAAAAGGAAATATCAATTTTAGATTTCCAAAAATTCATTTTTACAAATACAGTATAATAGAACAAAATATGTACAAGGAGCCCTTCAACAGATGGTGTGGCATTCACAGAGCCCAGATCTCAACATCAAGTCAGTCTAGGATTACATGAAGAGACCTGAGACAGCTTAAATACAAAGAAACTGTGGCAAGTTCTCCAAGATGCTTAGAACAACCTTGAAAAACTGTGCACACATGCACCTAGGAGAATTGGTGCTGTTTTAAAGGCATAGGGTGGTCACACCAAATATCGATTTAGTTTTTTTTATAAGAGATCCAAAACATTAATCCATTTGTGGGTTGATATTTGCCAATTGTGTAAACACTATGGTGCATTTAACATTGCCCTCTTTGTTTGAGTAGCCCGACACAGCAACACTGAGTTAACCAATGGCGTGAGTTTGTCTGACCACAGACTAATCACATTGAGAAATTGGTCTCTGTTTACCTAAATACTAATCACTGCCCTCCAGTGGCCAAATCTGGAAGTGTTGTTGGTATGGGCATGTGTGAGGTTCAGTTTCTCAAATATGTGAGCTGTTTTAGTGGCACCAAAAGTGAGCTGTATTTTAAGTTGTAAATGATGTAAACAGTCAACAGGAACATATATTTGATTAACCCTACCCCCTAACCCAAACCCCTAAAGCTAATTGCCAGTAGAGTAAATTGTAATTTTATAGTGAAAATGTGACCAATGAATAACACTCACCTTTGTTAATGTGAACACAATTACTTCCTAGTTCCCACAGGACCAGAACATATGTTTCGGAGGCTGCTTGTGCAGGAAAATGTGTTAAAGGTTAAATTGATGCAAAAATGTCTGATGGGGGATGGTGCTGAATTCAGCAGGATGGGTTTGATTTCAGTGTACATGAACTTTCAAAAGCTACATTTTGTTCCCTATCTGTCACTCACTCGATATTGTGTCGATGTAGTGACACTAGGGGTCACTCTTAGGAGTCCCAAACACCTCTGCTTTATTTTAAAAAGGCCAATGAGAATTGGTGAGTGGAATTTGCATGCCACTCCCCCAGACATACGGGTATAAAAGGAGCTGGAATGCAAACACTCATTCAGATTTTCTCTTCGGAGCTGAGCGGTTCTATTCATTGAAGCTGAATTCATCCGCGAAGTTCATTCACCTCATCTGCTGGATTCTACGGCACATTTCAGCGGCTTCTCCCCCTCTGCACCCATGGAGTGCAGAGAACGCCCCTGGGCACTTTGGCAGAACAACAAAAAGAGTATATTCTAAAAGAGTATATTTTCTTTCTAAAAGAGTGGCACACTTGGAATGTCTTTTTAAAGATGCCTTTCCGTTTGTGTGTTATTCCTAGTTGCGGTCGTTATATCTCCACTTCTGATGGCCCTGCGGAGGTTCCGGCCGTTGATCCAGGGCAAGCACGTGTTGGTCCGGATGGACAACACAGCGTACATCATCCGTCAAGGCAGTCTACGCTCCTGTTGCATGTCACAACTCTCCTGCCGTCTCCTCCTCTGGAGTCAGCAGCGCCTCAAGTCGCTACGAGCCACTCACATCCCGGGCGACCTCAACACCACAGCGGACGCGCTGTCACGTCAGGTTACCCTCAGGGGAGAGTGGAGACTCCACCTTCAGGTGGTCAAGCTGATTTGGAGTCGATTCGGTCGAGACCGGTCGAGACCTGTTTCCTTCCCGGGAACCCTCCCACTGCCCGCTTTTGGTACACCCTGACCGAGGCACCTCTCGGTATAGATGCGCTGGCACACAGCTGGCCCCCTGGAGTATGCAAATACGCGATTCCCCCAGTGATCCTACTTGCACAGACCCTGTGCAAGGTCAGGGAGGATGAGGAGCAGATCATCCTAGTAGCACCCTACTGGCCCACCCACACGTGGTTCTCCTGGTGAATTCCCCTGAGGATGGACCTTCTTTCTCAGGGACGGTGCACCATCTGGCACCCGCGACCAGACCTCTGGAATCTCCACATCTGGCCCTTGGATGGGACGCTGAAGATCTAAGTGGCCTACCACCCGCGGTGGTAGACATGATCACTCAGGCTAGGGCGCCCTCTACGAGGCGCCTGTATGCCTTGAAGTGGCGTCTGTTCGCTAAGTGGTGTTTTTCCCGACGCAAAGACCCCCAGAGATGCACAGTCGGATCGGTGCTTTCCTTCCTGCAGGAGAGGCTGGAGGGGCAGCTGTCCCCCTCCACCCCGAAGGTGTATGTAGCCGCTATTTCGGCTCATCACGATGCAGTAGATGGTAAGTACTTGGGGAAGCACGACTTGATCATCAGGTTCCTGAGAGGCGCTAGGAGGTTGAATCCCTCCAGACCGTGCCTTGTCCCCTCGGGAGACCTCTCTGTAGTTCTTTGGGGTCTACAGGGAGCTCCCTTTGAGCCCTTGGAGTCAGCTGAGCTTAAGGCACTCTCTTTGAAGACTGCCCTCCTGACTACGCTCACTTCCATCAAAAGGGTAGGGGACCGAATCGTGCCTGGAGTTCGGTCCAGGTTACTCTCACGTGATCCTGAGACCCCAACTGGGCTATGTGCCCAAGGTTCCCACGACCCCTTTTAGGGATCAGGTGGTGAACATGCAAGCACTGCACCAGGAGGAGGCAGACCCAGCCTTGGCATTGCTGTGTCCGGTGCAAGCTTTACTCATCTATTTGGATCGCACGCAGAGCCTTAGAAGCTCTGAGCAGCTCTTTGTCTGCTTTGGTGGACAGTGGAAAGGAAGCGCTGTCTCCAAACAGAGGATCACCCACTGGGTCATTGACACCATCGCGATGGCACAGACAAATCTTTTCCACTAACTCCACAAACCATTTCCCATCGTATAAGTGTGTGTTGTTTTTGTGGTAGTATTATATAATGACACTGAGGCCTAATGCCTTTCAACATCCATATTGCCGTCAAAACCTGAGGTGATAAAATAACTAAAGCGGTTCTTATCTCTTTCAAGATCTCTAAACTGTCACTTTTAGACACTCATTGATTTGAAAAATCATTTCAGTTCTGCTTTGAACCATACACATTCATTAGAGAGGACTTTCAGAAGTAAAACTGCTTATACAGCTACTCCTCAATAAGCCTTTAAAGCTTTGTAGAACTCAATTTAGATCATTTGGTCATCCCGACTGTCCATTTGAAAGAATCACTTCAAAATTTGTTGTGACAAATAAGGACTTACCATCCACTGTGTCGTGCTGCTATAGTGGCCATGTACACCTGCAGGAAGGAAAGCACCGATCCGACTGCGGATCTCTGGGGGTCTTCCCATCGGGAAGAACACCACTTAGCGAACAGATGCCACTTAAAAGGCATACAGGAGCCTTGTGAGGGGGACTCTAGCCTGAGTGATCGTGTCTACCATCGCGGTTGGTAGACCGCTTAAGTCTTCCACATCCCATCCAGGGGCCAGACATGGAGATTCCAGAGGTCCGGTCGCAGGTGCCAGATGGTGCCCCGTCCCTGAGAAAGAAGGTCCTTCCTCAGGGGAATTCGCTGTCACGAGGAGCGTGAGGTCTGAGAACCACGTCTGGGTGGGCCAGTAGGATGCTACCAGGACGACTTGCTCCTCATCCTCCCTGACCTTGCACAGGGTCTGTGCAAGTAGGCTCACTGGGGGAAATGCATATTTGCGCAGTCCAGGGGTCAGCTGTGTGCCAGCGCGTCTATACCAAGAGGTGCCTCGTACACATACAGCTGGTGGGGCCGTAGGATGATATCCATCAACCTCTTGAAGGTGGCCAACACCCTGTGTAGCCCAAAGGAAAGGACCCGGTACTGCCGTCCAGAGGGGGTACTAAAGGCGGTCTTTTCTCTGGCTTTCAGCATAAGCGGGACCTTCCAATAATCTTTAGTAAGGTCCAGGGTGGAGATATACTGAGCCTTCCCAAGTCACTCAATTAGCTCTTCAACCTGAGGCATGGGGTAGCAATCAAAAGCAGAGATGTTGTTTACCTTCCTGTAGTCAATACAGAAATGGAAGGTGCCATCAGGCTTTGGGACCATGATGATAGGGCTGGATCACAGGCTTCGTTCAGATGTTCCTTCACCACTCATTCAATTCTCTCCCTCATGTCCCATACGTGCTTGATGACAGACCGATGGGGGTAAAGGATGCTGTTCCCACACTTCCTTTGCCAAATTCAGAAGGCCTCAGGGATGGCGGCCAAACAGCAACTCGAATAGAGTAAACCCAGTGGACCCCTGGAGAACTTTCCATACGCCAAAGAGCACATACAGCAACATTACGTCCCAGTCATGCAAACCTCGGCCACCATCCAGAGCAGCACCCTTTTTAGCATCTGGCTGAAGCACTCTTGGCTAGTGAATCCTGGATACGGATAACAATGGCTTTTGCACTGCCATTATTGCATTGAGCACTGGGCATCAATGAGCAGAATGGAACCATTAAATTGCTTTAGATGGAGAATAAGGCAAGAATAGGATATAATGGGTCATTGAATCATCAGCCTTTTGCAGCATGCTGCTTTGTTTCGATGGGGATGCTTGATGTAAAAAAAATGGAAAAAACTGCCCCCCTTGTTAAACCATTATTTCCCCTTACCATCCCTTTAGATCAATTGTGTCATGTCTTACTTAGAACTAATCATGCAAGTAAAATTCTCTAAGTTTTATTATTAACAGACTTTTAGCTGCTATTAGCCAATCAGAATTAAATCGACATATTTGGGATTGACAGATATCAAGAGCAGAAATCCCCCAATCAGATATTTACACTTGCACAGTTTAAAGATATTCTGCCAGTGTTGTGCTTTAATTGTGCAATCTGCCAACCATGAGTGCACAAGCTCTCACTCCAGTGCAAAAATATATTGCTATGACTAGTGCACAGTTAAAACATGTCAATTTTTTAACTAAAATAATTGTCAGGTTTTCACCAATAAAAGAAACTTGTGTAGAACTGCATTCTTACACCACTTTTTAAGCATCCTTGATAGACACAGCCCAAACTTCCATTACTAGTTTGTTTATTGGAGTAAAAATGATTTGTATGTGTGACTGAGCGTGCAATTGCTCGGCATAAATTCATTTCACAAAATGCATCATAAAATACAGTAACAGAGGGTAACAAGTGCATATTATGGCACAAATAAGCATTATTGCTGATGCAGAATGTAAACATTACAAATTACAAATAATTTACTGAATATAAACTTTCAGTCATTATCTAGCAGTTACAAAAGTTTTACTTTTATTTATCTCGTGTGGATTCCATTCATAGAATGAGGCAGAAAGCATACTGTATTCTTTATAAGCAGTGTGGATCAAATGACAGCTGCAGTGACATCTTTGTCTTTTCTCTATATTAAACATAAATATACAAGAGACTGCTTGAAAAATATAAACAAATCATATTTTGGCATAATCATTTACTGATTTACTACGTTTCATCAATCAATACGATATTTTAATGCTTTTTGCAGAAGTTACAAGGATAATAGGGCATGATTTCGGAAGTCCCTGTATCGAAGCTGGAGTGCGCCTTCCTAATGATGTATTGGTTGTCACGATGAAAAACATTGTATGGCAATGACATGAATTCAATGAAAACAATACCGATCGAGAGGCTGCCAGTGATCTTTGCATGAACCCCATCACAAGCTACTAACAAAATGTTGCTAACTACATTAAAGCTATTTAAAGAATAAAATAATAATTTTAGATAGAACGATTGAATAAGATCCACACACACACACACACACACGTTTAGGGTCACTTATTCATTCTGTAGCAAAAAGTCAGATACTGGCAGAACAATTCATGGCAGGGAGAACATTGCCATTGCTACATGGAATGTAAAACACTCGCCCAAGCAGGAAAAATGCAGGAACTCACACATGAGTTGAAAATATACACCTGGCATATTGTGGATCTTTGTGAAGTGAGATGGAATTACTTCGGTGAACAAATAACAGAAGAAGGCCATGCGTTCTACTACAGCGGAGAAATCGACAAACGAGTCAACGGAGTAGCTTTCCTGGTCCATAAGAACGCAAAAAATGCAGTCCTTAGCTGCTGCCCAGTTTCCAGCAGGCTAATGTCCATCCGCCTACAAGCAGCACCATTCTACATCACCATCATCCAAGCATATGCCCCAACATCAGAATACAATGATGTAGAAGAGTTTTACACCCAACTTCACAATATCGTGGACAATGTGAAAAAGAAGGACATCTTGATCATCCTGCCATGGAATGCCAAAGTAGGAACAGATGCCCTAAAGGACTGGAGAGACACCTGTGGCCTGTCTTGCAATACAGAAACCAACAAGTGGGGTCTACACTTTCTGGAGTTTGCCAGATTTAATGACATGGTCCTTGCCAACACACTGGGTGAGCATAATGCTTCCCGATGCTGGACATGGCATGCACCTGGTGGAACCCATCACAACCAGACTGATTACATCCTGGTCCAGAATCGGTTTCGATCCGGCATCAGCAGAGCTAAAACGAGGACGTTTCCTAGTGCAGATGTCGGAAGTGACCATGACTTGGTGATACTAACCTTTAGAGTAAGGCTGAAGGTCAGAAAGCCAAAAAACACCCAGCTGAAATTCAACCTAGAAAAGTTAAGAGACCCTAGCATTGCAGAAGCCTTCCAAGCCACCATCGGAGGGAAGTTTCCACCACTGCTCATTCTGGATGAAGACCCTGAAGAAATAAGCAACTTTAACAATGTCATGATAGGAATAGCCACTAAAATACTTGGAAAACAGCACCAAAAGTCACAACCCTGGGTCACAGACAAGATCCTAGAACTGTGTGATGACAGGAGGAAATTGAAGAATGTTAGACACACCACAAGGACAAAAGAGTACAATAAAATCAGCAATGAAATAAGAAGACAGATGAAAAAGGCTAAAGACTGGACAGAGAGTAAGTGCACACAAATAGAAGACAGCTTAAACAAGAACAACAGCAGACAAGCATTCCAGCTAGTAAAGGACTTGACGCAAGACATAATAAATAGGTGGACAAAGTATTGCTCTGACCTCTGCAACACACTAACTAGTCAAGAATCAACGAACGAAGATGATCCACCCAATACTGCGAGAAGTGGAGGCAGCCATCATGTCTCTGAAGAAGGGAAAAGCAGTAGGTGTTGACAACATTCCCGCAGAGCTAATTAAGTGTGGAGGAGAAGCGGTAATAGAGGTCCTCACCAGAATCTGCAACAAGATCTGGCAGACTGGAATGTGGCTGACACCCTGGACACAGTCACTCATCATAACCCTCCCAAAAAAAAGGCAACCTACAGCTCTGCCAGAACTACAGAACCATCAGCCCTATAAGCCATACCAGCAAAGTGATGCTCAAAGTCATACTCAACAGATTAAGGCCACAGGCAGAAGAAATCATAGCAGAAGAACAGGCTGGATTTCGCAGTGGTCGTAGCATTACAGAACAAATTTTCAACTTGAGGATTTTATGCAAAAAGTACACACAACACCAGCAGGGCATCTACCACGTCTTCGTGGACTTCAAAAAGGCCTTTGACAGAGTCTGGCATGAAGCTCTTTTGGCCACCATGAGAAATTACAACATGGGCAGGAAGCTGATAGAGACCATCCAACAGATGTATGCCAAAGCTAGCAGCGCCATTCTACTCCAGGGCAAAATCGGAAAACGGTTCCGCATGACTGTCGGTGTCCGTCAAGGATGCCTCCTATCTCCTTTTTTGTTCAATATATTCCTGGAATATATTATGACTGATGCCCTCGAGGACCACCATGGGACTGTCAGCATTGGAGGGCATACCATCACCAACCTCCGTTTCGCTGATGACATCGACGGCTTGGCAGGAAGTGAAGATGAGCTGGCAAATCTAGTGAACCTCCTGGATAAAACATCAACCAGATACGGCATGGAGATAAGTGAGGAGAAATCTAAGATCATGACAAACTCCACCCAGTCCATCACTAAGAACATCTTAGTGAATGGACAAAAGCTGGAAGAGGTCCACCAGTTCAAGTATGCCATCATCAGTGAAGAGGGGTCCAGGCCTGAAATCCTTGTCAGGGCAGCACTAACAACAGCTGCGCTTGCCAAACTCAACCCATCTGGAGAGACCGTAAAATCAGTCTCAAATCCAAACTCAAGCTGCTGCATGCACTGGTCCTGTCTATCTTCCTCTATGCTTGTGAAACATGGATGCTGACAGCAGAACTAGAAAGAAAAATCAAGACCATGGGGATGAGATGTTATCGTAGAATCTTGGGCATCTCATATATGGACCACATCACCAAGGAAGAGGTCCAAAGAAGAATTAAGGCACAAGGCCATTACGAAGACCTGTTGGCCATCGTAAAAAGAAAGATACAGACATGTCACTTGGAGCGATAGTCTGTCAAAGACAATTCTTCAAGGGACAGTACCTGGAGGCAGAAGACGAGACTGACAGAAAAAGAAATGGGTGGATAACATCACGGAGTGGACTAACAAGAACTTCGCCACAACCCAGATGCTCGCCCATGACCGACAGAATTGGAGGAAGACGGAGTTCGACTCAACCATACAGCAACCCCACGACCCAGGAGGGTTAAGGGACAAATTAATTAACTCATTCTTTATTTTATTTTTTCACATTTTAGAATAATAGTAAAGTCATCACAACTATGGAATAATAGAAAAGGAAATATGGGAATTATGTTGTGACTAAAAAAAAAAAATCCGAAATAAATAAAAACTACGTTATATTTTAGCATCTTCAAAGTGGCCACACTTTGCCTAGAGTTTGCAGAAATGTACTCTTGGCATTTTCTCAACCAACTTCTTGAGATTTCAACCTGGGATGCTTTTTAAACCGTATTGAAGGAGTTCCCATCTATATGCTGGGCACTTAGTGGCTGCTTTTCTTAATTATTCGGTCCAAGTCATCAATTTCATTTTTTTTTTTTTTTTTTAAATAAAACTTTAGTTTTGTAATTAAATAAATTAATATGTTGGCACAATTATATTTTTGTATACAAAACTAATTTCAAACATTTAAACATACGCCTTTAGATCAAAATTTGCATTCTTCTGCACGAAAGCTGCACGTGGGACGCTCTTGGTCTTTCCAGCACGACAATGACCCTAAGCACAAGGCCAAGTTGACCCTCCAGTGGTTACAGCAGAAAAAGGTGAAGGTTCTGGAGTTGCCATCACAGTCTCCTGACCTGAATATCATCGAGCCACTCTGGGGAGATCTCAAATGTGCGGTTCATGCAAGACGACCAAAGACTTTGCATGACCTGGAGGCATTTTGCCAAGACGAATGGGCAGCTATACCACCTGCAAGAATTTGGGGCCTCACAGACAACTATTACAAAAGACTGCACGTTGTCATTGATGCTAAAGGGGGCAATACACCGTATTAAGAACTAAGGGTATGCAGACTTTTGAATAGGGATAATTTCATTTTTTTCATTGTTGCCATGTTTTGTTTTATGATTGTGCCATTCTGTTATAACCTACAGTTGAATATGAATCCATAAGAAATAAAAGAAATGTGCTTTGCCTGCTCACTCATGTTTTCTTTAAAAATGGTACATACTATATTACCAGTTCTCCAAGGGTATGCAAACTTTTGAGCACAACTGTATATTGTATTTGACAAATCAAAAACATTGCTCTGTTTTTTAGTCTTTCCCATTCATTTCCAATAGTCGGTCAATTTTGACCGTGAACAGTAAAGGTGTCGCTTTTTTTATGACTACTTAGACTTATCGAATAAAGTCCAATTTGTTTTTGTATGTGTTCAAATGGCAAATGGAGGAAAAGTCACCAAGTCTTGTACTTTTCAGATGAAGGAAATCATTTTCATTACATCAGAAAAAGTGATTAAAGGTTATAAAAGGACAGAACGGTATAGTTTACGTTTTACGGAGGAAGTTTACAGTTCTAAAACAAATAGTGTGTTTGCATATTACGCTGAATAGTTTACGTAATAAAAAAATAAAATAAGGAAAATTTGATTTTTCAATTTGTAACTCCAATAATACAGGAGTTTTGTAACTGTAAGTAGTAACTATTACCCATGTAAATGCAGTGATTACTGGAAAACTTCAAACAACTTGTAACAGCTGTTGCACTGTGAAGTCCCATGTCTGATTAGGGGCAACACCAGAACTGACTGTGCTCCTCAGTGGGATGCAAAAACAACTCACTGATTGTGTGAGATCTGAAGAGGGACAGAAAATCATACATAAATTGTGAAATGCAATAATTATACCCAAATCGCAATTTAGAAGAGCCATGCATTCTCATCTCTGGTAATTGACTGTGTTTGGCGAGACAAAATATGAGCGAAGAAAAACCTGCAATTAAGACACTCAGGAGACACTCAGAATTAAATGCTTCTAAAATGACCAGGACTGTGATGCAACAGACAATCAGGGCAGAAGCAACAGCCAATCAAAGTGGCCTGAAGAGGTGGAGAAGCACAATGAAGAGGGAAAGAGGCGGGTTAAGAGCAGGCAAGGGGAAATTAGCTATCCTGAGAAAGAACTGTATGCTGATTTTCAGCAAAAATCTGATTTTTTCAATCTGATCTCATAGAATCACATTACTATATCTACATTTTTGCAAAAGATTTTTACGTGGCTCGTTGTACGGCTCTTTCCTGGGGAAATGAACACTAGAGGCGCTAGGTGCTACAACAACAATGAATTATATTCCCTTTCACACAAATCACAAGAAAAAATGGCAGATTATCAGTTCATAATAATTTACCTTTTGTCCTGTTCCTCACACAATGTTAGCTTGTAGCATCAAATTACTTGTACTAGAGCACATGACTTTTATGGCAATACATTTTAACATTTGCATTACATAACCTACAACATTTTTTCATGTTTTTACATGTTTGAGTGTGATTACATTGTGCAGTAAATCAAATGAAAGAGTGTTGCACATGTGACCAGGGTACGAGTCCTTAAAAGCACAACACTTGAGCCATAAAAGTCATAGAAGCACCACAAAATGACATTGTTGCTTCCCCTGTTGCATTTTCCATCTCACATTTGTATTTTATGACACTATTGGTTGGGCTTAAGTTTAAGGTTTAAGCTTTAGGGTAGAGAGGTAGGTTTTGTTTATTTAAAAGCAGGCATTAACCTTAAAAACCTCATCTGTTTTTCCTCACACATTTGCTTTTTATGACATATTGGTTTAAGTGGAAGGTTTAGGATAGGGAGGCAGGTTTTGTTGAATTACAACTCGATAAAGCATTAACGTTAGAAACCTTGTCTGTGTTTCATCACAGATTTGATTTTTATGACATTACTGGTTAGGTTTATGTTTAAGATTTAGTGTAGGGAAGTAGGTTTTGTTAATTCAAAACTTGATAGAGCGTTAAACTTCTAAATCTGTTTGGAAGGGAAATGTAACTGTCTTTTAGCACCACACCATGAACATTCCACTTTGCAACTGTCGCAATACGTGTAAGGAACCATATAATATCATTTTGCAAAAATGATGCCACAGTCAGATAATTTTCATGAGATCAGGCTGGATTTTATGCCGTATTTGACTCAGATCCCTGGAGACATTTGTAGTTTGAACAGCAAAACAACCCAAATTTATATACATTTAAATATCTATTTTTGGAGATGTGTTTCAGTATGAACGCTCAGATCGGAATTCAAGAAGTTTACGTTATTCGGATGCAACGCGACTTTAACGTCAAACACAAAGTGCAGTACTGTCTACAGCTGTGTCTGAAATCAATCAACATCATATTGCATTCATTTGGTTTTGAATGGAGAATTACTGAAAAAATGAGTGGTTTTGGACATAACATGTAAAAGTTACAATGTAAAAGTAGTACAGAAATGCCTCTGTTGGAAAACTGCTGTTGCATGGGAATTAAAGTTAGAGAAATATACAGAATGTTGTTTTGTACATGATATAAATACTGTATTATGGAATATATAATATTTGAAATATACAACATTGTAAGTAAAATACCAACCAGGACCAGAGTAAATATACTGTGAAATATACAGTGTTACGTATACTATGGAAATCAATGCAGATATTGAATATTGACTACACTGTCTGAACAAACAGATACAATTTCATTACTTGCAAAATGATGGTGCAATCATTCAGTCCTAAATATTTGTTTTGAAAAACTAATCTTAACCGGATGCATTCACTGCAGATTTTGCTGGAGTCTTGATGGTGTGTGGGCTGAGTAGTTAGACACTGTGAGGGACAAACTGCCAAACATGGGTCATTTCACTCTGGCTTGCTTTATGTAACTTCCCAAATGAAATTTCTGTTGTGTTGAAATGAACTTTAATGACCTACCATAAAGCTGCATTTTCTAAAATCAGTTAATGCGAAATGACCTCACCACTGTGCAAAAGTCTTAGGCACATTAAATGTTTCTCTAATACATTTGTCATAAGATGGTTATTTTATACAGTATCTTCTGCTTTAGTGGGTCAAAAGGAAATATCAATTTTAGATTTCCAAAAATTCATTTTTATAAATACAGTATAATAGAACAAAATATGTACAAGGAGCCCTTCAACAGATGGTGTGGCCTTCACAGAGCCCAGATCTCAACATCAAGTCAGTCTAGGATTACATGAAGAGACCTGAGACAGCTTAAATACAAAGAAACTGTGGCAAGTTCTCCAAGATGCTTAGAACAACCTTGAAAAACTGTGCACACATGCACCTAGGAGAATTGGTGCTGTTTTAAAGGCATAGGGTGGTCACACCAAATATCGATTTAGTTTTTTTTATAAGAGATCCAAAACATTAATCCATTTGTGGGTTGATATTTGCCAATTGTGTAAACACTATGGTGCATTTAACATTGCCCTCTTTGTTTGAGTAGCCCGACACAGCAACACTGAGTTAACCAATGGCGTGAGTTTGTCTGACCACAGACTAATCACATTGAGAAATTGGTCTCTGTTTACCTAAATACTAATCACTGCCCTCCAGTGGCCAAATCTGGAAGTGTTGTTGGTATGGGCATGTGTGAGGTTCAGTTTCTCAAATATGTGAGCTGTTTTAGTGGCACCAAAAGTGAGCTGTATTTTAAGTTGTAAATGATGTAAACAGTCAACAGGAACATATATTTGATTAACCCTACCCCCTAACCCAAACCCCTAAAGCTAATTGCCAGTAGAGTAAATTGTAATTTTATAGTGAAAATGTGACCAATGAATAACACTCACCTTTGTTAATGTGAACACAATTACTTCCTAGTTCCCACAGGACCAGAACATATGTTTCGGAGGCTGCTTGTGCAGGAAAATGTGTTAAAGGTTAAATTGATGCAAAAATGTCTGATGGGGGATGGTGCTGAATTCAGCAGGATGGGTTTGATTTCAGTGTACATGAACTTTCAAAAGCTACATTTTGTTCCCTATCTGTCACTCACTCGATATTGTGTCGATGTATTTGGGTAGGATCTACCATGGGACCTCTCCATATAACATACTTCCGACAAGACTCGGTAAGACCATGTGACCTATTCCACTCAAAATACCCCCCCCCCCCCTTTAGGGCGGGGTGTGGTCTCCACGGTGTCTTCCCCTTGGGAGGGACACCCCCCGACACAGACACTTATGGCTCCCAGTCAGTTAACAAATTCCACTCTTTTTGGGGAGAAAAGAGAGGGAAAGAGGCCTCAGCTGGGCTAGCCTGTCCCTATAGTTGGGCAGTCAACTTGTTCCTGATGGACCGTTCGACGCTCATAAGAGCATTGGGGAGGTTATGTGACGGCCTGGTGTGCTGGCTACAAGGCACACAGCGATCTGCTCGTCACACACCACCAGTTCACGTAACACAGTTCAGATAGTTGTGGCATTTTGTATAGGGACCCCTAGTGTCACTACATCGATACAACGTCGAGTGAGTGACAGATAGGGAATGTCCTGGCTACTTTTGTAACCTCCGTTCCCTGCTGAACTACCTGCTGACAATATATATATATATATATATATATATATATATATATATATATATATATATATATATATTGTATTATATTATGTTGTGTTTCCAAACAGACAGTACCACCTCAAACTCACACTGAACCTTTCGGAAAGTTAACCTACAAATGACTGACTTATAATTGTCTCTTTACATTTAACTGTGATTGGACATGGAGAAATAATTTAACTTGAGAAAAATTACACACTTCACCTTTAACAAGTAAACCCATTACCATTAGGTGGAACAGAAAATATTTAGAGCTTGCTGTCTCTTGGCTTGGATATGATGGACTCTATTCATCAGGCTCCTGAACACTGATGCCTTTTTAAATCTCTATTCACTGTAAGAGCTCAGCAAGGTGAGAGCTATGAATTGTAGAAAAGAACATGTCTTTGAGCTCAAACTGGCTCCAATTCTGTCTGGAGATATGGTGTAGAAAAGTCTGGTAAAGTCCAAACAGTGGATGCCTCTAAGTGTTTAAATGATATTTATCATATTGTAGGCAATGTAGGTGAATTATACATGACTTTAAGGAGGGTAGACTTTTTAATTCTTAAATCTTAAAATATGCCACTCATTATTTTTACATGAAAATGAGCTTGTGATTCGCCGCAAATGTTTGCCAGAAGTTTGCAGCTCCTCACAGGTTGTGGTGAACCTACAGCAAACCTTTGGCGACAATGTATAGTTTGTCATAAAGCTCATTTGCATGTGAAAATAATGAGTGGCAAAAGTTTGCCGCAAGTTTGCCAGAACTCTTCATTTTTGTAAGGGTACTTCTCAGAACATTCAGTACTAATCAAAGAAATTATTTGGGTAGCACTTTATTTTACAGTACTATTCTATATTTACGTACTATATAATCACAACAACAATAGAAATTACTAGGTTTAAACCCTAGACCTAACCCCAACCCTATCCTTAACTCATATTATGCACATGTAAGCACATGTAACTCATACTATTACATGTAACAATTAATATATTACTCATTACTTTCTTGAGTAAGTACACTGTAAGTATTCTGAAAGTGCACATACTGTAAGATAAAAAATAAATAAAAAAATAAAGTGCAACCATTATCTGACATAATTATTAGTGCACTCTAGTCGTTCCCTATCTGTCACT
Organism: Myxocyprinus asiaticus; assembly: GCF_019703515.2. Classification (NCBI taxonomy): domain Eukaryota; kingdom Metazoa; phylum Chordata; class Actinopteri; order Cypriniformes; family Catostomidae; genus Myxocyprinus; species Myxocyprinus asiaticus. The sequence continues at coordinate 11,622,508 of NC_059366.1, forward strand.
CACTCGACGTTGGTGTCGATGTAGTGACACTAGGGGTCACTCTTGGGAGCCCGAGACACCTCTGGTCTTGATAAAAGGCCAATGAAAATTGGCGAGTGGTATTTGCATGCCACTCCCCCGAACATACGGGTATAAAAGGAGCTGGTATGCAACCACTCATTCAGATTTTCTCCTCGGAGCTGAACGGTCATGCTCATTGAGCTGAATACTACTGTTCATTCACCTCTGCTGGATCTGACGGCGCATTTCAGCGGCTTCTCCCTCCTCTGCACTGGTGCATTGCAGAGAACGCCCCTGGGCGCTTCGGCAGAAAAACTAGAGAGTATATTTTCTGAAAGAGCATTTTTCCCCTCTAAAAGAGTATATATTTCTCTAATAGAGCACACACACGGAACGTCTTTTTAAAGACGCGTCTTTTTAAAGATGATTTTCCGATTGTGTGTTATTCCTGGTTGTGCTCGTTATCTCTCAACTTCTAACGGTCACGATCACTGTCTTTCGTGTCTGGGCACTGCTCACGGGAGACAGCGTTCATGGATGGTCATGTTCTCATTACGAGAATATGTCCATGGCAACGTTGCGGTCGCGGCTCGCCTTCGTAAGAAAGTGAGCCACCCCAGAGGCTCCCGCCTCAGTCCTTTTACCCATGGGTTTGAGGCCAGCACAGCTAGCACTGGGGGCGATTTGGGGACCCCAATGGGACCGCCTCCGCCGGGTATCCCCCCGCGGACCTCCCATTCCCCAACACGCTCGTCTGCCCCGATCGGGCTTCCGGGTGAGTCCGCCGGCTCGTCTCACGGCAAGTTCGACCTCTTATTCGGAGCCCGCGAAAGTGATGAGCTCTCAAGCGCAGCATCGGAGAGCGGGCTCGTCCAGTCGGAAGCCTCAGCTGGACTCCTCCCTTCAGGGTCGATCGCACAGTCACAGGCTGACGCGGAGACGACGACATGCTTTCCCAGGCAGCCGCGAGCGTCAGTTAGAGTGGATTTCACCGCTCTTCCCTGAACCCTCGCGGCTCGGTGATTGGTTCCTGGGTTCGCGGCGCCGCTCAAAGCCACGCCCCGCCCCCATTCCTTTCTTCCCGGAAGTGCATGAATAGCTGACAAGGTCGCGGGAGGCACTTTTTACTGCCCGGACCTGATCTTTTCAGCTTCCCCGCTCTCACTACCCTCGATGGTGGGGTGGCCAAGGGTTATTCGGCAATCCTCTGGTGGATAAAGGCGCTCGCGGTGCATCTATGCCCGCAGAGCACCGCCACCTGGCGCGGGTGCCCAAAGCCCCCGTCCAAGGCCTGTAAGTTTACGTCGTCTCTGACGGCCAAGGCCTACGGTGCCGCTGGACAAGCCGCCTCTGCCCTGCACGCCATGGCTCTCCTGCAAGTCCGCCAAGGTGCTAAAGGAACTGCACGAGGGTAGTTCCGCCCTGGGATTGATGCAGGAACTGCACTCGGTGACCGACCTCGCTCTCCAAGCGACGGAGGTCATGGCGCGGTCTCTCGGGCAGACGATGGCCACACTAGTGGTCCAGGAGCGCCATCTTTGGCTCAACCTGGTCGAGATGGGTGAGGCCGACAAGACACGATTCCTTGCTGCCCCCATTTCCCAGGCAGGCCTATTCGGCGACACCGTCGAGGACTTTGCCCAGCAGTTTTCAATGGTAGAGCAGTAGATGGATGCTAGCCGGCATATCCTGACCCGGCGCGGCTCAAGATCCCGCACCCCATCTACTCATCGCCAAGGGCGTCCCCCTGCGGTGACTGCACCGGCTCCACCGCAGCCCGCCCCTTCGGCCCGGCCCTGCCGTGGAGCCCACCGCAGGAAGCAGACGCCACCCGTCTCGTGGCCGCCCAGAACCCGTGAAAGGCTTCAAAGCGCCCTTGAGACGGGCGACCCAGGGACAATGAAACCCGCTGCTCTGCAAGCTGGTAAGCAGATCTTCATCTTTTTGTTACCTTTTGCATTTAATTGCGCTGCATGCCCAAGTGGCTGCAGTATTCAAGAGCTCAGCAAGAGTGGTTTCCTTGTTCCCTGGGTCACGTATCCGGTGTGTACGGCTGGCATTACGACCACCGTCCACCACTCCATTTGGCAGGTTGGCGCTCCAGCGGCGGTCTCCCACCCTGAGCGGCCAGCTGTGGCACAAATCCGCCCCCGATGTGACAGTCTCCACGAGTCACGAGGACAGGCCTCTTCCTCCCCCGTCCCAGGCTGTTCCTGGGGTGGTCACAAGGAGCCAGGTAAGTGCTTCGATGTCCTCGGACTCAGCACGGCCACGACGTGGTGTGGCACCTCGAGCTCCGCCCCGCCGCGAGGCCCCACCTGCCGGTACATCCGATGATGTTGTCCCTTTGGTCCCCCTTTCGCGGAACTTGGACGCATGGCTTGCACCTTCCAATCCGTCATGAGGGCTGGTACGGACCGTCCGACTCGGCTGCACAATTCAGTTCGCCGGGCATCCGCCCAGGTTCAGCGGTGTCCACTTCACCTTGGTGAAAGACGAAAACGCTGCTACCTTGCGCGGAGATCGCTACCCTCCTATAGAATGATGCGATAGAACCTGTCCCTCCAGCCGAGATGAAGAAAGGGCTTTACAGCCCCTACTTCATTGTACCGAAAAAAGGCGGTGGGTTGCGGCCAATCTTGGACCTGTGAGTACTGAACCGGGCTTTACACAGACTCCCGTTCAAGATGCTGATGCAAAGACGCATTCTAGCGTCAAGATTGGTTTGCGGCGGTAGACCTGAAGGATGTGTACTTTCACGTCTCGATCCTTCCTCGACACAGACCCTTCCTGCGGTTCGCATTCGAGGGTCAGGCGTATCAGTACAAAGTCCTCCCTTTCGGCCTGTCCCTGTCTCCTCGTGTCTTTATGAAGATCGCAGAGGCTGCCCTTGCCCCGTTAAGGGAGGTGGGCATTCGCATTCTCAGCTATCTCGACAAATGGCTAATCTTAGCTCACTCTCGAGATGTGTTGTGCGCACACAGGGACCTGGTGCTCTCACACCTCAGCCGACTAGGGCTTCGGGTCAACTGGGAAAAGAGCAAGCTCCTCCCGGTTCAGAGCATCTCTTTTCTTGGTTTGGAGTTGGACTCAGTCTCCTTGATGGCATGCCTTACAAACGATCGCGCCCAGTCGGTGCTGGCCTGTTTGAAGGCATTCAAACAGAAAACAGCGGTTCCACTGAAACTTTTTCAGAGGCTCCTGGGGCATATGGCATCCTTGGCGGTGGCCACCTGGCTCAGGTTGATTCATAGGAGGCCGCTTCAGCACTGGCTCCAGACTCGAGTCCCGAGACGGGCATGGCGCCACGGGACACCGCGTGGCCATTGCGTCGGTCTGTCACAGTCTTTTCAGCCCTTGGACCGACCTCTCGTTTCTACGAGCAGGTGTTCCTCTAGAACTGGTCCTCAGGCACGTCGTGGTCACAACAGTCACCTCCAAAATGGGCTGGGGTGCCGTTTGCAAAGGGCACGCAGCCACCAGCCTCTGGATGGGTCCGCGGCTGCGTTGGCACATCAACTGCCTCGAGTTGTTGGCAATTCTGCTCGCCCTGCGGAGGTTTTGGCCGTTGATCCAGGGCAAGCACGTGTTAGTTCAGACAGACAACATGACAATGGTAGCATATGTCAACCGCCAAGGTGGTTTGTGCTCTCATTGTATGTCACAACTCGCCAGCCGTCTCCTCCTCTGGAGTCAGCAGCACCTCAAGTTGCTGCAAGCCACTCACATCCCGGGCAACCTCAAAACTACGGCGGACGCGCCGTCACAACAGGTTACCCTCAGGGAAGAGTGGAGACTCCACCTTCAGGTGGTCCAGCTGATTTGGAGTCTATTCGACAGGCACAGGTGCACCTGTTCGCCTCCCAAGAATCCTCCCCACTGCCCGCTCTGGTACGCCCTGACCGAGGCCTCCCTCGGCATAAACATGCTGGCACACAGCTGGCCCCCTGGCATTTGCAAATATGCGTTTTCCCACAGTGAGCCTGCTTGCACAGACCCTGTGCAAGGTCAGGGAGGACGAGGAGAAGGTCATCCTGGTAAGCACCCTACTGGCCCACCCAGACGTGGTGCTCGGACCTCACGCTCCTCACGACAGCTCCCCCCTGGCAAAATTCCCCTGAGGAAGGACCTTCTTTCTTAGGGAAGGGGCACCATCTGGCACCCGCGCCCAGACCTTTGGAATCTCCATGTCTGGCCCCTGGAGGGGTCGCGGAAGACCTAAGCTGTCTCCGACCTGCGATGGTAGACACGATCACTCAGGCTAGGGCTCCCTCTACGAGGTGCCTGTATGCGTTTTAGTGGCGTCTGTTCGCTAAGTGGTGTTCTTCCCGTCGGGAAGACCCCCAGAGATGCGCAGTCAGATCAGTGCTTTCCTTCCTGCAAGAGAGGTTGGAAGGGAGGCTGTCCCCTTCCACCTTGAAGGTGTACATTGCTGCCATAGCAGCACACCACGATGCAGTCGACGGTAAGTCCTTAGGGAAGCATGATCTGATCATCAGGTTCCTAAGAGGTGCCAGGAGGCTGAATCCCTCCAGGCCGCACCTCGTTCCCTCAGCGGACCTCTGTAGTTCTTCAGGGTCTACAGAGAGCCCCCTTTGAGCCTTTGCAGTCAGCCGAGCTTAAGGCACTCTCCTTGAAGACTGCCCTCCTGACTGCGCTCACTTCCATCAAGAGGGTAGGTGACCTGCAAGCGTTCTCTGTCAGCGAAACGTGCCTGGAGTTCGGTCTAGGTTACTCTCACGTGATCCTGAGACCCTGACCGGGCTATGTGCCCAAGGTTCCCACCACCCCTTTAGGAAACTAGGTGGTGAACCTGCAAGTGCTGCCCCAGGAGGAGGCAGACCCAGCCCTGTCGTCGCTGTGTCTGATGTGTGCTTTACGCATCTATTTGGATTGCACGCAGAGCTTTAGAATCTCTGAGCAGCTCTTTGTCTGCTTTTGGTGCACAGCAGAAAGGAAGCGCTGTCTCCAAGCAGAGGATCGCCCACTGGCTCGTTGACACCATAACTATGGCATATCTTGCCCAAAACATGCCGCCCCCAGTAGGGCTACGAGCCCATTCTACCCGTGGTGTAGCGGCTTCTTGGGCCTTGGCCAGAGGTGCCTCTCTAACAGACATTTGCAGAGCAGCGGGCTGGGCAACACCCAACACCTTTGCAAGGTTCTACAACCTCCGGGTGGAACCGGTTTTGTCCCAGGTAGTGGCACACAACAAACGGATAAGCCCGGGATAGCCGGCCGGTGTATCGCTTGCACATAGAGCCTTCCACCTCCTTTTGAGCTGAAGATGTGCGCTGTTAATTCCCAGTAGTGTTCACAAAATTTGTTCCCTGGTTGACTTCCTCCGAGCCCTGTGGCAGTCGAGTTTTTGGAGAGACTCGCTGCTGGCCCAGTACACGCGCTAAATAAGAGCCCTGTTCTGGGGTAGGTGCTCCGGATGTGGTGGTTCCCTGTAAGGCTAACCCCATGCGATCTATATCTTCCGCTAATTCGTTTCCCTGCTGGCAAACTGCGTCTTCCTTGGGCAGAGCCCCTCTGCCCCAGTCTCCATGTTGTAGTATCTCCTCCCCCATTGGGCAGGATCTACCATGAAGGATCTCCACATGGTTGGAAAGACCATGTGATGTATTCTTCCACTTAAATATCCCCCCCTCTCTTGGGGCGAGGTGTGGTCTCCGTGGTGTCCTCCCCTTCGGAGAGACACCCCCCGACTAGACCTGGCGGCCCAGTCGGAAAATCCCCCTTCTTTTTTAAAGAGTGGAAAAAGAGAAGGGGAAAAGAGGCCATGACTGGGTTAAGCCTGTCTCTATCTTTGGGTAGTCGACTTGTCCCCAAAAAGGGCCATTCGACACTCATAACTGTGTTGGGAGAGGTTACGTGTCAACCTGGTGTGCTGGCTATGAGACACACAGCAAGTCTGCCCACCACACACTGCCAGTTCACGTAACACTGTTCAGCCTTGTGGCATTTTGTATAGGGACCCCTAGTGTTACTACATCGACACAAACGTCGAGTGAGTGACAGATAGGGAACATCATGGTTACTGGTGTAACTTCCGTTTCCTGATGGAGGGAGCGAGACATTGGTCCCTCCTGCCACAACGCTGAACTACCCGCTGAAATGGCCGGACCTTATATCAGCTCCTCAGCGTAAAACCTGAATGAGTGGTTGCATACCAGCTCCTTTTATACCCGTATGTTCGGGGGAGTGGCATGCAAATACCACTCGCCAATTTTCATTGGCCTTTTATCAAGACCAGAGGTGTCTCGGGCTCCCAAGTGTGACCCCTAGTGTCACTACATCGACACCAACGTCTCGTTCCCTCCATCAGGGAACAGAGGTTACACCAGTAACCATGACGTTTTCTGAGGTTTGTGTTTTAAACATGATCACTGCAAGTTCTAGCTAGCTGCCCTTATCAGCTTTATTGTGCTAGAGGGATTATCTGATTCAAACCAACAGACTGTCAGCTCATCTATGTGGGCTTCTGTTTCCGCAGATATGCCTGTGTGTGTTGTTTGTGTGTGTGTGTGTAAGGGAGAGAGAAAACAGAGCTGTTCTAACCTGTATGTGTTGGTTATATGTTCTACACTTTTCTTCAAAAAAAGAAACTTCCCTTTTTCAGGACACTGTATTTTAAAAATAATTTTGTACAAATCCAAGTAACTTTACAGATCTTTATTGTAAAGTGTTTAAACAATGTTTTCCGTGCTTGTTCAATGAACCATAAACAATTAATGAACATGCACCTGTGGAACGTTTGTTAAGACACTAACAGCTTACAGATGGTAGGCAATTAAGGTCACAGTTATAAAAACTTAGGACACAAAAGAGAACTTTCTACTGCCCAGGGTCCCTGCTCATCTGTGTGAACATGCCTTAGGCATGCTGCATGGAGGCATAAAGACTGCAGATGTGGCCAGGGTAATAAATTGCAATGTCCGTACAGTGAGACGCCTAAGACTGCGCTACAGGGAGATAGGAAGGACAGCTGATCGTCCTCACAGTGGCAGACCATGTGTAACAACACCTGCACAGGATCGGTACATCCAAATATCACACCTGCAGGACAGGTACAGGATGGCAACAACAACTGTCCGAGTTACACCAGGAATGCACGATTCCTCCATCAGTGCTCAGACTGTCTGCAATAGGCTGAGAGAGGCTGGACTGAGGGCTTGTAGGTCCTTACCAGACATCACCGGCAACAACGTCGCCTATGGTCACAAACCCACCTTCGCTGGACCAGACAGGACTGGCAAAAAGTGCTCTTCACTGACGAGTCGCGGTTTTGTCTCACCAGGGGTGATGGTCGGACTCGTGTTTATCATCGAAGGAATGAGCGTTACACTGAGGCCTGTACTCTGGAGCGGGATCTATTTGGGGGTGGACGGTCCGTCATGGTCTGGGGCGGTGTGTCACAGCATCATCAGACTGAGCTTGTTGTCATTGCAGGCAACCTCAGTGCTGTGCGTTACAGGGAAGACATCCTCCTCCCTCATGTGGTACCCTTCCTGCAGGTTCATCCTGACATGACCCTCCAGCATGACAATGCCACCAGCCATACTGCTCATTCTGTGCATGATTTCCTGCAAGACAGGAATGTCAGTGTTCTGCCATGGCCAGCGAAGAGCCCGGATCTCAATCCCATTGAGCACGTCTGGGACCTGTTGGATCGGAGGGTGAGGGCTAGGGCCATTCCCCCCAGAAATGTCCGGGAACTTGCCAGTGCATTGGTGGAAGTGTGGGGTAACATCTCACAGCAAGAACTGGCAAATCTGGTGCTGTCCATGAGGAGGAGATACACTGCAGTACTTAATGCAGCTGATGGCCACACCAGATACTGACTGTTACTTTTGATCAGGGACACATTATTCCATTTCTGTTAGTCACATGTCTGTGAAACTTGTTCAATTTATGTCTTAGTTGTTGAATTTTTTTATGTTCATACAAATATTTACACATGTTAAGTTTGCTGAAAATAAAAGCAGTTGAAAGTGAGAGGATGTTTCTTTTAGATGACAGAGGGAGAGTGTAAGAGAGAGAAATGCAGCACTTTTGTTTGTGTTGCTTGTTAGTCTTGCTTATGAGTCAGCCTCCTCTGTGTTAAACACAAAGTCTCCACCAGCTCTGAACAGGGAGATAAGAGCAAAACAACAGAGCCACAGTGATTTCATTGAAATTAATCTACTGCAGTAGACACGGCACACTTTTTTTGATTAAAAAATCCAGCGGCACACCACTATCTCACATAACCATCATTGATAGTTTTCCTTTTCAAGAACTTGTCCATGTTTTCTGTCTGTCTTAGTAGTATGTTTACTTGTAATGTTTGAAATTTGGCTATGCAAAAAGATGCAAGTTACATAGGCATGCTGTATAATGAAGTCACATGTGACAAGAGCGCTAATTGGGTAATAAAATAAAACCAACAAATTTACGTCTTTTCCGATTTGTAGATTTGTTCTTGCAAATTAAATCTTGCAATGCCACAGCAAATACATGTTTTATTTATGTATTTATTTACCGTATTTTCCGGAAATAAAGTCGCCCCTGACTATAAGTCGCACCGGGTCAAAATCGCATTGTTGAGAAAAAAAAACAAAAAACAAAAAAACAATATAAGTCGCATCTCTGTATAAATTGCACTGACAGAGGTTGGATACTGCAGGCATTAGGACCCGGGAGTAGTCGCCAGACTTCCCTTCAGCAGTTCAGATGTCAAACGCACTCTGTGAAGATTACAGTATTTCAGAATCTACACATTGTATCACAGTGTTTTTGGGCTTGTTTTAAATGGGAGAATTTGCTTTTAGTAATCGTGTGTACATATTAATTTAGTGGAATTTGATCATTTTCCACGGCACACCTGACAATCTTTCATGGCACAGTGGTTGGTAAACACTGGTCTTCTGAATGGGTGCTACTTTCTGTCCAAAAACAGAGTTCTGTCACCTCTACACAGTACACTGTGGCCAAAGCCAACAGTGAGGCTACAAAACATTTCAGTCTACAAATATTTATGTGTGAAATGTAGAAGGGGTTTTGGTGCAAACCAAGCCTGTGACAACTTTAAACTGTGAACACAGTTTGTACAAAATGTAAAGGGTTGGACTGCAAAAATAAATAAATAAATAAATAAATAAATAAATAAATAGAGACATCAGTTTACCATTAAAGGAATAGTTCTTACAAAAATTAAAATTCTGTCTCAGTTCCCCCATATCATTTCATATTGTGCTGTTATTATGTTGGCTTGACATGCCATATACTACAAATTTGGTTTCAGGTTTTTTATTTTTTTACTATTATTATTATTTTTTTTATCCCTAAACCAAAAACAAACATTTTAACACTAACTCTTCCTAGAGTTTTCAAGGTACAGTATGTTCACCAAACCTGGTACAGACATTCAAACTGTTCTGGAATAGTGTGCAATGCCTTTTCTGACTGATTGGACTTACTTTTTGTACAGCAGACAGTCAAAAATGGGAAAAATCCCACAAACTTCCATAGTTGGAATGTTAAAATGGGCTATTCAAACTCCGGCAGTTCAAAAAAATTCAAATGTAAACAAACACACAAGGCCTTTAATTTGCTTTAACTCTCTCTCTCTCTCTCTCTCTCTCTCTCTCTCTCTCTCTCTCTCTCTCTCTCTCTCTCATTCAAATTAGCTTTATTGGCATGACCGTATACAATGTACAATGTTGCCAAAGTATTGAGTAATAAATGTATTACAAACATTCAAAAAATAAATAAATAAATGTAATGATTCAGTGATGGGAAAGGAGGAAGCTGGGACCGGCCTGACAACACGTAGACATTTGTTGTACAAACACTATACACTTTTCAGTGTCACATATCACACACTCTGCTTTTCAGCAGTTGCTTCACACTACCACGTCGACAAACACACAGCTTCAGGCATCTCTCTCAAATCAAATCCCTTTATTGTCACTCAACCATATACACAAGTGCAACAGTGGGTGAAAGTCTTGGGTGCGGTTCCAAGCAACATGGCAGTATGACAATAATAATAAACATCTGATTTACACATAACACAGTTTACACATCTGTTACACAAAACAATATACACCTAATAATATACAGTATACACAAAATAAGAATACTGTATACAATAATAATAATAATAATAATAATTATAATATACAATATACAGTTTACACAAAATAGGAAGACTGTATACAATAAGAATACACTGTTCACTACACACTCCCTTTGGAGCTATGTGTTGCCACACAGTCATGTGTGTACAGGGAATACAGGAGTGGGATGAAAAAACTGCCCTGCGGGGCTCCAGTGTTGAGGATCAGCGATGAGGAGATGTTGCTGCCCATTCTAACCACCTGGCATCTGCTTGACAGGAAGTCCAGGATCCAGCTGCACAGTGAGCTGTTTAAGCACAGAGCCCGGAGTTTCTCATCAAGCTTGGAGGGCACTATGGTGTTGAATGCTGAGCTGTAGTCTACAAACAGCATTCTCACATATGTGTTCCTTTTTTCCAGGTGGGAGAGAGCAGTGTGTAGTGTAGCTGCAATGGCATCATCAGTGGGGTGTGTGTTGCGGTATGCAAACTGCAGTGAGTCCAGTGAGGCGGGCAGCACAGAGAAGATGTAATCTCTGATTAGTCTCTCAAAGCATTTGCTGATGATAGGGGTCAGAGCAACAGGACGGCAGTCATTTAAGCAAGTGATTTTGGATTGCTTTGGTACAGACAAGGAGAGGGAAATGTTGAAAATGTCCGTAAAAACACCAGCCAGTTGGTTCGCGCACTCTGATGATGCGGCCTGGAATGCCGTTTGGACCCACGGCTTTACGGATATTCACCCGTCAGAAGGATCGGGTTACATCTGCTACAGAGACGGAGAGTGAACTTACCTCTGTAGCTTCGGCCGCGAGAGCTCTCTCCGTGAGGGGCAGTGTTACTTCCCTAGAAACGAGCATAAAAATTATTTAGCTCATCCGGGAGAGAGGCAGCGGTGTTCACGGCGGAGTTTTTATTCCCTTTAAAGTCCGTGATGATATTAATTCCCTCCCACATGCTTCTAGAGTCAGTGGTGTTGAACTGTCCTTTAATTTTGTCCCTGTACTGGCGTTTGGCTGCTCTGATAGTTTTGCGGAGGGCATAACTGGCTTGTTTATGCTCCTCCGCATTCCTGGAATTAAAAGCGGAGGTCTGCGCATTAAGTGCCGCACGAACATCGCTAATAATCCATGGTTTCTGGTTAGGGTAGATCTGTATAGTTTTGGTCAGCACTACGTCATCTATGCACTTCCTGATGAAACACGTTACACTATCTGCGTATACCTTGATGTCGTCATCAGAGGCGGACTAGAACATCTCCCAGTCCGCGTGATCAAAGCAGTCTTGTAGCATAGAATCTGATTGGTCCGACCAGCACTGGATCGTTCTGAGGGCAGGTGCTTCCTGTTTCAGTTACTGCCTGTAAGTGGGCAAAAGCAGAATGGAAGAGTGGACCAATTTCCATATGGTGGGCGGGGAAGGGATCTGTAGACATCCCGGAAGGGAGAGTAGCAATGGTCCAAAACCCAGTCCCCTCGTGGTCACAATGAACGTGGCCTCATGGTGCGCGGTTTCCTGCTTGCTTATACTCTCATACAGTTCCTTGAGTGCCCGGTCTGTGTCGGCTTGTGGCGGGATGTACACAGCGGTGATAATGACCGCTGTGAATTCCCTCGGTAGCCAGAATAGTAGACACAGAAGCATGAGAAATTCCAGATCAGGAGAGCAGATAGACTTGATAGAATGTACATTCCTCTGATCACATCAGGATTTGTTGATCAGAAAGCATACACCACCTCCTCTGATTTTACCTGAGAGGTCTTTCACTCTGTCCGCTCGGTGCTCCGCCATTTTTTTTTTAATCCAGCGTGATGTCTCCTCAGCTCCTGAGGCATTGTGGGATAAAACAGCATACAGTGGATATGCAGTTCAGAATTGTTTTGGAAATAGTAGGTACTGAACACATCCGTGTATTTCTCAATTACTGTTTTAAGAATACTGAGGGTTCTCCCATATTACTTGACTGGCATACAGTTTTTATCTACAGTATAAAGTATGCTAAGTAGTATGGATATTTGGATGCAGTGAGTGCAATCAGTCTGAGATATTCCAAGTTCTGAAGCCAAACAATAGCTTTGTTTGAGAAATTGACTGAAATTAAGTATTTTTTCTAAAAAATATTTCTTTCCGCTGTGGTTCCCTATCTGTCACTCACTCGACGTTGGTGTCGATGTAGTGACACTAGGGGTCACTCTTGGGAGCCCGAGACACCTCTGGTCTTTGAAAAAAGGCCAATGAAAATTGGCGAGTGGTATTTGCATGCCACTCCCCCGAACATACGGGTATAAAAGGAGCTGGTATGCAACCACTCATTCAGATTTTCTCTTCGGAGCCCAACGGTCATGCTCATTGAGCTGAATACTACTGTTCATTCACCTGCTGGATCTGACGGCGCATTTCAGCGGCTTCTCCCTCCTCTGCACTGGTGCACTGCAGAGAATGCCCCTGGGCGCTTCGGCAGAAAAACTAGAGAGTATATTTTCTGAAAGAGCATTTTTCCCCTCTAAAAGAGTATATATTTCTCTAAAAGAGCGCACACACGGAACGTCTTTTTAAAGACGCTTCTTTTTAAAGATGCTTTTCCGATTGTGTGTTATTCCTGGTTGTGCTCGTTATCTCTCGCCTTCTAACGGTCACGATCACTGTCTTTCGTGTCTGGGCACTGCTCACGCGGAGACAGCGTTCGTGGATGGTCACATTCTCATTGCGAGAATGTGTCCATGGCAACGTTGCGGTCGCGGCTCGCCTTCGTAAGGAAGCGAGCCACCCCAGAGGCTCCCGCCTCGGTCCTTTTACCCACGGGTTTGAGGCCAGCGCGGCTAGCACTGGGGGCGATTTGGGGACCCCAATGGGACCGCCTCTGCCGGGTATCCCCCGCGGACCTCCCATTCCCCAGCACGCTCGTCTGCCCCGATCGGGCTTCCGGGTGAGTCCGCCGGCTCGTCTCACGGCGAGTTCGACCTCTTATTCGGAGCCCGCGAAAGTGATGAGCTCTCGAGCGCAGCATCGGAGAGCGGGCTCGTCCAGTCGGAAGCCTCGGCTGGGCTCCTCCCTTCGGGGTCGATCGCCCAGTCACAGGCTGACGCGGAGATGACGACATGCTTTCCAGGACAGCCGCGAGCGTCGGTTAGAGTGGATTTCACCGCTCTTCCCTGAACCCTCGCGGCTCTGTGATTGGTTCCTGGGCTCGCGGCGCCGCTCAAAGCCACGCCCCGCCCCGTTCCTTTCTTCCCGGAAGTGCATGAAGAGCTGACAAGGTCGCGGGAGGCACCTTTTACTGCCCGGTCCCGATCTTTTCAGCTTCCCCGCTCTCACTACCCTCGATGGTGGGGCGGCCAAGGGTTATTCGGCAATCCCCTGGTGGATAAAGGCGCTCGCGGGGCACCTATGCCCGCAGAGCACCGCCACCTGGCGTGGGTGCCCAAAGCCCCGTCCAAGGCCTGTAGATTTACGTCGTCTCTGACGGTCAAAGCCTACGGCGCTGCTGGACAAGCCGCCTCCGCCCTGCACGCCATGGCTCTCCTGCAAGTCCGCCAAGGCGCTAAAGGAACTGCACGAGGGTAGTTCCGCCCCGGGATTGATGCAGGAACTGTGCTCGGCGACCGACCTCGCTCTCCGAGCGACGGAGGTCACGGCGCGGTCTCCCGGGCGGACGATGGCCACACTAGTGGTCCAGGAGCGCCACCTTTGGCTCAACCTGGTCGAGATGGGTGAGGCCGACAGGACATGATTCCTTGCTGCCCCCATTTTCCAGGTGGGCCTATTCGGCGACACCGTCGAGGACTTTGCCCAGCAGTTCTCGATGGTAGAGCAGTAGATGGATGCTAGCCGGCTTGTCCTGCCCCGGCGTGGCTCAAGATCCCCCCATCTACTCATCGCCGAGGGCGTCCCCCTGCGGTGACTGCACTGGCTCCGCCGCAGCCCGCCCCTCCGGCCCGGCCCCGGCGTGGAGCCCACCGCAGGAAGCCGACGCCACCCGTCTCACAGCCGGCACCGAAGAACCCACAGAGGTCTTCGAAGCGCCCCTGAGACGGGTGACCCAGGGACAACGAAACCCGCTGCTCTGGAGCTGGTAAGCAGATCTTCTTTTTGTTACCTTTTGCATTTAATTGCGCTGCATGCCCAAGTGGCTGCAGTACTCAAGAGCTCCGCAAGAGTGGTTTCCTTGTTCCCTGGGTCACGTATTCGGTGTGTACGGCTGGCATCACGACCACCGTCCACCATTCCATTTGGCAGGTTGGCGCTCCAGCGGCGGTCTCCCGCCCTGAGCGCCCAGCTGTGGCACAAATCCGCCCCCGATGTGACAGTCTCCACGGGTCATGAGGACAGGCCTCTTCCTCCCCCGTCCCAGGCTGTTCCGGGGGTGGTCACAAGGAGCCAGGTAAGTGCTTCGATGTCCTCGGACTCAGCACGGCCATGATGTGGTGTGGCACCTCAAGCTCCGCCCCGCCGCGAGGCCCCACCCGCCGGTACATCCGATGACGTTGTCCCTTTGGTCCCCCTTGCGCGGAACTCGGATGCATGGCTTGCGCTTTCCAGTCCGTCGCGAGGGCTGGTCCGGACCGTCCGACTCGGCTGCACGATTCACTTCGCTGGGCATCCGCCCAGGTCCAGCGGTGTCCACTTCACCTTGGTGAAAGATGGAAATGCTGCTACCTTGCGCGGAGATCGCTACCCTCCTACGGAAGGATGCGATAGAACCTGTCCCTCCAGCCGAGATGAAGAAGGGGTTTTACAGCCCCTACTTCATTGTACCGAAAAAAAGGCAGTGGGTTGCGGCCAATCTTGGACCTGCGAGTACTGAACCGGGCCTTACACAGACTCCCGTTCAAGATGCTGACGCAAAGACGCATTCTAGCGAGCGTCCGGCATCAAGATTGGTTCGCGGCGGTAGACCCGAAGGATGCGTACTTTCACGTCTCGATCCTTCCTCGACACAGACCCTTCCTGCGGTTTGCGTTCAAGGGTCAGGCGTATCGGTACAAGTCCTCCTTTTCGGCCTGTCCCTGTCTCCTCGCATCTTTACGAAGATCGCAGAGGCTGCCCTTGCCCCGTTAAGGGAGGTGGGCATTCGCATTCTCGACTGGCTAATCCTAGCTCAGGATTATGCACGGGTTATGCGCACACAGGGACCTGGTGCTCTCACACCTCAGCCGACTAGGGCTTTGGGTCAGCTGGGAAAAGAGCAAGCTCCTCCCGGTTCAGAGCATCTCTTTTCTCGGTTTGGAGTTGGACTCGGTCTCCTTGACGGCGCACCTTACGAACGAGCGCGCCCAGTCGGTGCTGGCCTGTTTGAAGGCGTTCAAACAGAAAACAGCGGTTCCACTGAAACATTTTCAGAGGCTCCTGGGGCATATGGCGTCCTCGGCGGTGGCCACCCCGCTCGGGTTGATGCATATGAGGCCGCTTCAGCACTGGCTCCAGACTCGAGTCCCGAGACGGGCATGGCGCCACGGGACACACCGCGTGGCCATTACGTCGGTCTGTCACCGTCTTTTCAGCCCTTGGACCGACCTCTCGTTTCCACGAGCAGGTGTTCCGCTAGAACTGGTCTCCAGGCGCGTCGTGGTCACGACAGACGCCTCCAAAATGGGCTGGGGCGCTGTTGGCAATGGGCACGCAGCCGCCGGCCTCTAGACAGGTCCGCAGTTGCGTTGGCACATCAACTGCCTCGAGTTACTGGCAATTCTGCTCACCCTGCGGAGGTTCCGGCCGTTGATCCAGGGCAAGCACGTGCTAGTTCGGACAGACAGCACGGCAGCGGTAGCATATGTCAACCGCCAAGGCGGTCTGCGCTCCCGCTGTATGTCATAACTCGCCCGCCGTCTCCTCCAACGGAGTTAGCAGCACCAAGTCGCTGCAAGCCACTCACATCCCGGGCAACCTCAACACTTCGGCGGACGCGCCGTAACAACAGGTTACCCTCAGAGGAGAGTGGAGACTCCACCTTCAGGTGGTCCAGCTGATTTGGAGTCGATTCAGTCAGGCACAGGTGCACCTGTTCACCTCCCAAGAATCCTCCCACTGCCCGCTCTGGTACGCCCTCACCGAGGCCTTCCTCGGCATAGATGCGCTGGCACACAGCTGGTCCCCTGGCATTCGCAAATATGCGTTTTCCCCAGTGAGCCTGCTCGCACAGACCCAGTGCAAGATCAGGGAGGACGAGGAGAAGGTCGTCCTGGTAAGCACCCTACTGGCCCGCCCAGACGTGGTGCTCGGACCTCACGCTCCTCGTGACAGCTCCCCCCGGGCAAATTCCCCTGAGAAAGGCCCTTCTTTCTCAGGGAAGGGGCACCATCCGGCACCCGCGCCCAGACCTCTGGAATCTCCATGTCTGGCCCCTGGACGGGACGCGGAAGACCTAAGCTGTCTCCCACCTGCGGTGGTAGACACGTTCACTCAGGCTAGGGCTCCCTCTATGAGGCGCCTGTATGCCTTTAAGTGGTGTCTGTTCGCTAAGTGGTGTTCTTCCCATCAGGAAGACCCCCAGAGGTGTGCAGTCAGATCAGTGCTTTCCTTCCTGCAAGAGAGGTTGGAAGGGAGGCTGTCCCCTTCCACCTTGAAGGTGTACGTTGCTGCCATAGCAGCACACCATGACGCAGTCGACAGTAAGTCCTTAGGGAAGCATGATCTGATCATCAGGTTCCTAAGAGGCGCCAGGAGGCTGAATCCCTCCAGGCCACGCCTTGTTCCCTCATCGGACCTCTGTAGTTTTTCAGGGTCTACAGAGAGCCCCCTTTGAGTTTTGCAGTCAGCCGGGCTTAAGGCACTCTCCTTGAAGACTGCCCTCCTGACTGCGCTCACTTCTATCAAGAGGGTAGGTGACCTGCAAGCGTTCTCTGTCAGCGAAACGTGCCTGGAGTTCGGTCTGGGCTATTCTCACGTGATCCTGAGACCCCCGACCGGGCTATGTGCCCAAGGCTCCCACCACTCCTTTTAGGGACCAGGTGGTGAACCTGCAAGCGCTGCCCCAGGAGGAGGCAGACCCAGCCCTGTCGTTGCTGTGTCCGGTGCGCGCTTTACGCATCTATTTGGATCGCATGCAGAGCTTTAGAATCTCTGAGCAGCTCTTTGTCTGCTTTGGTGTACAGCGGAAAGGAAGCGCTGTCTCCAAGCAGAGGATCGCCCACTGGCTCATTGACGCCATAACTATGGCATGTCTCGCCCAAAACATGCCGCCCCCGGTAGGGCTACGAGCCCATTCTACCCGTGGTGTAGCGGCTTCTTGGGCCCTGGCCAGAGGTGCCTCTCTAACAGACATTGCAGAGCAGTGGGCTGGGCAACACCCAACACCTTTGCAAGGTTCTACAACCTCCGGGTGGAACCGGTTTCATCCCAGGTAGTGGCACGCAACACAAGCGGATAAGCCCGGGATAGCCGGCCGGGTGTATCGCTTGCACATAGCGCCTTCCACCTCCTTTTGAGCTGAAGACGTGCGCTGTTAATTCCCAGTAGTGTTCACAAAAGTTGTTCCCTGGTTGACTTCCTCCGAGCCCTGTGGCAGTCGAGTTTTCGGAGAGACTCGCTGCCGGCCCAGTACACGCGCTAACTAAGAGCCCGGTTCTGGGGTAGGTGCTCCGCATGTGGCGGTTCCCTGTAAGGCTAACCCCATGCGATACATATCTTCCGCTAGTTCGTTTCCCTACTGGCAAACTGCGTCTTCCTTGGGCAGAGCCCCTCAGTCTCCATGTTGTAGTAACTCCTCCCCCATTGGGTAGGATCTACCTTGAAGGCTCTCCACATGGTTGGAAAGACCATGTGATGTATTCTTCCACTTAAATATCCCCCTCTCTCTTGGGGCGAGGTGTGGTCTCCGCGGTGTCCTCCCCTTGGGAGGGACACCCCCCGACTAGACCTGGCGGCCCAGTCGGATAATCCCCCTTCTTTTTTAGGGAGTGGAAAAAGAGAAGGGGAAAGAGGCCATGACTGGGTTAAGCCTGTCTCTATCTCTGGGTAGTCGACTTGTCCCCAAAAAGGGCCGTTCGACACTCATAACTGTGTTGGGGGAGGTTACGTGTCGACCTGGTGTGCTGGCTATGAGGCACACAGCAAGTCTGCCCACCACACACCGCCAGTTCACGTAACACAGTTCAGCCTTGTGGCGTTTTGTATAGGGACCCCTAGTGTCACTACATCGACACCAACGTCGAGTGAGTGACAGATAGGGAACGTCATGGTTACTGGTGTAACCTCCGTTCCCTGATGGAGGGAACGAGACGTTGGTCCCTCCTGCCACAACGCTGAACTACCCGCTGAAATGGCCGGACCTTATATCGGCTCCTCAGCGTAAAACCTGAATGAGTGGTTGCATACCAGCTCCTTTTATACCCGTATGTTCGGGGGAGTGGCATGCAAATACCACTCGCCTATTTTCATTGGCCTTTTATCAAAGACCAGAGGTGTCTCGGGCTCCCAAGAGTGACCCCTAGTGTCACTACATCGACACCAACGTCTCGTTCCCGGAGGTTACACCAGTAACCATGACGTTCTCAAGTCTTATTTCCATTCCGCATAATTTGGTTTTGACTCACACAAGAACCAGCGTCAATGATGTCAAATTTGGCACGATGATTCAAAATGTTTATTTTTTATTTTTATTATTTTATGGAATCATATACATGAGTAAGATTTCAGAGATTTGTTGGAGGGGAAGACTACCAGTGAATAAATCAGAAAGCAATCGTATGGCTTCAGATGAATTGAAATGTACTGTAGCACACAAGTTGCATGGACTAGTTTTATGATGATTTTATTGTCACTATGTACTATAGTATGCAAAACAGCTGTGTAAAAATTTCCTTCAGACATTCTTTTGCGTTCCAGCTAAAAATATTTTGGAATTATAGCAGGGTATTTACACTTTTGGGCGAACTATGCCTTTAATAACAGGCTCTTTTACTTTAACATTGCAGAAGTCAAGGGCTGAGTTCAGAATGGCATACTACCCATACTACACTTACTATTTCTGCCATATGAGTCTATGCACGCTCCTTTCTTTTATAAATGTTGTGGCACTAGTCAACTGCCACAGCAGCTATCTCCTGCTTCTACTTGATCAATGGTGCCATTTAGAAATGGACATTTTCAATTACTGCCACTTGGCCACTGATCTGAGAGAGCTAAACATGGACTTCTCTGAACGGGTCTCTCTAATTGATAGATTGCTTCTTCACTTTCAATTTAGCATGCACACTTCAGGCTTGCTGCCTTTATTTTTATATTTAGGGGAGAAAGGGCAAAGGCCTGGATAGAAAACCTGTCTGTGCTGGCTTCCTCTAGTTTGTCTGCCAGAGCTAATTTACAGTGAAATCACGGCATGATGCTTGGGAATAGGCAAAATTTGGTTAATGATAGGCTGCGGAAGGCAATGCAGAGACCTTAAGTGCTCATGTTTATAGTGACTGACAGATAGGAAGTGATAAATAAAAGATGTTAGGAGAGGCAATAAACTCTTCTTAGCTACTGTTTCTATCAACCTTGCAAGTCAATATCATCTATTTATAGAGTCTCATTAATAATGGAAGAATTTAAAAGTATGGTTGAATTCATGAGAGAATTGTGTTTTGGCAGTCAAGGCCAGTAAACACAAGAAAAACAAAAAACAAAACATGGACACATCTTTTTGCAAACAGTGTCCTTGCCATCTAAGGATAGCCACAGAACAGAAAAATCACAAATGAGACCTTTTTCTCCTGAGAAATGGACTCCAGTAATCTCTCATTTGTCTCTTCTAGACTTTCAGAAGAGATCTCAACAAAGTCTCAAACTCTGCTCAGAATTGTCAAGACACACACACACATGAGCATCTATATAACACTGTATTTTCATTATGTATACTGTACATGTATGTTACACTTTGACAGACTTTCTGACAGTCCCACTTCCAGGTTGAATTTTTAAGATGTTATGTTTAAAATTTGTTTTGTTACATATGTTTGAGGATACTTTTAACAAAGTATGAAGAGAGTCAGACAACTAAGGCTTACAGTAATATACATTTTATTGTTGAGCTTTTATTTTTTTAAACTGAAACCATTTTAGTTTAGGAATATAACTATTCCTCATCGGTAAGGCAAAAAGCTATATGACCAAGCAGTGCTTTACTTCAATGACAATTCAAAAGTAATGTTTGTCCTTACAAATATGGATGATGGGAACAATTGGTATCTCTTTAATAATTAATTACTGCATTTTATTTTTCATAAAACATTTGTGTTTCTAATATATCTTCAGCATAAAACATTTGAGTTAATATTAAGTGTAACGTGTGCTGCTGGCTGCTGACAATGATGAGAAGATAAAGAACCCAAGTGCAGTTTAGTTACAAACGTGATAACCAATAATCCTAACTACAAACATGAAACAAAACATGAACTAAACATTTCAAAATAAAAGACATGAATCAACAAAATACACATGACATTAAGAAAAGAAAATTGAGGAAAGAAGATATAACCTTGTCAACAAAATATTGTTATCACCATTGAAACACTTGGGTGTTTTGTTAAAATTGAGTTACCAACTAAAAATGTATGGTAATGATTGATGAAATATACGTTCAATTTCATCATTCATATTTGTGTATTTTACAGAGACAATTTGCATTTTGATTTTGAATAATTTTATTTCAGCCATGACAATTCTTGGAAAGGTTTGGCATGTTGATGCAGGTAAGGCATGTACATAAGATATTGGTCTTCGCAGACTAGATCAGCTACGCTGCTGCAAAGCAAGTATGGAGACTTGCTACTGTTAGTAAATAAACATACTGTTAGCATGTGATCATGCTGCGGCTGCACAAAACACTGCTAAAGACATGCTGCATTGAGCATGAAAGACATGCTGCTGCACAATTAGGAATACTGTACATTAAATCCCCCAACAAAGCAGGGAAGCTGCACAAACACAACACAAAAGGAAAACCCCCCACCAAGCAGATCTATCATCAAGACATATAATGTACTGGTGCTGCTCCAAAGAGCCATGTGCACAGAGTGTATGCTAGTTACTGTAGGAGTGCCTTGGCTGCTTAGCCGATGGCATAACACTAACGGACTAAATTTGTGGCTTGACGCTAGTGCCCTGACTCGTAAAGTGTAGCTGGATGAGGAAAGCCCAAAGCTTATTTAACTAGTGAATTAACCTAGCTATGTGTGGATTTATTTAAACTAATGTCCTAAAGTAGCAGTGTGTGCCATCCAGATTTTCTAAGGCTTACCTTGGTAAAGTCGTGCTTCTACAGTATGTGTTATGACAAAATTTGACCTTACCATGCAAGCTGATGGAAGAAAACCCCAGCACCACCTGAGCAAATATCATTTTATGAATTAGAGCATTAACTCGGAAAAAATGGGTTATGAAAACGAATTAAAGACCATTCCATTTCAGAGCGAAGCTCTTTCAGCACACTGCACTGAACTGCTATCACAAGACTGAGCTTTTTAAATGTTATGGAAAGAGAGAGATGCAAGCTGATTGGCTCTTCGAATATGCTTGAAGGAACCAACCAGATTACGCCAAGCAAGCAGATTGGCTTATCATGTCACATGTGAGCGAGGCAATTGGCTGACGGAATACCTTTCGGAAAACCTATCAGCTTGCACACAATAGAGTTTCCTAGCTGGAATTGGGTCATAAATGGAACTTTGAATAATTGTTTACCTCCAGTCGCTCTCTGATGCCTGTCCACAATGGGACTCAGTTCCCTCTGCCTCTCGTGTGACTCAAGCATGCTAGCATGTTCAAATGAAAGCAAAACCAATAAAGCATGTGAACAGCATTCTCTTGCAAACAAATCAAGCTGCCCTTTCGTTTGTGTCACATCAGTTCTCGCATGAACATGCCAAAGTGCTTATGTCACGTGAGACGCGTAGGGAACCGAGTCCCGTTGTGGACAGGCATAGGAGAGTGACCGGAAGTAAACAATTATAGTGAAAAGGACTTAAATATTGATCTGTTTCTTACCCAAAGCAAACATGTTGCTTTAGAAGACAATCATTTAACCACTGGAATCATATTGATTGCTTTTAATATGACTGTCTGTGCTTTTTGAGCTTTAAAGTGCTGATCACTATCCACTTTCGTTGTATGGACCTACAGAGATTAAATATTGTTCTAAAAATAGTTGTTTGTGTTCAGGAGAAGACAGAAAGTCATACACATCTGGGATGGCATGATGGTGAGTAAATGATGAGAGAATTTTCGTTTTTGGGTGAACTAACCATTTAAATTAAACTGGTTACCGTGCATGAAAGAAAGAAAAAAATAATATTTTTCCAATTAAAGGCATGAGTTGTGTATGATAGTAGGCAAATTGATTAATAAATAAATAAATAAACTTTTAATTTGATCACTTTTGTTGGTATTTTTGGAATAATTTTAGAGGAGGCTCAGCCTCCTCTGCCTCCTCTGATCAGCCACCACTGACAATGTAAACGGAGTAGATTTTTGGTGGGAAATGTTTAAAACTAAATGATATTGATTGAACTGTAAAATTTATGATTAGGTGTTTTTGAAATCCATCCTAAATTGTCTACATAAGTGCAGATATAAATGCAGTGTTCTCATAGTAGCCTTAGTTGTATTTCTTGGCTTTCTTAGCTGTGAACTTCCTTCACATACAATATGTTTGAGGAGACTTTCTGTGAAGATTGAGATAACAAGCAGCTTCTTGAAACCAAACATCCACATAATAACTCTATTTCAAAATGGTTACTGCTTATAATTTCACTACAATCTAATATGATTTTGTTCAAAGGAATTATTCTAATTTTGGCCTTGTGGTAAAGTTTGCATACTGTTACCCTACAAGTCACTTCCACAATATGTGTATTTTATGATAACAGTCTGTATCAGCAGGATTATGGTGTCTGACAGCCTTATGATGGATCAAAAAACATAGGATGGAAGGTCTTCTTTTAAAACAAGAACAGAGAGAAATAGTGTGAAGCGTGAGAGAGACAGAATCACAACGTTTAACGATCTTGTCATTTCCTCAAGTAAATGTTTGCTCAGATGTTGTACTGAAAGTTTTTTTTTGTTGTTTTGTTTGTTTTTTTGTTTTTGTTTATTAGTGCAGGGTTGCTAAGGCAAGTGTCACTACTACTATTCAAACATGGTTAGGGGTTTTTCAGTACTCTTCTAAGTGATCAGTCCCCTTTGAATTGAAGAGCTGATCCATATCTACAGACCAGAATATCATAGAAATTTGGGGGTGGGCTCATGCACCTGCTGATTAAAACCACCAGCTTAGGCTGGTTTGAGTTGATCTCCAAGCCTGGTCAGTTGGCAGATTTTAGAGGGGTTTTGGGTGCTTTTCACCTTGTCAGGCATGGAAATCAGCTTGTTGACCAGCTAAACCAGCCTAAACCATCAGCCTAAACCCTGGCAACTACCCAACAGCAAAGCAACACATGAAAAAGGACTAAAAACACCATAGTAACCACATAGCGAAACACGCAACCATTTTGCACATGCATTTTCTCATAATCACATTTTCTAGTTGGTTCCCAACTGGTTATGTTTATCAGGCATACTACAATCTTCAAATGAAATGCTTCAAAATGCATATTGTCGCTCTCTGATGAAAAGCACGTATCTCTAAAAAATTTACTTTTCAAGAGCATGGAAAAACTATTTTTCTCATAAACAATCCTACAAAATGAACAAAAAATAACATTTATTAGTCACCTTTAGCACCATAAATATAACTGAATCATTACACATCTGTTAGTGAACTGTTCGATATTTTAATTGGACAAGGATTTTTGTTAGCGAACGTGGACATTCCTGGTTTTCTTATCACAGGTTCCAATGGTGCATGTTCATTTACAGACTCAAGTCTAACTGTTCTTGTTCCCAGAAATCAGTTGGTAGGTTATCGATTGCTAGAAAATTGATTTTTGGATAGAATCTGAGCTTTCACTTACTATTTTAGACTGAAATCAGTTTTATGACTATGGTTCCTAGTCCGGTTGTTGAGTGGACAGTTCAGTTTGGAGACGCGTTTTCCGTCAGAATAAGCTTTCAGTTGCAGTTTCGCAAAAATTTAAATCTGTCAATCCTATATGGCTGATATGGTCTGCTTCTGCTACTGACATTGTGCATGCACAGGGGCGTAGTTTCCAGGGGGGATGGGGGGAGGTAACCCACCCCCCCCCCCCAATAATCAAAACGAGCAAGTACAACCCCCCAATATTTATACCACGATCAACCCCCCAATATTTATACCACGATCATAGATGCTTCACGCTTCAACCCCCCCCACCCCCCCCCAATATTCAAGCCAAATATACATCCTTGTGCGTGCATGAATGGCTTTGGTTGTCAGGGAAATCACAGAGCCAGCGCGATGTAGGCAATCACTTCACTACACTTTAGCCGTACATCTGCTGTAGTTGACGCTCTTCAAAACATAAGGGAGGGACATACACGGTTTTGATGGAAACTTCTCAAGGCCAATGGAGATACTTGTTAATAGCCTGATTAAACATCTTTTCATTGGTCATTCGATGCACAATTCAAAAGGCAGGAAGAGGTCATTTGCCGCATTCTGTCTATGGTAAAACGTCAAAATTGCCAAAAGTGAAGATACGTGTTTTTCATCGGACAGCGACGGTATACAAAATCTTAAACTTTCCAAACCATTCTCACTTCCAAGGCATCATCATATACTAATGTTTGTGTAATAGCCCCGCATGACAAAATACAGATGCCAAAAGCAGCCTTCAGTGTCTGTTTCCTAATGCAGCAGGTATGCCCAAGGAGGTCTCATAAGGGAGGCGTAACTGTCAATCTTTGGGTATTATTGCATATGTAACCACAATATGTTTTATATAAATATATTAGTTAAATTATACTTTCATATCGATATTTTAGATCCCTTGACCCAACCGTGTTCCTAAATCTAACTGATGATCAACAATATAAAACATTTAACAGACAGGTAAATTAAGTAACAATAATTCGATTTACATTATACAGATTTTTTGAGCCCCTAACCCACCCTTACGCCTAAACCTAACCAATATTCAACTATATAAAAGAGGTAACAAGCAGATACAAGTACATTCACAATAATATATTAAAAAAATGATAATAATAATAAAAATTTCAAACCATATGATAGCGTTGTGTGATTGTAGTGAGATATAATGCTGTCTATTATTATTCTTTTAGTCTTTTCATTTCTGTTATGTTGTAATGGTGACCTTTCATTTTATGCATCATATACAGTATTATAACTCTAATGCGACCTGCATTATACAGTGTGGACAAGAGCAGCACTTCTGTCTGTTTTATTGTATCATGCCTCCTCGGAATTAGGTGGGTTTTGGTAGCCTATCGGCATGCGTTCATGGGGTACATTAGGGTGCCTAGCCACATAGACACACATCACGGTCTAATGACCGTCCTCTTTTCGGTATCAGATGCTTCCGCTCCAAAGGTATCTGCTGTTTTTTTTGGATGTTAGGCTAACCGCTTGGCTCTGGTACCTGGTGCTAATGTTAGTTTCTCTTTATGTGATAGCGGTTGTTTGTGTGATGCTCGTATCGAGTTTTGCTGGCCAACTGCTGCCTTCCTCCAGTCTGCCTGTTCCATTTGCCGTCTGTGTATTCATGGCTGTATTTATGGCTGTAGCTCCAACATTTTCAGTACATGAATTATCATGAATCATTAAATACATGGCGATTAAAACACGTGTGGGTTAAATGTTTTTAGTTTTTTGTAATTGTTTGTCCTTTTTATAGGTGAAAAAAACTGCTCACCAGAATGCATCTGTCTGCATTGAAGCTGCAGCGTGGTGCTGCTGTTTTTTATTTTATTTTATTTTTTTAGTTCTGCTCCATATGTTTTGTTTTTGTTTTGTTGTTTATGCCCCATTTTGGTTTTTGGTATTTTTCCATTTAATACTCTGTCGCTGGCTCTGAAAGTACTGTTTTGGGACTCACAGTGATAAGTGTGATCATTCTCTCAGTATGTGTATGTCTTGAGCCAGTGAGATTGTCATGAGTTTGGAAATCATGTTATTTTCTGGTATTTTTATTGTTTGTGTGAAGTTGATCTTAGCAGGGTGATTTGCTTTCCCCTGCTCTTCACACTAGCATATATTTAGATTTTTGTGGGTTAAAACCCTTGTTTGAGTTTATGTTAGCTCAGTGTCGTCTTAATGGTGGCCAGAGTTTTTGTCTTTTTTGTTTTGTTGGTTTATTATGATTTATATTATGTTGTTAATTTTCTGCATTTTCTCAGAAGCTGAGGGCCCAATGTAGGGAGCTAGCCTTTCCCCGCTAAATACACATGCTGAGTGCTGTGTATTCACAACTGATTGACCTGTGCTTGTGTGAGTGAGTGTACACTAGGTTTGCAGCTGTATACCAGTTTCACAATATACCACGGTATGAAAATTTATGGTTATCATACCATGTACATTTGCTTATCTACGGTATTGAGAAAAAAAATGCAACCGGATGGAGAATCTCACCTGCGCATGCGCATCTCCTTTCCTCCTCGTCAGACTCGTCAACTTGTGCCACACACACATACAGTGGAGAAAATGTTAGAGAGAAGCGAGGCGAGGGGGTCTGACGTAAGTGTGTGTGTGAGTTAAAGCAGTGTTTCTCAACTGGTGGGTCGCAGGTCTATTCGGACTGGGTCGCGGACAGCAGGGAAAGAACAATGCTATAGTTCTTCCATTGAAGATATTTCGGTGGCCGCACAAGTGATAGCCTATTTAGGACTGCCAAGGCAGATTTAATGATAATCTCGCAATCAGCTAAAGGCTTCTCATCTGCACTTTCGCACAAGTGTAACGGAACCAGCTCGCTCTAATGATCTGCTCTGCTCTCTGGTGTGTGCATGCAACAACCGGGCTTCCCTCGATATTGCGGAGCGCAGACCTCAAAACTGATGTGACCAATTTCAATTCTAGTGAGACTTTTCGAGTTTAAAGCATTACGGAGGAAGTCAAGTCAAACCCATCAAACAGTAGGCAGCCATGACATGCCAAACAGCACTGAGGAGGAAAAGAGCAACACTGTGCTATGCACAATTTTTTTTTTCATTATACATCATCAATTTTACAAAACTGTTTTGCGATTTTACATGAGTAAAAGTAACTGTTATATTATAGGTACAGACAGGAGCAGTCTGGCTGTGCTGTCGCACACCTACAGTATATGTTAATTATTAATAATCATAGGACATTACTTTAAAGCTCACACAGCTGATGTTATTTTTCTTTTAGTAGTTAATTTAACATGCTATGCTAACGTGTAAACTAACATGCTTTAGTTATATAACATGTTATAGATTTTTTATCATGTTTATAATTCAGTTTATTATTATAATTCTGTTAGCTTTCTTATTTATTCTATTTATTTTATTTATTTTCAAAAGGGAGACTTTTTTTTTACACATACTTCAATAATTTAAAAAAAAAAATGGTTTCAAGCTTCAATTATAATAAAGCTTTTGTTCAACCAAAAAAATAAAAAAATAAATAAACTTCTGTTTTCACTTCTTTAAGGGTCATTGTAACTGATAATAATAATTGTGTAATACAATGATACCGTAAAACCGTGATATTTTCTGAGATGGTTATCATACCGTGAAAACCGCATACCGTTGCAACCCTAGTGTACACCTGTGAGTGAAGTGTATTTTATAGGGTGATCGCTGCGCTCGGCTAGCTTGGCAACCTGCTCCTGGTAGCCTCGGTCCTCTTTGTCCAGCAAGTATATGCTGATCTGTTTTTTTGAGTGTGTGTGTGTGTGTGTGTGTGTGTGAAACCTATTGCGAAGCACGCAGTTGATTGCCTGTGCTTATTATAATTTTAATACACTTTTAAATTATGGAATGAGTGAGCAGTGTCCATCAGACTCTACTGTTAAAATAAAAAAATATTTTTGTACATCGGTATTCGCATCTCTTGCTCTTTTGTTTTGAAACTACGAACCTGTGTGCCCTTTCTGTGACTGGGTTAGTATTTCCCTTTTAACAACAGGGTGGCGTAGTTTAACTATTTTCTAATTTAAAACCTAAATTAAAATAGGACCACTTCCGTCAAATGAATACTTGACTTGAATGCTTGAATGAATACTGTATTACTTACAGACAATTAAGCAATCTGTTGGTTTTGGCGGTATAGTTCTGTTCTGGGCAAACTCTCCACCCATCCATGCAGCCATGCATGGACAGAGCAGGGAGTGCAGCAAATACAAAACAAACAAAAAAACAAAACCATATGCCAAACGTCCCCCCAACCAACGGTGAAGCTGACCGCTTCTTAACTGAATTCGAAAGCCAGAATGAGTGTTAAGATATCAAATTAATGAAATTCCAAATCCATAGCTATGACTGATGTTGACTAATTTCAAGTGATGCTGCATCGAATCCATAGCTGAAAACACTGACCGTGGGGTGTTGAGATATCAAAGCAATGCAATTCCACTAGGGAAAACGAGCAGAGCTTAAACAATCTTGAAAGCAACAAGCTTGTTGCCAGGCCCAGATGGATATCAGTTCACAGTTAAAAGCATGTTGCCGAACCCTGCCTGATAGCAGCTTATGGCAACAAGCATATCGCCAAACCCAGTCGGATAGCAGCTTATGCAACAGCATGTCGCTATTGCCTGAACAGATAAAATTAAGCTGCATGTCCTATTTCTCTGTAGGGCAGACCGATGTGATGATTTAATAATGAATTACACTGAAGACTTAAGGTGGAGCAAAAGCATGTCATTCTTGAACGGGTTGCTCATCCGCACAAGCCGAGACTGAGTTCCTGATACTTGACGGACTAAACATGGAGCTTCTCATGCCCTTCCAAGCAACTTGATGGCTTATTAAAATTTAAGTACTTATACGCAGAGGAACAAAGGACGTGTCTGCAATTGCTGTGGCTATGCATGTAACCAAATGTATATAACTGCAGCATGGTGCAAGCAGACTTAAATGAAATTCTGAAATTGAAACTCAGAGCAGATACCTATGCAGCTGTAAACTCAATTGATTAATAGTGTAGCCCCAGACAAGTTAGCGACTCCCAATTAAGCTTAGCAAAAAACCTTGAATATTAAGGGGTAAGTGTGAACCTTGAGATAATTCAGACCAAACTGAGAGGCAGCTGTATGTACAGGCAATAAGCATGTTGCTAAAAAGCACAGTGAGATGCATGTTGCTAAAGAGCACAGTAAGATGAATCCCATTTCTTTTCTTTTTTTTTGTAAATCAGATGTTTATTGTAATTGTCATACTGCTATGTTGTTTGGAACTGCACCCAAGACTTTCACCCACTGTTGCACTTGTGTATATGGTTGAGTGACAATAAAGGGATTTGATTGATTGATCCTGATCGGGGAGCATAAACCCTTGCAGTGAGCAGTTAAAACTGGAGTTTGGATTTAAACACTGGCATACTGAAGCATTTAGAATAGAGCCATCCAATCTGCTCCTGAAGGGTCACTACCCTGCAGAGTCCAGAGTTTATGTCCAGAGTTTCTTAGAGTAGCTCAGAGTCCAATTAAGGTAATCTCTATTAGCTTATTTAAATATGTTGATTAAAGCTCTGTCAATGTCCAGAGTTTCCAGACAGAATATAATAGAGCTGACTAACATCTCGTATCATAGAGTAGGATAGCAAAGCCTCAGCCAGATCCATTGCTTAAGCGACTAAATGTCCTTAACTCCGGGATGACATAACATTGTTGGTGTGTGACAGAGGAATATTGGCCAAGAGCTTGAAGGCATTGTATAAGTAGCTGCTGCTGTTGTGACTACTCTGATGTGACAGAGTGAGCATGTACGAGGTCTTAAACTTGGATATCAGGACTGGCAAACTGACATTACCTGCGAGGATAAGAGCGTAAATGGGGAAAATGCCAGCCAGAGGTTCTGTTTTAGGCTTGTAGTTGACAGCGGAGGCCATGGGAGGAGCGCGGGTCTTGGAGAGGTGAGGCTCGGGAATGACGCCAATTCATCTTCGGATATGATGCAGTGGTTAAACTGCGACAAATTCCGATGCTTGTGGCTTTTCCAGTCCGGATGGTGGGGGAGTCTATGTAATTGTACGAAGTTCGGGATGCGAGCAAAGAAATTTTAAATCCCAAAGTTGAAGCAAACTTGAATGTTGAGGCTGAAATAACAATTCTCTGTGAGCCAGTCAATACATGGACTGTTGTTATCCAGATGCGAACTTCTCCTGATATATCGGCATTATCCAGGAAGAGATGCACTTTATTAAGTCCAGCAGTATTCTTATGTCAGTTAACAGAAGAGTGGTGTTGTAAGCAGCTTTCCATATGGAAATAAGTTTGACAGCTTAAGTGCAGCTTGCATCCATGCAAATAGAAATGCAGCTAAGGCAATGACTATATGGAGGACTTAAATAGGACCGCTCTGAAAAGCATCTGAAATGTATTGGTTGACATCATGATCAGCTGAGCATCAGTACACAGAACTCTTTTGTACACTGCTCTCCGCTACATGAGGATCAGAATGAAATTGAAGGTTTTAATCGCTAAAAAATATTCCCCCTCCGTGAAGGCAGTTCCTCATTTAAAAGATACATCAGAACTTGGGCTCTTTGCAATTGGTCACGAGACACGCGAGAGCCGATGCTATTTGACATCGCTGATGTAAAACCTATGTTGTAATGCATTTTGAGGTGGTAATTTTGTAATGTTTGTTTGAATGTTTAAGTGATTTTTTTATTGTGGATGCCAGGGGACTGATATCATTATGGGGGGTGGGGTGTAATGAACCATGGTTAAATGGTATGTCTAGATGGGAAAGAAGGAATATCTTGATGGAAAAGCAAGAACGAGAAGCAATCGAAAGGATCCGGTGTCCAGCAGTGGGGGGTGGCAGGGAGTTGTCCCTGACCGCTGCCCCACCACCAGGAGATGGAACATCCATGATAGGTGGCTCCCATCTGATAACCCCATAGCTGGGCAACTGAAGGCACCGGCGGAGGTGTGGCAGGCAGTAATGTCCAGCATGTTTAGACATTTACTTGTGCATCTGTGAAATTTGGGTATTTTTTTCAAACAAAGCAATCGGAGGAATTGGAATATAACTGAAATGATCACTTCAGCAGAGCAGAATGGTACAGAAAACAACAGATTAAACATTAATCACTGTGACCTAATATAAGTTGCTTATTTAACTTTAGCCATTGTAAGTAAATGTTGCTGAGGTCAAATTAGATGTTGACCGATAGTAGATTTTGCTGATACTGATGACTAAGCTTTTAGTAAAGACTAACAAAAACTTTGCCTACTGTGACAGACATTGAGGCAACAAGAGTCCAAAATGTAATCCCAGATGCAGTTTATTGTGCAGCCAAAATCGCAATAATGACTAGGAAAAAAAATTGATTTGCCGCATAACGCTAGGCTTCTAACTATAAACAAGCCTGAACATTTTTTACACATTAGCTTACACAATCATAGAAGGAAAACAAAAAATGTACTCTTACAATCATCTACAATGAATTACAATATATACACTATAAAGTAAACATTGTCTTATTCGCTGATAAATCCTGTATGAGCTGTAATTCATCAATAGCAGATCATCATTTATCAATAGTAGATCATAAGTGATTGCTAATTATAGGGTATTCCGGTATTTTATAAAAAAACATAACTTTTCTCTACATGAGCAATAACATGAACTTATGATCACTGTATATCTACTTAAAAACAAAACCTCTTTGGAGCACTTAATGTTATAACCTTACAGTAACAAATTGGACCCCCCTCAACCCCAGAAAATAAAAACTCATCGGATCTGCACAGATCACAAATTAGATTTTTTTTTTTTTTTTTTTATTCAAAACAACGAAATAAGATGGTAGGTGAATTGTTTCCATCCTTCACTTTGTAACATTATTCTAACCATTCAAACAGCTAATGTTACCATTCTCTCCACTTTGCAGTTCCCCAGTTAGTTATAAACAAATTAATTATCAAAACATCTACTATTAAATTTAGTGGTCTTAAAAGATTGATTTATTGTATCATGACAGTATGTAATGAAAACATGTACTGTATACATACCTTGGATTTTCTCTGTCTATATATTAAACCAGTTTCTTGAGAGTCTGACTCAGTGCATACTGAAGTAATGTGAAACAACAAAGTCCATGCAGAGTCAGTGATTGTTTTTATTTTGGCAGTTATACTGTGGAACCAAGGAGTTCTATCTGTAGAACTCTCCAGTGCTGGAAACGGAGAAATAATGATTAAAAAAACTGTTGCTGATGATATTTGAAGATAACTGATAGCTCAGTCAGGACCATTTATGTCAAACAAATAAAATTGAAAACATGAAAGAGTATTTATTGACTTAGTGATGAAGCATCTGTTGGTGTTGGTGATATGGTTCTGTTCTGGGAAAACTCTCCGCCCGTCCAGAGCAGGGAGTGCAGCAAATAACCAGAATTTCAACTGGCAATCAATTTTAGTCTTAGAACACAAAACAACAAGGCAGATGTAGAGAAAACTATACACAAAGCTAACAGGCAAGATGTGGAGCTGGGGATGGAGGAGGGTGTTAAAGTGCAGCTTGCATCCATACAATGGAAAGGCAGCTAAGGCATTGAATATAATGGAGGACTTAAATAGAACTACTCTGATAAGCATCTGAAATGTATTGGTTGACGTCATAATCAGCCGAGCATCAGCTTATTGCAAGCGTGACTCACATAACCTGCCTGAACTGACGCTATGCTTGATTTCAGTCAGGACCACTTACATCAAATTAATAGATTTGAATTCTTTAAAGAGTATTCATTTAGTGATGAAGCATCTGTTGGTGTTGGTGGTATGTTTCTGTTCTGGGCAAACTCTCCGCCCATCCATGCAGCCATGCATGGACAGAGCAGGGAGTGCAGCAAATAAAACCCCTTAAACAAAACCATATGACAAATATCCCCAAACCAACAAGTCATGCTTACTGCTGACTTAACTGAATACGAACAGCTGATTACAATCTAGGTCTAAGTGATATAATCAATTAATGCGAGAAACGCTGAAAATACTATCCTGCTGGGGGAAGCGTGCACCCCATGTAGTAACAGGCAGAGCAGAAGTTACGCTTAAGAGAACAAGCATGTTGGTATGGTGAATCGTTAATGGAGCTCTGATTGGGGAAGCATGCACCCGGGTAGCTGCTGGCTGAGCATAGCTGGGCTTAAGCAACAAGTGTTTCGCTATCAGAAAATTTAGATGAGATTTGATCAGGGAAGCTTACTCCTGAGAGGAAGCAAGCAAAATCATGTGCTAGCTGAAGGCAGTAAACATGTTGCCATGCCCAGATATGGATGAAAAACGAGCAGCAATTTCTATTTCGAACACTGAAAAATTTGGGGGATCTTGGTGGAAGTATACACCCCAGAGACATGAACAAGCTTAAAAAAACATGCATGTTTCATTACTTTGAAGGAATCAAAATGAGTGGCATGTTACCGTTATGAATGCTGAGGAACTTACTGGGGGAAGCATACACCCCATGCTGCAACAGAGACATACACTAGCTAAAAGGCCAGAATATATATATATATATATATATATATACATATACACTACTGGTCAAAAGTTTTGAAACACTTACTCATTCTTTATTATATATATTTTTTTTTTATTCACATTTTAGAATAATTGTAAAGTCATCAAAACTATGGAATAACATAAATGGAACTATGGGAATTATGTTGTGACTAAACAAAATCCAAAAGAAACCAAAACTGTGTTATATTTTAGCATCTTCAAAGTAGTCACCCTTTGCCTAGAATTTTCAGAAATGTACTCTTGACATTTTCTTAACCAACTTCTTGAGGTATCACCCTGGGATGCATTTTAAACAGTACTGAAGGAGTTCCCATCTATGTTGGGCACTCATTGGCTGCTTTTCTTTATTATTTGGTCCAAGTCATTAATTTCAAAAAAGTTTTATTTATTTATTTATTTTGACAAAATTTTAGTTTTATAATAAAATAAATTAATATGGTGGCACAATTATATTTTTGTCAACAAAACACATTTCAAACATTTAAGAAATATGCCTTCAGATCAAAAGATTTTTAAGATCATGAGAAACATTTCAGTCAAGTGTTTCAAAACATTTGACCGGTAGTGTATATATATATATATATATATTAGACATTACCTGGATGTTAATCAAAATGAGCAGCATATCCTATAACGATGCTGAGGATTTTACTAGTGGAAGCATACACCCCGTGCAGCAACAGAGATATACACTAGCTTACAATGAGCAATTGCTTTTACCTGATAAATAAAATAATCATGTCCCTATTATCTAGTATGGCTGGACTATTAAGACCCATAATAATTCTGGTTATTCGCTTTACATGTAATAGCAGCTGATTGATTAATGAAAATACACTGAAAACATGAAAAAAAAAAAAAAAATCTTAGTGTGGGCCCAAGCATGTAGTTGATAGCTACTCTTCCAATGCTGGCCCTTTTAGCAGCATGGGCAGTGCTATATCCATTATACTGTATAGAGAACAGACATCTGTGGTTGCAGAGGCTAAGCATGTAATAAAATAATTGAGAAACGGGAGTTGATCTTCTGTAACGGAATACTGTTTTGGCACTTAGAAGGTTACTGTGCAACTGTAATGTGCTAATAAATGGTGCAGCCCTAATGAGTTCTCA
The DNA here is from genome assembly GCF_019703515.2 of Myxocyprinus asiaticus. Classification (NCBI taxonomy): domain Eukaryota; kingdom Metazoa; phylum Chordata; class Actinopteri; order Cypriniformes; family Catostomidae; genus Myxocyprinus; species Myxocyprinus asiaticus. The sequence goes on from NC_059366.1 coordinate 11,657,299, forward strand.
ACTGACATGATGCTATTAAAATACATTTGTTGATTTCAAGTTGTATAGTGCTTAGTGATGTATCCTAGGTTCCATAACAAGACTAGTGACCAACAAACTCTCCTTGAATTAGCAGATTGACCTTGGATATGAGGAAATAGAAGTGACCCTTGAGCAATGAGGCCTAATTGGAAAAACATTCAAAATACAACACAAGTAATAGGTAAAGGCAGCCATGTTGCTAAGAGCACTGTATATGAATTTGATCAGGAAGCATGCATTCTTGCAGCAAGCAGACAGTTTGCACTGAACATGAGCAGGAATATGTAGAGCATTTACATATGCCTATCGGCATAGTCAGGTATTTATTAATTTCAGAGTTCAGTTCTCTCAAGAGTTCAGAGTTTCTCAGACTCCTGTTGAAGTAATCTTAAAGAACTTGATTAGCTTACTGTATTTACTTATAGCTTACTGATAGAACCAAAGTCAGTGTCCACAGAGTTCCAGACAGAATAAAAAACAGAGCCATTAAATCATATCCTGAGGGAGGATAGCCAAGCCTTAGCCAGGGGGCTGCTTGAGTGACTGCATGTCCTTAATTCCAGAATGAACATAACTTGTAGGTCTTCTGATGTGCAACAGAAGTCTATCGGCCAAGAGTTTGAAGCTGTTATCAGCAGTTCCTGCTGTTGTCGCTGATCTGAACATCAGCATTATTCAGGAAGAGATACACTTCAGTGAGTCCAGCGTGTCCTTGGTGAGTGAAAAAAATAAAGCGATAAAAGCAGTATTCTTATGTCAGTTAGCATAAGAGTGGCATTATAAGCAGCTTGCCATACAGAAATAAGTTGACAGCCAAAGTGCAGCTTGCAACCATGCAATGCAAAGGAAGCTAAGGCACTGAATATAATGGAGGACTTAAATAGAACCGCTCTGATGAACATCTGAAATGTATTGGTAGACATCATAATCAGCTAAGTGTCAGCTGATTGCAAGCATGACTCCCGTGATCTGCCTGAACTGACGCTATGCTTGATTTCTATAAAGCAACTATTGCTGCCGATATATTGGTTTTGGACCTCCAGTTCAAATTAAATCAAAATCAAATCCCAACACATCATGTTCCAATGACAAAATTTTGCCCAACATATAACTTCACAATGCTCAAATTCTGATGCCCTTCGCATCAGTCTTTTGATGACAAGTGTTCCTATTGAAAGCAATGTGCTTGCTGGCCATGTCTGGAAAAAGGAGGCAAAGGCTGCTTTTGGCATCTACATATTGATGCGAGGGGCTTTTGCACAGGTGTCAGTATTTGATGCAGTGGGAGTGAGAACAGGTTGAACTTCCTCACTAGACCTTGCATTTGTCTTGTGTTGAAACATTGCTCATTCACAGTCATCACAGATCATATCTATATTTCCGTTCTTTGAAATCTATGTCACAGTTGTACACACAACCACTTCATCCGTACAACATATGTTACAACTGGAATGATATAAAGCAGGATTAGAAATTATCATCCTGAGCGGAAACTGTATTTTTATGTTCTGGCTGCATATTTTAAATGTTCTAATTATATTCTTTATAAATTGAGAGTACACTGTGCTAACAAGGTTTGAAATAAAAAATAATGACCTCCAGTCACTGCTGAATTTATTCAGAAACAGTTTTAATCTAAACATTTTATCTCTGTTTCATTTTTTTATTAGTCTACAATGCATTCAAATAATCAAGAAAGAAATAGGCTACATGCCATCTGTCAAGTCCACTTGAAAATAGTCTAAATAGTCTAGATGAAAAATCGAGATATACTGTACGTCTTAGCTGAAAGTGTCCATAACAGAACAGCCTTTCCAATTCTGTGGTCAGCTAAGTCATTAAACACACACATGCACTCAGCCCTTAATGTATCTAACATGACAAAAAATAAGCAAGAATAAGGATGATAACAGGCGTCATTTATTGGTGGGACAGGTGGAACATGTCCCCTCCACTTTTTGCTGTGCCCAATTTTGTCTACCACTTTTTGAAATAACTTGTGTCTGGGAGGTGTCAAATACAAAGGAAACGTATCATTCTTGAGCAGAAGTTTCTATTTTTCCGTATTTGTTAAAATGAGTGGCAATTCCGCACTAGAATTTCTTATTTTGAATGCTCTGAGTGCTCGTCACAGCTGTTATTAGTGGCGTTGACAGTGGTAATGTTCTCTCGTGCACACAGACACGTTCAACCTGCTCCACTTTTCCGCAACTCGATCTCAAATTACAAAAATGAAAATAAATTAGTCCCCATTCATGATATACATCCACTGATCATGGTTTATTGAAATAAATGGTGGATTAAAACCAGGAACTCATCATACTCAGAAACATAACCACTAGACCAACAAGCCAAAATAATTAAATATTAGCAGATTTGTAAGGTCGCTCATAAATAGTTGCGACCTTACAAATCCCCTAACTCTCTCACCAGACCTTCTTCTAAACCAGGGGTGGGGAACATCCGGCCTCCGGGCTGTATTCGGCCTGCAAGGTGGTTTGATCCGGCCCACGAGTCAATTCATAAATACAAAAAAACAACTCAGAAATAACAATAAAAAATAAAAAAAATCTCTACACAGCAATTACTTTTCCTGCAATAAAATCAAATAGTAGCGTCAGGTTTCCGGGTGGTGTTTTCAGACTGTATGCCTGTCCGGGTCACAGTCAGGGTGAACGCAACAGGCACGTAGCGGTTAGGTGTCATATCGCTGATATGCATCATGGCGACTGTCATGAAAAGAAAAGTAGATGCAGAATGTCACGCTTTTCAAGAAAAATGGAGAAACGATTATTTTTTTGTTGAAGTGGAAGGAAAGCCAGTGTGCCTAGTTTGTGGGGATGCGCTTGCAGTGATGAAAAAGGCCAATCTCGAGCGTCATTACAGCTCGAAACATGCTAAACTGGATGAGTTGCAAGGACAAATGCGCTTGGATAAAGTTAATACTCCTTGGTGGATTTTGGGTGCCCAACAAGCAGTTTTCACAAGACCACATTCTGACAGAGACAATGTCATAAACACAAGTTTTGTGGTGAGCGAGCTAATAGCTAAGAAGTTGAAACCTCATTCAGAAGGAGAGTTCGTGAAAGAGTGCCTTGCTGCCGCTGTGGAGCTGCTAGCACCAGACAAAGTAAAACTGTTTTAAAGTGTCAGTTTGTCTCGAAGAACCGTTGCAGAATGAATTACTGTTATGGCACAAGACATTGAAACAACACTGAAGGACACGGCAAGAAATTTCCAGTTTTTCTCTCTGGCCTGCGATGAAACAACAGACATAACAAATACCGCCCAACTAGCCATTTTTGTGCGTGGAATTACTTCTGAGTTTGATACGAGGGAGGAATTGCTGTCTTTGCATGCCATGCATGGCACTACCAAAGGTGAGAATTTGTTTGAGCAAGTTGTTTTGGCGATGAACAAATTTGAGCTACCATTTGAAAAGTTAAGTGGCCTTGCCACAGATGGAGCCCCAGCCATGCTTGGCCCACAGAAGGGATTAACTGCATTGGTCAAAAAAGAAATGAGTCGTCTCCGTCTCGATCCAAGTGATTTAGTTGTATGCCACTGTATCATACATCAAGAGAGTCTGTGTGCACATTCCCTGAAGCTCAACAATGTAATAACAACTGTCGTTTCCACTATAAATTTAATCAAAAGTAGTGGGCTAAACAGCTGCCAGTTCAAAGAGTTACTGAGTGAGCTTGAGTCTGAATATGGAGATCTGGTTTACCATTGTGAGGTGCGATGGCTGGGTCGCGCAGATATGCTCACACGGTTTTACAAACTGTGGGAAGAAGTAAAGCAATTCATGGAAATCAAGGGAAACCTGTCGTGGAACTCAGTGATGGCAAGTGGCTGTGATTTGGCCTTTATGGTGGACATAACCAAGTACCTGTCAGAGCTGAACGTCAAGCTCCAAGGACCTAACCAGCTTCTCAGCTCTCTGCTTTCAAACGTGAAATCATTTGAAGTGAAATAAAAGCTGTTTCACTTCAAAAGCTGTGGCAACTGCAACTGGAAAAGGGTAACACTGTGCATTTTCCTACTCTACAAGAACAAAAGCCTGCTATGACATCTGAATATGCTGGTGAGTGTGCAAAGGTGAGAATTTGTTTGAGCAAGTTGTTTTGGCGATGAACAAATTTGAACTACCATTTGAAAAATTAAGTGGTCTTGCCACAGATGGAGCCCCAGCCATGCTTGGCCCGCAAAAGGGATTAACTGCATTGGTCAAAAAAGAAATGAGTCGTCTCTGTCTCGATCCAAGTGATTTAGTTGTATGCCACTGTATCATACATCAAGAGAGTCTGTGTGCACATTCCCTGAAGCTCAACAATGTAATAACAACTGTCGTTTCCACTATAAATTTAATCAAAAGTAGAGGGCTAAACAGCTGCCAGTTCAAAGAGTTACTGAGTGAGCTTGAGTCTGAATATTGAGATCTGGTTTATCATTGTGAGGTGCGATGGCTGGGTCACGCAGATATGCTCACACGGTTTTACAAACTGAGGGAAGAAGTAAAGCAATTCATGGAAATCAAGGGAAACCTGTCGTGGAACTCAGTGATGGCAAGTGGCTGTGATTTGGCCTTTATGGTGGACATAACCAAGTACCTGTCAGAGCTGAACGTCAAGCTCCAAGGACTTAACCAGCTTCTCAGCTCTCTGCTTTCAAACGTGAAATCATTTAAGTGAAATAAAAGCTGTTTCACTTCAAAAGCTGTGGCAACTGCAACTTCAGGCATTTGGCAAGATGTTTCAGGACATGAAAAGTAAACAAAATGAACTAAAGATATTTGCTATGACATTTAACTTGGAGCCAGCTGATGTACCTGACAACCTACAACACGAAATAATTGAGCTGCAAAGCAACGATGAGCTCAAAGCTAGGTACAACAACCTCCCTCTGCTTGAGTTCTATAAACCGTATGTACGTTCTGAGGATTTTCCCATTCTGAGGAGACATGCACTGAAGTTTGCATCTCTGTTTGGGACAACTTACTGCTGTGAACAGTTCTTTTCAAAACTGACTCTTGCAAAGACTCGATTCCGCTCAAGACTGACTGACCCAAACTTGGAAAACCAGCTGTGAATAGCATCATCATCACTGCCATCTGACATCAGACGCCTCGCCAAAGAGAAGCAATTCCAACCATCGTATTAGAGAGGTTAGTGATTTATGTGTTCAATAATTTAGTGTTGGAAAAGCTGAGGGAATACCATCTGTACCTCAAGGCTGAGAAATGTTCCTTTCATCAGTCGTCCCTCCAGTTCCTAGGTTACAACATCAGCCCTGAGGGTATCCAGATGGACGAGGGGAAGGTAGAGGCTATGTGATCCTGGCCTACTCCTACTACCATCATGGAACTCCAGTGCCTCTTGGGATTCGCCAACTTCTATCGTCGCTTTATCAGGAATTACAGCTCCCTCACAGCCCCCTTAACATCTCTTCTCCGATCCAAGCCTAAATCTCTGACCTGGAACTCCGAGGCTTCCTACACCTTCCAACATCTGAAGGAGGCCTTCACCATGGCTCCACTTCTCATCCACCCCGATCCTAGTAAGCCTTTTGTGGTTGAAGTAGATGCCTCCACTAACAGCGTAGGAGCCGTGCTTTCTCAGCAGCAGGATAACCATCTAAGCTCCATCCATGTGCCTTCTCTCGAAAACTCTCCCCGGCGGAGCAAAATTATGACATCAGAATCCGGGAGCTCCTGGCTGTCAAGTTGGCCCTGGAAGAGTGGCAGCATTGGCTAGAGGGGGCCCAACACCCCTTCCAGGTACTAACAGACCACAAGAACCTCTAGTACCTTCGGGAGGCTCGTCGTCTAAATCCTCGCCAAGCATGTTGGGCCCTCTTCTTCACACGCTTCAGTTTCACCATCTCCTATCGTCTGGGGAACAAGAACATAAAGGCGGATGCCCTTTCCCGAATTAACGATCTAGAGGAAAGCCCTGAGAAGTCGGACACCATCCTTCCTCCTCACATAATTGTAAGCCCTATCCAATGGTCCCTGGATGATAGAATCTCTGATGCCACCACCACTGAACCTGCTCTGCCGGGCTGTCCTGCCAACAAAACCATTGTACCCTCCTCTCAACGTTTATCACTCATTGACTCCGTGCTTCATCCAGGGATGCCCGGAATGTTCCATGTCCCGAACTCCTCGACATCTACCGACTGGCAAGCTCCTTCCGCTACCCATCCCACGCCAACCCTGGTCACACCTTGGGGTCGACTTTATCACGGACCTGCCATCCTCTGTGGGATTCGCCTGTATTTTGGTGGTTGTTGACCGCTTCTCGAACACCTGCAAGTTGATACCCCTCAAGGGTCTTCCCACTGCCCTTGAAACCGCTGAAGCCCTCTTCAACCATGTGTTCCAAAACTAAGGGATTTCCCAAAGATATCGTCTCAGACAGAGGTCCCCAGTTCATTTCCAGAGTCTGGAGAGCTTTCTTTTCTATCATGGGAGTGACCATCAGCCTCTCTTCTGGGTATCATCCTCAGAGCAATGGGCAGACTGAGAGGAAAATTCAGGAGATCAGCCATTTCCTTTGAACCTTCTGTCATTGCCGCCAGAACCGTTGGAATTGTTTTCTGTCCTGGGACGAGTTCGCACAGAATTCCTTATGTCAACCCTCCACCAACTTAACACCCTTCTAGTGCATACTCGGCTACCAACCTCATCTTTTCCCCTGGTACGGAGAGCCATCTGATGTCCCAGCGGTCAACCATTGGTTTAGAGAGAGCGAGAGGGTCTGGGACTTAGCCCACCATCACCTGCAGAGGGCTGTGCACTGCCAGAAGATCCTTGACGATGCCCGGAGATCGTCAACCCCCAGTTACCAACCTGGGCAGAAGGTTTAGCTCTCCACTAAGGACATCCAGCTGCACCTACCATGCAAGAAGCTAAGTCCCCATTACATTGGTCCCTTCATTATCACTAAACAAATTAATCCAGTCACCTACCAACTCCAACTTCCCCCCAAATACCACATTCACCCTACTTTCCACGTCTCCCTCCTGAAACTTCACTATCCATCTCGCTCTCCTCACCCCTCCGAACCTGATCCAGCTGATGACCCCCCCCCCCCAGCCGTTAATCCTGGAAGACAGACCCATCTATGCTGTTCATGACATCCTGGACTCCCAAAGCCGCAGGGGTCACCTCGAGTACCTCGTACTGGGAGGGCTATGGTCCTGAAGAAAGATCATGGGTACCACGAGACGACATCCTGGACCTGACCCTACTCACTAACTTCCACGACACTCAACCAGACCGTAAAGCTCCTCGTGGACGGGGTCGGCCACGGCGTTGGAATCTCGTCCCTTAGGAGCGGTCTGTGGGGGAGGGGGTAATGACACAGATCCACCTGACCTTCCCGCCACAAACACTCAACCTTCCCACTCCCCCGAATACTGATCAACTGCACCTGTCTTCAATCACCGTGTCAATCAGCTCCTCTATATAACACTCCACCCTCCCTTCAGTCCTCGTCTGGTATCAAATCAGTATACAGACTCACTTACCTTCTATTTACCTGACTCTTCAGATGCCATTCCAACGCTATTCCGAAGTTTGTTCCAAGTCTCCTCTCCTGCGTCTTCTTCCCTTGGTGTTATCCTCCAACCCAAGTAATACTTCTACCTGAAAATACAATAACCTCAATCAAGTACTGTTGTCTGTTCCTGAACCAATCTGCTCATTTATCACTCACCTGCCATTTGCTGTCTGTGTTTGTGTTTGTTCAAATAAATACCTGCTTTTGGGTTCACCACCATCTTTGAGTTTGGGTTACTGTAACACACTTAGGTTGAAGTCATTAAAAAAAAATTTTTAGCCACTCCACAGATTTAATATTAGCAAAAGTAGTTTTGGCAATTCGTTTAGGACATCTACTATATGCATGACACGAGTAATTTTTCAAACAATTGTTTACAGATTGTTTCACTTTTAATTGACTATATCACAATTCCAGTGGGTCAGAAGTTTACATACACTACGTTAACTGTGCCTTTAAGCAGCTTCTAAAATTCCAAAAAATGATGTCAAGCCTTTAGACAATTAGCCAGTTAGCTTCTGATAAGAGGTGTACTGAATTGGAGGTGTACCTGTGGATGTATTTTAAGGCCTACCTTCAAAGTCAGTGCCTCTTTGCTTGACATCATGGGGAAATCAAAAGAAATCAGCCAAGACCTCAGAAAAAAAAATGTGAGCCTCCACAAGTCTGGTTCATCCTTGGGAGCAATTTCCAAATGCCTCAAGGTACCACATTCATCTGTACAAACAATAGTACACAAGTATAAACACTATGGGACCACACAGCCATCATACCACTCAGGAAGGAGACATATTCTGTCTCCTAGAGATAAACGTAGTTTGGTGCGAAAAATGCAAATCAATCCCAGAACAACTGCAAAAGACCTTGTGAAGATGCTGGAGGAAACAGGTAGACAAATTTCTAGATCCACAGTAAAAAGAGTCCTATATCGAAAAAAAAAACCTGAGAGGCTGCTCAGCAAGGAAGAAGCCACTGCTCCAAAACTGCCATAAAAAAGCCAGACTACAGTTTGCAAGTGCACATGGGGACAAAAATCTCAAATTTTTGGAGAAATGTCCTCTGGTCTAATGAAACAAAAATTGAGCTGCTTGCCCATAATGACCATTGTTATGTTATGGCCGTAAAGCATGGGGTGGCAGCATCATGTTGTGGGGTGTATTTTTGCAAGAGGGACTTCATTTCACTTCACAAAATAGATGGCATCATGAGGAAGGCAAATTATGTGGATATATTGAAGCAACATCTCAAGACGTCAGCCAGGAAGTTAAAGCTCAGTCGCAAATGGGTCTTCAAGATGGACAATGACCCCAAGCATACCTCCAAAGTTGTGGCAAAATGGCTTAAGGACAACAAAGTCAAGGTATTGGAGTGGCCATCACAAAGCCCTGACCTCAATCCAATAGAAAATTTGTGGGCAGAACTGAAAAGGTGTGTGTGAGCAAGGAGGCTCAGTTACACCATTTCTGTCTGGAGGAATGGGCCAAAATTCCAGCAACTTATTGTGAGAAGCTTGTGGAATGCTGCACAAAATATTTGACCCAAGTTAAACAATTTAAAGGCAATGATACCAAATACAAACAAAGTGTATGTAAACTTCTGACCCACTGGGAATGTGATGAAAGAAAGAAAATCTGAAATAAATAATTCTCTCTACTATTATTCTGACATTTCACATTCTTAAAATAAAGTTGTGATCCTAACTGACCTAAGACAGGGAATGCTTTCTACAATTAATTGTCAGGAATTGTGAAAAAAACTTAGTTTAAATGTATTTGGCTAAGGTGTATGTAAACTTCTGACTTCAACTGTAAGTCCAAATGATTTTGCTTCTAGCTCTTCTATTTTCTTATTTAATCATCAGCCCCTGGGGGGTCTGGGTAGCTCAGCAAGTAAAGACGCTGACTACCTGCCACGATTCACTGTTGTTTGCTTTGTGTTTCTCCCCTGTCATCTGTTCCTCCCGGACTACACTTCCTATAATTCTCTGTCCTCATCACTGCCAGCTGTCCTCGATTGTCCTCACCTGTGTTTCATTAACTCATTATGCCATGTGTATATAATGTCCTGATTTCTGTTCAGTCCTTGTGAGTTGTTATGTTTATGTATGTGTTTCTCAAGTTCATGTTCCCGGTTAGTTTTTGTTTGTTTACATTTTGTTGTTGCTTCATGGTCCCTAGTTTTACCCTGTCTTGTATTTTGATTTATTCATTTATCATTAAAACTTGCTGCACTTGGATCCTGCTCTCGTGACCTCCTTTCAGACATTACACTACCCCACCTGGAGTCGCAAGTTCGAATCCAGGGCATGCTGAGTGACTCCAGTCACGCTTCCTAAGCAACCAATTGGCCCGTTTGCTAGGGTGGGTAGTGTCACATTGGGTTAACCTCCTCGTGGTCACCATAATGTGGTTCTCGCTCTCAGTGGGGCGCATGGTGAGTTGTGCGTGGAATAGCGTGAAGACCCAACACAGGCTATGTCTCCGCGGTAATGTACTCAGCAAGCCACATGTTAAGATGCATGGATTGATGGTCTCAGACACAGAGGCAACTGAGATTCGACCTCCGCCACCTGGATTGAGGAAAGTCACTACGCCACAATGACGACTTAGTGTGCATTGGGAATTGGGCATTCCAAATTGGGGAGAAAAGAGGAGAAAATAAAAAAAATAAAAAAATAATCAGCCCCTTATCTGCATATGTATTTTGATACTTTACCATTATGTGACATCTCAACCGTTTGGTAGAGGCCTATATTTAAAAAAAAACTAGGGGGTCTGTTAAAAAAATAAACATTGATTGTTGTTATTATTGCCCCAAGGGGAAAAGAAATGCAAAGAAATAATTTTTCCATTGCTTTTTTCTTAGTGAGGACTTTAAAGGGTTAAAGGTTGTACTCTAAGTTTGTTGAGCAATCTCATTTCCTCTTTTATTTTGCATCATTGTGTAATATTTATAGTATTAAACTTGGCATGCACAGTTTTGCAATGTGGTGAATTTTCAAGTAAACAAGTGCATGTTGGTTTAGTTAAGAGTGGCCTTTGTAAAACTGTAAAAAAGCAGCTAGACAGGTTTGTCACAGAACTCATACTGACATTTCTTTCCCTAAGAGCTAGTAGATTTCTAAACCCAAGGCCATTAACTAGGCCTCACAATGCTGTTCCTGTCATGAAATGTCACTACCATTCCTCACCAAGAACACATAACAAAATGTCTGGACCCACTTTATATTAGGTAGCCTTAACTACTATGTACTTAACCATTTTGATACAATGTACTTATTATGTACTTACTTGTTGTTGCATTGTAATTGCATTTAAAGTACTTGCATTAAATTACATTTGTAGCTACACTGTTAACTTTACCTCTTACCCCAAAACCTAACTCTAACCCCTAATCCTAACCCTACCCTTACTCCTAAACCTACCTGTACCTCAACCTCAGTAGCAGCAAATGTGGGAATTTTACAGAATAACATAGTCTTGTATGTATTTAATGTTAGTACATAGTAGTTAAGGCCACCTAATATAATGTGTGACCAAATTTCTTTAATAGCTCACACTTTAACACTTTAGCTGAAGATGGCATCCTGAAGAGAAGGAAAACTGAAGATGTGTAATATTCACACAATATATATAGTGGATATAAAAAGTCTACACACCCCTGTGTAGCAGGTTTTTGTGATTAAACTAAGATAAATCATATCAGACTTTTTGCACCTTTAATGTAAATATTACAACCTATGCAATGCCACTGAAAACCAAAGTGACACATTACAAATAAAAAACTTAGGATAACTTAACTGCATAAGTGTGCACACCCTTTTATAATTGGGTATGTGGCTGTGTTCAGAATCAACCAATCATCAAGCTCATGTGAAATAGTACACACCTGTCTTCACCTGAAGTGACTCTGATTAACTCCAAATAAATCTCAGCTGTTTTTGTAGGATTTTTCTGACATCTTCTTGGTTGCATTCTACTACAAGAGCCATGGGTCACAAAGAGCTTACAAAGCCTCAACAGGATCTCATTGTTGAAAGGTATTGCTCAGCTTAGGGCTACAAAAAATTTCCAAGGCATTAGATATGCCATGGAACACAGTGAAGACAGTCATCAACAAGTGGAGAAAGTATGGTACAACAGTGACATTATCAAGAACAGGACGTCCCTCCAAAATTCATGAGAAGACAAAGAGAAAACTGGTCAGGGAATTTGTCAAGAGGCCTACAGCAACATTAAAGGAGATGCAGCTCATTCTGGCAAGTACTGGTTGCTCCCAATATGTGACAACTATCTCCCGTATTCTTCATCTGTCTGGGCTATGGGGCAGGGTGGCAAGACGCAAGCGTTTTCTGACGGAAAAACAAAACATCCAAGCCCGCAAAAACCTATATCCAGTCTCCCAAAACCATGTGAAAAAATGTGTTATGGTCTGATGAGACCAAGATTGAACTTTTTGCCTAAATTGTAAAAGGTATGTTTGGCACAAAAACAACACAGCACATCAGCAAAAGAACACCATACCCACAATGAAGCATGGTGGTGGCAGCATCATGCTTTGGGGCTGCTTTTCTTCAACTGGAACCGGGGCTTTAGTGAGGGTGGAGGGAATCATGAATAGCTCCAAGTACCAGTCAATTTTGGCACAAAACCTTCTGGCGTCTGCTAGAAAATGGGGAGATCTTTCACCTGTCAGCATGACAATGATCCAAAGCACACATCCAAATCAACAAAAGGATGGCTTCAGCAAAAAAAATATTTTATAAAAAGTATTTTGGAATGGCCCAGCCAGAGCCCAGACCTGAATTCTATAGAAAATCTGTGGGGGGACCTGAAGAGGGCTGTACACAGGAGATGCCCTCACAATTTGACAGATCTGGAACATTTTTGCAAAGAAGAGTGGGAAAATATTCCCAAGTCACTTTGGTTTTCAGTGGCACTGCATAGGCTGTAATTTTTACATTAAAGGTGCAAAATTTCTGATATGATTTAACTTCTGTTTAATTTTTTACATCACAAAAACCTGCTATTTTAACAGGGGTGTGTAGACTTTTTATATCCACTGTAGTTAAAACAGGCTGCCAACAAACCCAACAATTTAGAAACAGAACTGGCTATAGTACCTGTGTGTGTGCGTGTATGTTTCATTCTTCTGGCATCAACACTTAGTGGTAATAGGGCTCTCTATCTCTCTCTTTCTATTATTTCTTTGTTTCTTAGATATATCTTGACACACATTGTCCTGGTCTTCCTCTTCTGTGTTGTTCTGGCAGTTTCACACAGTTTTTTTCACTAGTTTTGACTGTGTGCTGAGCCTATAGGCTCTTTTTTATCCTGATGGCTGAATAATGCATCACAGGATAGCCTCACACATCTCTCTCAATTTTGGGATGATATAGAGCAGCACTACTCAACTTTGGAAAGGGCGGAAAAGCAGTATCTCTTTAGACTCAAGGGCTTTACTTGACTTTTTTTTTAAGTAATTCTTTATATTAGTGGGTTGAGTAGACTATTTGAATAGCTACTGTAATTTTATATCACTGTAATGGAATTTGATTAATATACAGTATGATATACTATTTTAGCTGAACATTCAACCCAAATATTTTGTGTTACATAAACATATATTTTTTTTATTTCATTTTTTCTTTTGCTGCGTTCTGAATCTGAGTGTGATTGTTCCTCTAGCCCCGTTTTTATGCAAGCGATGATGTCATCATGCTTAAATCGCAAAAGTGCGGACCTGAGTACACGTTGCATTCTCACTCATGCTAACCGTGCCACAGTTCCATTGCAACCAAACTCAGACCACCTCCTACTCGTAGTCTCAGGTTCGGTACCACGGTTTGCTCCATGGTTGGCAAAACAGCTTTCATATTACCAATTTTTCATGTGAACCGTGCTCTGTTTCGAACTAAACTGCCATTGTGAAAGCCCCCTAAGAAATTAATGATAAGTATGGCATCAAAAACAGTTGCTTCACATCATATAATAGCATTTACTTAAAAAAAACTGAAGACTCAAACAGTAAAAATGTATACATATGATGGGATAATTTATGTTTGAAGCCATTTAAAAATAGCAGATGTAAGTAGACCTATAACCACACATCAGTTAAATGCAGCATGTTGTGGCATAAACAACCTATATTTACTGTACAACCAGTGTTGGAAAAGTTACTCAGAAAAGTAATCCTCTACAAATTACTAACAACTTCTCTAAAATGTTAATCAAATGATTAACTTTACTGGTTACTTAATAGAAAAGGAAATCACATTACTAAGTGCTTTAGTACTTGAATTAAAAATAATGTCTATATTTCCTGCTTAATCATTGTTAAGCAAGTCATACACTCAAAACCATGCATTTCTCCCTGACAATGACTCATTAGGGACCATACCCCCTTCATCTGTCACAGAAATGCAAACAGATGTACACTGGCAGCCAAAAGTTTAGAATAATGTACAGATTTTGTTCTTATGGAAAGAAATTGGTACTTTTATTCACCAAAGTGGCATTCAACTGGACATTCAGTCAGGACATTAATAACATGAAAAATTACTATTAAAATTTGAAAAAAATGTTCAGAACTTCTTAAACTACTTCAAAGAGTTCTCATTAAAAAATCCTTCATGTGCAGCAATGACAGCTTTGCAGATCCTTGGCATTCTAGCTGTCAGTTTGTCCAGATACTCAGGTGACATTTCACCCCACACTTCCTGTAGCACTTGCCATAGATGTGGTCTTGTCGGGCACTTCTCACGCACATTACAGTCTAGCTGATCCCATAAAAGCTCAATGGGGTTAAGATCCATAACATTCTTTTCCAATTATCTGTTGTCCAATGTCTGTGTTTCTTTGCCCACTCTAACCTTTTCTTTTTGTATTTCTGTTTCAAAAGTAGCTTTTTCTTTGCATTTCTTTCCATAAGACCTTTACGCCTGAGGCTTCTCTTTACTGTTGTACATGAAACTGGTGTTGAGCGGATAGAATTCAATGAAGCTGTTAGCTGAGGACATGTGAGGCATCTATTTTTCAAACTAGAGACTCTGATGTACTTATCATCTTGTTTAGTTGTACATCTGGCCTTCCACATCTCTTTCTGTCCTTGTTAGAGCCAGTTGTCCTTTGTCTTTGAAGACAAAGCCAGTCTACTGCATACTTTGGCAACTCAAAAACAAACACAAAGACAATTTTAAGCTTCATTTAACAAACCAAATAGCTTTCAACTGTGTTTGATATAATGGCAAGTAATTTTCTAGTACCAAATTAACAGTTTGGCTACTGGAAATGGGGCCTGCTAGATTTGATCAAAAATGACTTTTTTCAAATAGTAATGGTGCTGTTTTTTACATCAGTAATGTCCTGACTATACATTGTGATCAGCTGAATGACACTTTGGTGAATTAAAGTACCAATTTCCTTCCAAAACAGCTAAATCTGTACATTATTCCAAACTTTTAGCCGCCAGTGTACATATGAACAAAATTCATGTTTTACATGTATTTAACATAAACATTATTAAAGAAATACTGTATGTATAGCCCAAATAATGTACTTTAAATTGTGTACTTTAAATTTGCATTACACTACATTTTGTGCTAAAAATTAAATTACAGTAATTAATTATTTTGTTTTCAGATTACACCCAACACTGGTTACAATGTGTTTACACCGGACATGAAAGGAGCACTGTGACACTTTAAAAGTAAATTGCTCCCATTCAAATCAATTCAGCTATCTGGACTGGAAGGACCATTTTCTGCTTGGTTGGATATTCATGCAAAGGCATTACTGTGGTATAACTGTGGGTACACTGCCCAGCCCTGCTAAGATTTGTTAATGATAACTGCATTCAGAATTGCCCCGATGATGACAACATCACATGGGTCACAAAAAAATGGTTTGAGGGCCATGTGTTGAGTAGCTTTGATATAGAGTATACTGTATATATATTTAATCTTGGGGTCATTTTTACACTGGTGTTTTGAATACAACCAGAGGGGATAATTAGGTGTAGCAGGTCTGATTAATCTGGTTGTCCAGAGAATAGGGAAAATGATGCCCCTTGCCAATCTGCTTTAACACCCCTTAAAATACAACCACACAAAAGCATTCCCTCATCCTCAATAAACTTTCCTGTTCCAATGCAGTCTGTGAGAGCTCAACCATTCTAACAGAGTAAAACACATACAGTATCTGTCATTAACAAGCCAACACTGACATTGCTGAGATGTTCACATGCAAGCACACACACACACACACACACACACCCTACCCCTAACCCTCACAAAAAACGTTCTGCATTTTTCCATTTTCAAAAAAAACATCATTTAGTATGTTTTTTATTTTTAAGCAATTTGAATTATGGGGACACTAGAAATGTCCTCATAAACCACATGTATGGCATATTACCCTTGTAATTACCAGTTGTAATCTAAACAAATGTCCTCATTAACCACCCAAACCTGCCCACACACACACACACACACACTTAAAATGGCAGAGCAATCACCAATACAGCCTTTATTAGCCTTCATAACTTCACTCCATGTATGATTTATTAGTCTGATGTAGCCTGAGGTGGAGTCTGTATTATTACATTTGGCACATTCCGAAGAGAGGGACATTCAACTTAGTGGTTCTGTCTTGATTCATTTACACAAGCCTCGTGAGATGAAATGTTGTCTGGTTCAGATATCCAAACCAATGTTAAGACAGTATAGAGCAATTACAATCTTAAAGGAATAGTTCACCCAAAAATGAATAGTGTCTCACTTTAAAGCTTAAAGGGGTCATGAATTGGAAAATCAAACTTGCCATGATATCTTGATATATAAGAGTTCATAGCACTATAAAAACATACTGTAAATTTCCAAATTTCCAAAAACAAAAAAGGCTTTATTGAAACCAATGTGCCAAAACGACTCGTTCTCTACTTCCTCCTCACTAATACGTCATAGTGAGGTATTACATCAGCACAGGCCAGCTCCTGCATAAACAGATCAGCACCTACTTTATCGTTGACACTGCTTAGGTCCGCCCACCGGTCTTGCAGTTAGAGTAGAGTGGTGAAATTATTTTTGGAGCAACAGGAGGTGTCACGATGGCCATGAAGATGTCAAGACGTTGTGCAGCGCCAGGTTGTGGGAAACTAGATTTCTTGCATTTACTTCCCAAGGATCCCAACATTAAGAAAGAGTGGCTGACGTTTATTTTTAATGAAGTCCCGGATCGCTTCGATAAGAACGTGTTTGTTTACTCGCTTCATTTTACCGATGATTCTTTTACAGGCTTTGCAGAGAGACTTAAATTAAAAGTTGATGCAGTGCCAACTATATTGGACCCGACAGTGATGTTGCAACAAACAAGTGTGAGTATCCAAGTTAGTTGTTTTGCTTCGTATGTTACAGACTGTTAGATGTGTACTGAGCATTTGATTTGATCATAGTGATTTTAGACGCTCGTGTATTAGTTTTAATGCATGCCCTGCATATCTTGTCGCATCCAGCTTTCAATAATTGCCCGTAGCATGTTGTCATTTTTATACTTTCATCTTGCTTTCAGAGTGTGTCACTTCAGTGTCCCTCTATGAAAGAGGCTGCCAAACAGACCTACTAAGTCATACAACCGTGGGCACACAGCTGTTCTTTGGTACTTTGGGACCTCATTTCTGGAGCAAAGGTAGGAAAAATATTATTTAGGAAATATTGGGGTGTGTGTGTGTGTGTGTGTGTGTGTGTGTGTGAAATGGTGATCATGGTTTACGAGGACTATTGTCAGTTATACACGTGTCACTATGCTATTGTGGTGATTGTGTCTAACTGGAATTATTTATTGCTTTCTTTGTAGAGCAATGAGGTTGGTGGTAGTTACCATATGGAGAAAGAAGGATTATAAAGAAGCCTTTTGGATGCCCATGGATTGAAGTTTGACTGCATTATCAGGGAACATCTTTTTTTTTAGGCTTTACTTGGCAGATTAAAATGAAAATGCAAATCGTCCACAAGCTAAAACATCTTCTGGAAAGGCACAGTATAGGCTTTTGTTCCCCAAAGCCAAAAAGGGTTTATACTCAACAAAACCACTGAAATCAGAGGCAACATACTGTAAGTTTTATTAATAATTGTTTATTATTTATTTGTAAAGAACAATAATGTAAATGCAATATACAATATATGTTTTTGTCACACTGCAGTTATGTTTTTCCAGGCTATGCCGTCAATCTGATGACGTTCCTTTTTGAAAAGGTTTTCTCTGACCCCTTTCCCTACATGGAGGAGCTGTACAAAATTAAGGTCCCTGAGACTCTCTCTGCCCAGTATGACAGACCCACCATGGAGGAAGCCATTGCTAAACATGTATATTACGGTTCAGTCAAGGGGGCGTCTAAATCCAACATAGCTGCCTGCAGCATCAGGAAACTCCTGCCTTATACGTAGAACAACGCATGATGGGATGACAACCCTTACCCTTCTGCCCAGATATCCCCAGCGCCAGCTGACAAAGCTCCGGTACGCCAAATGCCTGAAACGCCTAAAGGAAAGACATTGTAAAAGTCAGAGGAACAAAGGAATTATTTAACATATTAAAAAGGTGAATTATTTTAATGTGTATTTTGTTATAAATGTGTAATGCAAACTTTTACAAATATATCTTTTACACTTTGTACTAAAATAAAAGTTTTACTGTTGCACAAAGTATTGTTGTTATAATTTTAATCAACAAATATGATTATCTGAGTCATATACTGATACAAAATCGTTTTACATTATAAATTGAATCAAATTTACAACTGTGGTGTAATGTAAATCTTACTGTTCTATTCCTCTGAGCCTCAAAGGGCAATTCTGCAGTGAATACACATTCAGGCAAACAGGTTCAAAGCCAGGGTGATGGGTCATACAGGTCAGGGTGACTGGTGCCTGGGTAATCCTTTTAACAACCTACAGAGAAGACCAGTGTGGTCAAACTTTAAGTCTACAATGTAGATTTATTACATAGATACATGTAAGTAAACAGACATATTAAACCGTGTACCTACCACAGGGATCTCTAAGCAGCATATATTTTCTTGTTCTGTTGGCATGATGGCACAATTGCCACAGATGCACCTAAAGAGTATTGATATCAGTATATTTAGACAATCTATTTCCTTTTTAAAGAAAACATGACACATTGTAATGAACAATGTATGCATTTGTCACCACACTGAATATATGATGAAAGATGATTATACGACGAACGACAGTGCAACATACACTGGTGAATGTATCCTGTATACGTTTACATGTTGCACGGTAAGTGTATCCTTTCGCAGTTATAAATGTGATAGCACCATGTATTTACACTTTATTTGGTACTGCATTTGTTACTCAGCATTTGTAAAACATGGAAATGTTTCACCATTGGAAAATGCCCCAACTATGTAACAAGATACACACCGTTGTGTCATGTCTTGGTTTAAAAAAAGAATAAAGGGGCCTGGGTAGCTCAGTGGTAAAAGGCGCTGGCTACCACACCTGGAGTTCACTAGTTTGAATTCCAGGGCATACTGAGTGACTCCAGCCAGGTCTCCTAAGCAACCAAATTGGCCTGGTTGCTAGGGAGGGTAGAGTCACATGGGGTAACCTCCTCGTGCTCGCTATAATGTGGTTCGATCTCGGTAGGGCGCGTGGTGAGTTGAACGTGGATGCCGCGGTAGATGGCGTGAAGCCTCCACATGCACTATGTCTCCGTGGCAACGCACTCAACAAGCTACATGATAAGATGCGCGGGTTAGACAAGTAAATTACAGTGATTACTTACCACGCTGTCACAGACTGCAGTATCCGTGGTGTTTGTGGAGGGGGTTCATTTTCTTCAAATTCGGGATCAGACTCTGGCTCAAACATGTATGTATGAATTCTTCCGGTTGTCATTTTTTTAACCATCCGAAGTTTTCAAAACAACCCCACATGTGCGTAATGTCAGGAGCGTTTACACTTATTCCACATGCAACAATGTTACCCAATCACAGCAGTGGGCGTTTACACTGAAGTCTTCAAGAACGCAAGCCCCAAAAAATGGAGCATTTGAATCAGAGGCTCAAAAACTGGATAGAAAATGACCAATTATTCCTAAATTATGACTACTTTTAATGAAAAAATCACACTAACATTATAAGTAGACCTCAAGAAACATTATAAAAAAATTTAAAAAATCAAATTCATGACACCTTTAAACAAGCACCCAAAAGTGTCAAATCAAATATGGTGACACTATAACATAAATGGCCATGAGTCACACAAGAACCAATGTTATTGACCTGTTGCCATATTTGATTTGAGCTTTGTATATTTGATGTGATCAATATGATATGCTTTCAGAAGGTATATAATGCACGACTCATATGGAATAATTCATGACACTCCTGGGAGTTTTTTAGCGTTAAACTGAGTAACTATAAACCACTACTGTTGGTTCAAAATGACATTAAACGATTAAAAGAGAAAACATAAAACCACATCGTGGGGTTCAAAAATCATATGATTTTTGTCTATTCAAAATATAAATGAAACCTGGAAATAAAGTTTTAGGATTTTGCAGGTGCAATTCACTGAAAAAGGCTAAATAGTTGATTGGCTTGTGATGTTCGAATGGCTTGCACACGCAGCATGAGTCTCGTCACATTTTAATAGTGTTTACTCACCCATTCAGCTGATGAAAACTCGCTGCATGATCATGAGGAAGGATTACATCAAGATGTAGATTGGAATGCAGGTGCGAAAAACTTCATATAAAAAAATAGCCTGCTCCTCTCTCGCTGTTGCTTGTGTGCAAGTGATTACCCCTCTGCGTGATTTTGAAAAATGTATGACATAATACAAGAAATATTATGATTCCACAAAATTCTGTGATCAGTAATCAAATAAGCAACTTTGTGATATTAACTGTAACACATTTTGTGCAAAAGGACAAGTTTTCTTTCATTAAAGCACTTTCACAAGATGGTCTGTGAAATCATGATTATATCATAATCATCGGGTTTTGCACAAATTTCTCACTCAAACTGTTATGCTGATAATATAATTTGTAATTGCACAGCTATTGACCAGGAAAACAAAAAATGGCACTCCATGTCAAAAAGGTTGCCGACCCCTGGTTTACAACAACATGATGGTGAGTAAATGATGACAGAATTTATATTTTGAGGTAAACTATCCCTTTAAATGAGGCTATGGTACTTAGCATTGGGTTATTTTAGTGTATGTTTCTGTTGGGCCTCATGTGTTCAGATAGAAGACAAAGGCAGGCCTAACAGTCATAAAAACATAACTCAAGCCCCCACCTTCTAAGTCGTAAATTTTACTGATAAAAATCGCGCCAAAATCAAACAAAGGGAGTCCAAAACAGACTACAGATCCATGAAGCCTTGCTCACGAAAGGATCGAGCGCTCAACTCCTATTGGATGAGGCACACAACAGAACGTCCCTCAAACATGACATCATCAGGATTTCAAATAATTCTGAAATGCTTCCAGAGTTGCTTCCAGCGACTTAGTTCACTGAATACAGACGTAGCTTTTTGCTGCTCTCCAGTGCAGCCTTGTGGCATAAGGAAGTAATGTCCGACTTGAAACTGTAGCCATACAATCTCCATCTCGCTGGACGAGTTGAGAGAACTCTGTGTTCAACCGAACACTCTAACGGATCCGAAGGAGACCGCCGAGCAATTCGCATCTTCATCCGTTGGCCTACAGAAGTGAAAGATTTCTCTTCCATCTTCAATCAAGTCGACATTTCTGAGTTCTCCGCCAGCCCGCCGAGAATCAACAGCCGTACCGCCCGCCGAGAATCAACAGCCGTACCGCCCGCCGACAGCGCGAGGAAACGGCCTCCCGTCATCACCCGAGCCTCAAGGAACCGGGTCAAAGTTAAAGGACGGAGGAAAACACATTCTACCTGTGTCCTCATGCGATTCAAGTAAGAGGTTACGTCTGGGCAGAGATAGAATATTATAGCGTGCTATTCTTGTGTTTCAAGGTTTTTTGCTTGTACAGTTTACGGATCGCCATGTCCGCTCATTATTAATACACAGGGTATTAATTATCACGAATTTGTTAGCTGTATTGTGGTCCAACCAAATTGGATTGTTGTGCATTTTCGCCATTGCGGGTGAGACAGAAACTGAGTTCATCCATTAGAGTCAAATAACGCAGGACTTTTACACGATATTCTTCGGATGTCGATTTTCCTAAGAAAACAATCTAATATTGAGACTGTTTTAATATTCGGTTATTAGTCCCTGATTCCAGAGTGGTGCCCTGTCAATGTTAATCCTTATTAATATTCTATTGATTTTTGATAATTGATAATTATCCTTGATTGAATTTGAATGATCAATAAGCTAGTGTTAATTTTAATGTTTCATCGATGTTAACAATTAACGATTATCTTTGATAAGTGTTGATTTTAAAGGATTAAAAAAAGCTAACATTGATTCTCATCAATGTTCTATTGATTTTTATAATTAATAATTATCTTTGATAATTATTAATTATTGCTAATAACCAAACTTGCTCCTAAACGTAGCACACTACATTTACTGGAGTCCCATATGAGGTTTTAATGAGTTAGATCCAATTAATTAATTTAAATATTGATTAACAACTACAGAAATAATTATTAAATATTTCTGATAGTAACACTGATCTAAACAACCAGTAAAGACCTACATTTCTTACTATATGCATTCATTAAATTCAGAGAACAGGGTACATATTAGCAAATGCAGAAGATGCTTTGGAAAGATATGACTAATGTCCTCATTAAATGACAAGAATATACTGATAACTTTGTTATAGTGTTATGATAATATTTTATTATCTATCCTTGCTTTAGCTACTTTCTAGTGTTCCCACATTTTTTAATTCAAAAGCTCTTTAGCATCCCTGACCACAAAGATGTTGTCTCCAGGTCAAACTCTCACATATACACTTATTAAATTAGCATACTAATTTGCTTCACTTAGTTATGTTCATCAAGATTCTGTGGGGAAATTGAACTGGATTACAGAGTTTACAACTTTTTGCTGTTTTTACAATTAAAACCGCCAGCTGAATGCTAATTAATTCTTGACGTGGGACTTGTGACCCTAAACATTCTGTGTCAACAGGCAGGTCATATTAAAAATATGTCATTAGTATGCGTGAATGGATTCTTGGATATGAATCATGTAATACTGATAAGAGATTGTGTGTTCAGCCAGAGGCTAGCACTGTTGCATTTACATTTATGTTCTTAGCAGATGTTTTCTTACCTGAGAGTGACAATAAAGTGTACAAATCACAGAGGGCACTTACCAGGACAGGTAGCTCAGAATACCCGAAAAATACAAAGGTACGTCCAAAGCAAAAAGAAAAAAAAAAAAGAAAAAAAAGCAATCACATATACAAAACACTGAACTTCTAATCATGTTGCCACTAAACTAATTAATGTGTAACTGATGTATACAGAATAAGTTGCTACAAAAAGACAACTGTCCTGCTCACAGTATACCAGAAAGACCACATTAGTTAACTAGCTACATGTAAGTCAGCAGGAACTGACTGCTTCACTAGCTTAACCAGCAAGAACATCTGGGTCTACTAGTATCAAACCTCACCTGCACTGACCACAGTAAGACGAGGATGAGCATGCACATACATTTACAAAGCTCTAAGCTGGTCTTTTAAGTAGGGAGGATTAACTTTTGTTGTGTAGGTCCTAATGCTCCAGTATGGTGATGGTGACACTGTACTGTAAAAAGGCCCCGTGTTTCAGATGAGATGTTAAAAGAAAGGCCTGACTTTTTGTCGTCAAAAAAATCCCAGGATGTATTTTGAAAAGAGTAGGGGTCTCCTGGGTTCCCTGGGCAAATTTGCCCATAGGCCTTTATCAACTATGGCCTTCTAATAACTCTCCAGTCTCAATGTTTCCCAGTCCTAAATGCACAGAAAGCATATTTGTCTGCCGCAGATGCATTGAATGTGCAAAGAAGATGTAAAATACCATAGCGTTTGTCTGGCGGAGGCCTGCAAATGTTTTGGAATAGATGTGAAGATTGTTAGCTGCTTTCTTAGGCAATTGATTTGGAGACAATCATTTATGAGAAATGCATTATACTATAATAACTGCGACCAGGAACGTGCAAAGGCACAAATTATACATCATCAATAGCAGTTCGACAGAGGCTGCAAATGAGCTGTTAGTTAAAAGCCTATGTACAGAGCATCTGCTACATTACATTTTAATGTAACAATGTTTTCTGTATTGTCCTTGTCAAATAAACAAGTTCTCTTCTGTGATTTAGTTCATATCAACAGTGAACAGTACTGGAGCTCACATGAACCGTACCCCAGACCACTTTTTCAAGCGGACTCAGATACGGCTGTGGATGTGCACCCGAGTTCTGAAAGCAGCATTCAGACCAACCCAACAAACTGTCAAACTAAACAAAAGTGCAGTGTGAAAGCACCCTTATTTCAGTTGAATTCCAGAGTTGAACAGCCCTGATATAGACTAAGGTGGTTTTCATGCTCGGCACGTTTGCTGCTGTAAGAATCCAAGTGTGATGGTTCCTGGAGCCCTCCGCAGCGTTGGTCTTTGTTTCAGACTCACGCTAGATTATATAGTTGCTACATTTGCATGGTTTTTATTCATTTTGTGCCATTATTTGCACCACAGTGAACGACACTTGCGACTCTGACACTTGCGCATGCTGTAATTCAGCAGATGTGCTTTGCCCTGCTTACAACAACCCGGAACAACCCGCCCCTCCCTCTCGTCATCATCGCCCTGCCTTCAGACAGTCTCTTAACGGGAATGGAAAGGAGGGAGGAGGGGTGCAATTTAATAAGCCTCGTTTGGGCAGCGGATGATGATGAGGCACACCTGATGTAAATAGAGCTATTAAGACATATGGCATGCCTCTCCTCGGGAAGCTGACTTCTTCTCCAAAAGTGCAAGCACACTGGGATCCTCTCATGTCCAGGAACAGAGTGGTAGAGACTCTCAGTTACAAGTTAGATGTGTCGCCCAGGCCAATTTCCCTGGAACCCCGGCAAGAAGCAACGCTGGGGATCGGAGAACGCTTTACAGCCAGGATGCAAGGCCACCTTTCCTCTCAAGTGCCATAGCCTTAGGGAAGTTGAGACACTTAAGGAAGCCGCCACCCCTCACGCCCCAGACCCAGGAGGGGAGCATGTGTGGCCGCCAGTCCCCGCCCCTTTTACCTGGACCTTACCCTCTCATCACTACTTTATTGTCACACAGCCCCAGCGCACCGCGAGAATCCCAGTTTTCCCCTTTATTTTGGACACTGTTCCCTATGGACACTTTATTCACCATTCTGGACATTTTATGTTGTTTAATATTTCAAATAAATGCCTCTCTGAAGCCTGATGTCACATCCACTGTGTCTGGTTTGGTACCACTGTCCGCTCCTTGGTTCACCAAACAGTTTTTATATTAACAATTTTTCATGGAAACAGTGCTCTGTTTTGTTATTAAATGCCAGTGTGAAAGCCTCCTAAGTTAATCTTGAAGACATGTGTCTTGAGGCAATGTTGTTGGAGAGTCTGAACATTATTGGAGTTCATTTCAGTGTAGGATGTAGAGCTGAACAAGTGGAGTGTCTTTATTTGGAGCAAATTTGTGATCAGAAGAGCAGAATGGCTTATCATAACAAGTATCAAGTATGACTTGATGAAGAATTAAAAGCCAGTTGGTTGCAATGTAGCAGTTTTAGGAACTAAGAATTTTCTTTTAAAGTGTACTGTTCTTTTTAAGAATTATGCAATCACATTCAGTCACAACACAATTTTAAGTAACTCTTGTTTCAGTAATCTCTTGTTTGCAATTACATCCAGACTATAACCAAGAATGCCAGTACTTGCTAACTGAAAATGGTTAACCCTGATATTTATTAGAAGGTGTAAAAAGAGTGCAGTAAAAAGTGTGTGTGTGTGTGTGTGTGTGTGTGTGTGTGTGTGTGTGTGTGTGTGTGTGTGTGTGTGTGTGTGTGTGTGGAGTAAACACTTAACACACTTTTAAAAACTGAAATTCATGGTCACAGAATCAAGCTTTCATAACATAAAATAATGTTTGTATTATGAGTTGGTTCAACGTTTGGGGGAAAGAGTGCTTTCAATGGGCAATATTCTGACACTAAAATTTTCCAAAAATACCTAAACCCTTGTGGTTTTCACAAAATCTAGTAGCTTGCAGGGTTATAGCTGAGAGTGAAACAGCGTACTGCCTGCTTGAGTGTGTGCCTTTCAAGTGCAATCTTCCCCACCTGCAGTTAAGAGACCCTTTTCTGCTACCGCTCAAGCCTTCTGTTACAGCTATGGCAATGTGATTGGAGCCAAATTGTGTCTGTGTTTCTAACAACCAGTATATTTTCATGTGTGCTTGTATTTATGTGTACATATGCAGCATACAGGATATGACAACTGATAATTGCTTAAGTTTACCAATCAAATAACACACAGTTCTAGGTTATGTAATATGACCATTAGTATCTGCAGTTGCAGAGGTTCTGAATTATGCATAAACAACAAGAAAATGTAAACTGTGGCTAGTATGCTACTTGGGTTATATTGATATCTCTAATTGATAATTGAGACCTGTGTCAGGGACTTAATTACAGGGAAAGAGCCAGTGACCTTGTTGTTACATTTCAAGCTTATCCAACAAACAGTCGGAGTTTATTCAATATTAGGTATAAAGGGGCCTTCTCACTTGGCTTTAAACATGTACAATTATTTTGGACAGTGCAAAAAACAGGGTATGATGTCACACAATGGCCTCTTTTTTTAATAAATAATATATCGCAAATAACAAATACTGTTATATTCAAAATATTTAAAAATAATATCTTCTCAATTTTCTGCAGCAATTAAAACTTGCAGCTTTGGAATATGTATTCTTTGTATTGAGCCAAGAGGTTAGTGTTTGGCATTTTGAACTTCTATTGGTCACATCTTTTCTTGTCATCTGAATTCACAGTTCACAGTTTACCAAACTTGAACTTTTGTCCGCAGCGGAATGCAAAATGTCTTCACATGAGCTTGTGTTTCTTGTCTCCCACGTTCGGATGCATTTGACTGGAAGTGAATGGAGTGAGAAGTGTAGTCTGACCGCACCTTAATTTATTTTGAGTACAGCACATTTAGAGGTGCAAAGGAGTTTTTGCAGTATCTTAAGGTTGTCAGCACTGATGTTACAAAGAAATGGAAATTGGGATTACAAATGTTCAAGCAGATGGTAAATTCTGGTCCAGCTACATTGTTTATGTTAAAATATACTGTATGTTGAGACATTAAATAAATTATAATGTACATTTACCCCACGTTTAATAAAATTTTGTGTGCACTTGCTAATAAATTCTTTATTCTTTAAAATGTTCCTTAAATATTTTGTATTTATTTTTTAATCACAATATCCAAAAAAAATATTTTTTTTTTTCATATTTATTCTTATGTGGCAATATTGTATTTATTCATCTTTTATCATGTATAACAATAAAAGCAGACAATGTATTTTAAATTCTATACTAAGTAAAAAAATTTTATTACTTTATATGCATCAGAAATACAAAATGAAAAGAAAAAAATGTATATCTACCAAAAAAACTTGACAAACAAAACAATGAATAAAGTAAATGTAAATGAAAGGTGAAGTGTGCAATATATGTGCCACTAGTATCACCAAATGGAATTGCAAAAATAATGACTCTCCCGACCTGCCATCAGATAAACAGATATTCCTGCCTCAAACTCATGCCATTGGTTGAGCCATTGTTGCTATGTCAGGCTGGTCAGGATGCTCAAACAAATAGAGCAAGGTTGGGGGGGGGGGTTCTCTCCCCAATTTGTAATCACCAATTCCCAATGCACTCTATGTCCTCATGGTGGCGTAGTGGCCACCAATCCGGTGGTAGAGGATGAATCTCAGTTGCCTCCGCATCTGAGACAGTTAATACATGCATCTTATCACGTGGCTTATTGAGCGCATTACCACGGAGACCTAGCGTGTGTGGAGGCTCACGCTATTCTCCGCGGCATCCACGCACAACTCACCACGTGCCCCACCGAGAGCGAGAACCACATTATAGCGATCACGAGGAGGTTAACCCAACGTGATTCTACCCACCCTAGCAACCAGGCCAATTGGTTGCTTAGTAAGCCTGGCTGGAATCACTCAGCACACCCTGGATTCAAACTTGCGACTCCAGGTGTGGTAGTCAGCGTCTTTACTTGCTGAACTACCCAGGCCCTTCAGAGCCAGTTTTTAAAGATTTCAGGAGAATCAACCTACCAATGGCTTACTTATAGTTGCCTCTGCATATTAAGCTAGGATAGGAAAATGTATTTTAGCATAGAAAAAATTATACTCTTAAGAAGTATGCACTGTACACTTAATGGATCACTTCTCTTCTGTCCAATCCCCAATCCGTTCTCAGTCACTTCCACTGTTCATGCTGCCCCGTCGACTGAGCTGTAGCTCCATGATTCCAGTCCGGTTTAGCACTCGTTTCAAATAATTGCGGAATATAGAGCTGGAGAAGCAGTAGATGACTGGATCTAGAGCACTGTTCAGATAGGTGAAGCCTATGGACATTGCGAACAACTGACTGGTCAGAGTGTAAGCTTTGCAGTACTTACTTCCAAGTGATTTGAAATAGAGTGCAGTCAGCCCTGTGAAAACTCCAGGAAAGAAACAGAGGACAAAAACCCCAACGATCACTAGGACGGTCCGAATAGCCCTTTGCCCTCTCCTGTCCTTGTCCATCTGGCGAGAACGTAGGATACAGGCAATTCGCACGGAGCAGAAGACCAGGAGCACCAAAGGCAAAAAGAACTCAAAGGTAAAAACGGCATAATGCAGGCGGATTCCTAGTGGTGGATTCTCATAGTTGCTGAAACTCCTACAAAGGGAGATGTTGTTCTCCATGCTCAGAAGATTGTTGGCCAGCAAAGGCATCCTCAGAGATATCACAACTGCCCAGATGAGGCAGGCGACCCAAGCTGCTTGTTTTGAGCGCATGTGATTGATTTTGTGATGTGGATGGACCACTTTAAAGTAGCGGTCCACAGCCACAGCGGTCATAAAGGCAATGCTAGCAGAACGGTTTACTGCCAGCATGAATAGGTTGATCCGACACCATGCATCTCCAAATATCCACATCTCACCGCGCAAGAAGTTGTCGATACGGAAGGGAAGGCTCAAGAGAAGCAAAAAGTCTGATAAAACCAGGTTGAAGAGGAATGTGACGTTGGCTCTCCAAGACTGCAATTTTTGGCAAAAGATAGTTAGTGCCATGATATTACCCGGCAGACCGAGTAACAGCTCAATGATGAGCACAGGAGGAAGGACGGAGGCCACCAGGCTCTGAGTTGAGGCACCGCAGTGATGGGTGTCATTGAGTGGCATAGTAGATCAGTCAAAGCTGCTGTGCAGTTTCTGAAAACATAGTTAAGAGTTCAGTGTTAACACCCAATTGCTGTTTCCTCTTTTATTCTGCAGCAGAAAGATAAGTGGTACACAGAAACACCATTTGCAGCAACAACAGTTGATGTGCAATAATTTGTCCAGTATATAAGGAAGCACTCTTGCTTTTCAGTGGAAATTGCTGAAGTAACCATTTTTGGCTAACAGTAATTTCCACTTGTTGAAGTAATAATAGGATTTCATTAGCACTGAGAAATTCGAGAGCATAATCTATACCAAAGTGATCAGGCATTTTAACCTTCTGATGCTTGACATCCACTACAGTGGACATTGTGATTTCGACAAGGTTAAATGGTCAAAGGGTTAAAGTTGCTATGAAGGATAAGATTAATTTTATTTGGACAAAGACAAACAGTATAATATAACTCCAGTACCCAACTAAACTGCACAGAATGGACCAAATATTTGCACAACCAGCTGAATAGCGCTAAAGGCTCAGTTACAAACATCGCATGGGGAAATGCTGCAATCTCAGTCTCAATAGAAATCAGCATGGCCATTAATGACCATTTAACCTGTAATAAAGGGTTAATGGTTAAAGGGCTAAAGTACCTACTAAGGAAAAATTTACCTTGTTTTCCATCTAGTTTTGCTGAGCGAATTATGGGAAGACAAACACTTCAAAAGAGTAAAGTAACAGCAGTATCCAACTAAACTGCACAGAATGGACCAAATATCTGCATAATCTGCTGAACAGCACTTCCCATATGCTTCAAACATATGGGTTGCACCAGTTTTGGGGGTTTTGCAGTGTGGCCAAATCTAGTCTGTGCTGCATTTTCCCACTGGATTCTGCAATTAAATAGACCCACTCAGTGCTCTAATCTCACATTAATCAATGCGCTGCAAAATTCTGTGGCTGAAATACAGTCATCTCAATCGCCCGATGGACTCAATTGCCTCTGTGTACAAAGAATTGTTCCAATGTGAATTTTCCCGTGGGAGTTCAAGTTTGCAGCATTGATCAATAGGATGTTGCTTGGTTGGGCAGTGACCTCTTTGTAGGCACTGCTTTATGTGTACTGTAGCCACATATTGACAATGGACAGGAAATATTTTTAGCTGTGAGTTTCTTTATAACTTGACTTTACCAGACTATAAAGTGCAGCATAAAAAAGAGGCTTCTTGGCAAGTAGTTTTTGCTGGTCTCACACTTGATTAACATCTGCCCATGCCTTTTTCGCCAATGGAATTTCAACATGTGAAGGTAAATGTAACCAAGCTTCTGGTGGATCCGTTTAATTGGGGAACTCAAAGAGGAAACGCAGCACAGACTGTAAAACCCTAAAAACTGGTGCAACCCATTTGATGTGTACCCAGAATTCTCTGTTTGAAGCGTATGGGAAGTCAAGCAACTCAAACAAGTTAATTTCAGGTATTTGAAATAGAGAATTCTGGGTAGAGTTGGAACTAGAAATGGGTTGCACCACACTTTCCTTTAGGTCGCACAGTTGAAACTGGACCACATCGAGTTATTCCAATTTGCAAGTAAACAGACCTGCTCAATGGTTCATAAAAATTAATGCACGTTGTGCAGTTCAGTTGAGTGGTCTCAAAATCAGTCTAAAATGTCTAAACTTGATTACACGCATCCACCAAAAAAAAAAAAAAAAAAAAAAAAAAACATTCACATTACTTCTGTTCTGTTTGGGTTTTCAGATACCCCAGATATTAAAACATGAATAAATTAACTTTTTATTTTTTTTTTACATTCAAAACATTCTGACTGGTGTAAACTGTAAAGATACACTCCTACCAGATGGTTATTTTGATTTCTATTATTGCACTGTATTTATCTACATCCATTTAATTTCTCCACTACATCCTTTCTAGAATGATACCAGTGATATTTATGAAAAAAATTTATGTTTACATTAAAATAATTTCATTTCGAACCTAATTTCAAATTTGATTTCTACTCATGCATCATTGGGTCTCTGTCACTCTAAACATAAATACAGTAGAGTTAACCTCAAAAGAACATAAGTGCAAACATCAACATTATAAGCAAAATGAGACCAACTTCAGTTTTTGCACTTGTAGATGTGTGCTCTATTAGTAGATTTGGGAATATGAAAGCAGGATGCAAAGTTTTTAAGCAATTATGGCAAAAATATAATTATAAAATATGTAAAGGTGCTCATGTTAAGCATACACACAACCAATGCCTTCTAAACAGCAAGTGTAAAATGTTTCAAGACATCTCTGTTACAAAACATTCTCATGACTTACCAGAGTTGCCTACTAGTGATTCGAGCTCGTAGAGAGTCTGAAGAAAGTTGCCTCAGTTCAGTGTTCTATTCTGAAAAACCTCCGCCCAGAAACTGCCTCAAAGCAAGCTTCCTCTGTTTTCATCACAAAGATGTCATAAGGAAACGAGTCTTAGCCAATTCTGAAACATTTTCAGATGTCCTTTATTGGCATGACAAACGTTACAATGTATTGCCAAAGCATTTGCAATGTTTACAATGAATCTTGAACAGATGAGAACAAGTTATAAAATGACTAAATAAAAAATAAATGAACACTGTATAATGTAGAATAGTGTGAGTGAGTGTGTGTGTGCGTGAGTGCGTGCGTGTGTGTGTGTGTGTGTGTGTGTGTGTGTGTGTGAATGCATCAATGACTGGTCACTCCTTCTTTTTGTGTACCATGCCACTAGTAAAATGAAGTTTCTTCTTTCACCTAATAAATACTGAAGTTGTGTATTATTGTCCAACATTCTTAAGTCAGGGCAAATTATTTTAAATTTGGGATAGATTTTTTTCTGAATTTCTGCATAGTTAGGGCAGATGGTGAGGAAGTGTTGCGAAGTGTTGCCCTGTCTCTACATCTCTTTGGCTACAGTATGGGCATATCCTGCTCTCTCTGGCAGGCAGTTCTGTCAATATATGCCCATCTCTATAGCCAGAGTGTGATTGCTCAATCTGTACCGTGTCATTATTTTTCTTAATTTGCAGTCTTTCACTGGTCTAAGATATTCTGCTGTTGTATATTCTCTGTTTAGGGCCAAATAACATTCAAGTATACTTTGTTTTTGTGTTGTTATAATCCATTAAGTCAGATAATTTTCTTTTTGTGCTTTGATAATTTGTTTAGGGAGAATTTTGAGGATGAGGGTGTCAGTGTCCAGAGGCAGACTGTTGTTAGTCATGTTAGTTGTGTTAGTCTGTTTTTGCAGTCTCACTGGGGGGGCTTTTTCAATATTCATTTCATGGTTTTTAAGGGCTTTAAAATGATAAGAGTTGGGTAGCTCATTTTTTAGATGTTTCCGAAATGTGATGGCTCATTTTTCAGTGCAAATCAATAGAGGGTATTGGCCTAATTCCGCCCTGCATGCATTGTTTGGTGTGTTCCTCTGGACTCTGAGGATACTCTTACAAAATTCTGTATGCAGGGTTTCAATTGGGTTTTTGCCCCATTTGTCAAATTCATGATTCAGTAGAGGACCCAACACTTCGCTGCCATATAATGCAATAGGTTCTGTAACTGACTGGAATATTTTGAGCCAGATTCTAATTGGTATTTCAAATTATATAGACGGCCAAGCTGAGGTTTCCATTTGCACTTATTTTCAACCAGAGATATGTGTAGTTTGTGGCATGTTAAATTTTGGTCATACCAAAGGTGAAATTGGGTCTCTTTCCCTGACATCTGGGTCTTTTATAGAAGGTTAGTATTTTAGTTTTGTTAAGTTAATATAGTCAGGGCCCAGAATGTCTAGGTTCTGCTGTAGACCCTCTTATGTTGGAGACAGCAGGAGCAGATCATCTGCGAACAGCAGGAATTTCATGACGGGGTCATACAGTGCAAGGTCAGGTGCTGCTGATTGTTCTAGTAGTTTTGCCAATTTATTAATGTATATATCTCTCTCACTTTCACTCTCTCTCATATTGTGTGCCTGAACAGTGACTAACTTTAGGATTTCTCACACAAACACTGGATAAAACATAAAACGCTTTGTCCGATTGACATAAAACATGGAATGACTTGATGAAATTATGATCTAGGCATTTGTGCCAAGTTTGGTGACAGCACCATCTACTAGTCAGAAAGGAATAAAATGTCTTTGTAAGCTTGTAATTTCCAAATCTGTATCCTAAAGTCATGAGCTTGGTCTCTGCTTATTCCTTGGGGTCATGCAGAATCCAACAATACCAATTTCTTCAAAGTTGGCTATATTGGCTATCCATCATTTTAACTTTTATTGCAAATCTTCGCAATGCTATGGAGGACTGAAACAAAACTTGGTAGGCATCATCGATTATGTTTCCTGAAAATACTTGAGAAGTTTGAAAACAGTGCCACACTGTTACTCTGCTTATAATCCTCCAAATGTTGTCTAGTTGTCACCAAATTTAGTTCAAATGATCTTCAGACCATGTGGGACAAAAGTTATCATTGACTGTAAGTATGCAAAACAATCTGGCTGTAGCAGCACCATTTTGAGTACTGACTGTCAACTTTGGAGAACAGACCGAGCTGTAAGTGGTTTGACACAGTGGTTTTGTCATGTGTATTTTGTTGATTCATGTTTTTCATGTCTTTTATTTTGAAATATCTAGTTCCTGTTTCATGTCATGTGTTCCCTAGTCATGTGATTCCTGTTTCCCTCTATGTTCTTGTGTCTTGTTTTCATTGGGTTATTGTCTTGTTATCTTGATATCAGTTCTGTCTGCTCATTGGTTCCCTCGTCATTGTTTTCTTCCATGTCATGTATTTAACCCTCATGTTTTCCATGATCCATTGTCTGGTATTGTTTGTTGAATGTAACTTTGGTTGTTAGTTCAAGTTCATGGCTAGTCTAGTTTATGCCAAGCCTAATTTATGTTATGTCAAGTTCATGTTTATGTTTAATTCATGTTTGTAGTTAGGTTTTTTTGGATACACGTTTAAATAAATTTGCACTTGGGTTCTTTACACCATCATCATCGTCTTTGTCATTGCCAGCACCAGCAACAATGTTACAGGTTTCTTTCTTTTTTCTTTCTTTCTTTCTTTCTTTCTTTCTTTCTTTCTTTCTTTCAATTTCTTCATTCCTTCATTTATTTATAAATGTATTTCTTTCTTAACTGTACTGTACCAACACTGAGCATTCCCTAGAATTAACCAGAAATGTTTGCAGGGATCTAAAATGTCTGATCATGCCATATCATAATGCACCACCATCAATCGTTTTTAAGCAAGAATCCATAACTAGAATAACATGTGAAACCAAAGTGTGAATTCTTAAGAAATCAGGAAGTCTGCTGCTATAAAAATACAACAATAACACACTTTCTGTGAGGCTAATGTAAAAACACAAAACACGTAGTTTCATGTCTGTTTGGTTATTCACACTTTTCAGAATGTGTTAATACTAATTACTTCCCTTCCACTTTTTTATTCTGTTTTTGTGTTTGCATGTGCGAGAGCCAGAAATAATTTGCACTGGACTCTGTTCCCCACTGATCAGTCATTTGACTTTTTATTACTATGTAGAGAAAAGCAAACATGAGAGATATAGTAATGGCGCCATGACAGCTTTTGTTTGTCATGGAGGAAAGTGCCTTCCCCTCCATGAACCCAAAACTGTTTTTCATACTGATGTCCTTGACTGCATCCTATTTTGGGTAAAAGCTACTTTGAGTCATTAGTCCATCACACAAAATTGTTTATACTGAATTTCTGATGGGATAAAAAAGAAAAGGATGTAGTATGGAGCAGAGAACAAGTTTTAAATGCTAATATATCATTGTTTGTATGATGTGTATTGCGTTTGGCTGTTTATTGGGATATTTATCTGAAATTCTGAATCCAAATCAATGGCGCTGTTCCAAAACTTAGTGAGCTGCTTTGCTGTCTACTGCCTACATAGACAGTTGCTTTATAATCCCAATTGAAATGGAACCTCATAAGTGACTGATTTGCAATGCTCTAATAGGCAGTGACCATGGAGCATATTAAAGGTGCTCCTCAAGTGAAGGGAACAGAAAATGTGACTAACAAATGAATTTCAATGGAGTTTGGCCAGAGCCCTTCTACCAAGGAGAGCCTACAAGGTTAACGCAACATGATGGTACACTGGCGAGGAGGCCAGAGGCCGTGTTTTTAAAGGAATATTCTGGGTTCAATACATGTCAAGTTCAATCATCAGCATTTGTGGCATTATATTTATTACCACAAAAAATAATTGCGATTTGTCCCTCCTTTTAAAAAAAAGCAAAGAATTAGGTTACAGTGAGACACTTACAATGGAAGTGAATTGGGCCAATTTTTGGAGGGTTTAAAAGCTGAAATGTGAAGCTTATAATTTTATAATAGCACTTACACTCATTCTTCTGTTAAAACACATGTATTATTTGAGCTGTAAAGTTGTTTAAATCGTCTATGTTATGGTCATTTTAAGGTTTTAGGGTTTGTTGACATTACATCATGGCAACGAATTTGTAAAATTGCATATAACTTTACACAGAAAAGATTAGTAAGTGATCCTATCAAAATAAAATCATGTTAACCCACATATTGTTTATGTCTTGTGGCGATACTCTTGAAATAGTGAGTATTTTAACATTCAAAAATTGGCCCCCATTCACTTCCATTGTAAGTGTCTCACTGTAACCCAGATTTTTGCTTTTTTAAAGAAAAGGAGGGGAAAGTCAAAATTATTTTTGGTGGTAATCAATAATGTCACAAATGCTGTTGATTGAGCTTAACTTGTATTTAACCCAGAATATTAATTTAATGGATGTCAGTGGAGGAGACACTTAAGGGTGCTGAATAAACTGCTTTTGTGAGGAAACAGCCTGTCACTTAATAAATTGACCATTTGTTCACTAATCTTCAACATGTAATACACTAAACAATCATTTTTGATTGAAATATGTGTGGAGTTTATTACAAATGAATTGCTGTTTTATAAGAGAAGACAGAGAAATTTGCAACAGGTAGGAAGTTTATGGCTCTCCCCATTCATTTATTTTGTTTTCACAAACAGTGACTTACTGTCGTAACACGCTAGTTGACTGTTATGCTCTCTCCTATCCTTAAATGCAGAGATTGTAATATCAGTATAAAATCTCTGGTTTGGTATTAGCATGTTGCTAAGCTAATTATGCTATACTCATTCTGAGCATTCTTTTGCCATAAAGCAAAAATCCTTTGTTGAAACCCTTTTTTGATGGTACTATACATATAAATTATATTTGCTAGAACCAGAAAACAAGAAAAATAAAACTGATAAGAATAAGATAAAAATGAGAACTTTTTAAAATAAATGATTATTAAAACTGGACGAGAGCACACATGAACGGATTGGATTGGAAATCAAATTCCATTTATTTATTTATTTTTAGCTTTTTTAATTGTTCCATATTGTTCCAGCCCAACTTAATCCCTGCAAACAAAAATGAGCACACCTATCAATACACAATATGTCTGTTTATGCCTCTCTATTTCATATACTCTAAGAGGTAGTATACTTAGGGTCCCGCCCTTTAGCCTCTTTATTTCTGTACAAAGTAGGGATGTCACTGATAGCACTGGCTTAATATTTAGCCATTGTGCTATCTGGCCTAGAGAACTTATGCACTAACAGGGAAATGGCATAGAAGTTGCTGTGGCTATTGAGTTGGACAAGCTGGATATGATGTCTAAAAAGTTGCTGGTGAGAAGGCAGGGCCCTAAGAGTAATGGTGAGTTAAGGTGGTTAATTGTTTCCAATAAACAATTTATGTTGAGTAGACATGTGCAAGGCAGATGATTGAATGCATAATAGGTGAGGTGATTAGAATGACAGTAACATGTGAAGTGCAACCTTGTCTATTTAAATGGGCCTAGCTCCCATGTACACACATTTTATTATAGATAGAACTGTCTTGTTATTGTTGATTGATAAAAGAGACAGATTAAATATGCAACTAAAATGGATACTATTACAAGGACAGAATGATCAGGACCCCGAGCACAGCAGAGTGGTCTTTTATCACTGTGAAGCGGTTTATTTTAAGATAATGACTGACTGTATATAATCCAGCTCATTATACGTCTATTTAACAAATAAATGAATGGACATTAAATGTTGTTTTGAATTAAAATATTTCTATAATGTGAGAAGAAAGAGTCAGACGAGGGATACAAATTTATTTATTTATTTTTTGCCTGGGACAACAGTTAATATGTAGTAGTGGTAATCAGTTATAATAATAAATAAATAAATAACTGACCAAAGAATGCTGTGATTGACCAATCAGAATCAAGTGAGATATGTATATGAAAAAATATAAGTGGGTTTGTTGGATAAAGCCTAAAATGCCACTGGACAGCTGATGCTAGCATAACATCTGACATGACACATACCGTATGGGGAACAAGTGTAGTAAACACGAGCAAGAGTGTTTTACTTGTTAAAAATGATCTGACGCAGCAGACTCATACAGAAAACTGAAAGATTCTTATCTGCCTTTCATATGCTATGTTGATGAGCAGATGTGTTTATTGCTCAGAATGTGACCCGCTTGCATGTGTGCGTGCTCATCTTATCTTAGGCTTTATCTGTATCCTACTATGGTTTATACATGTCAGAACAGGTTTCCCCTTAACAAGCTTTTCACACTGTTGATGTGCATGCATAGTAAATGTGAACTCATTTAAGCAAAGTAAAGTCAAATCCATGGGTGAGGTCAATGAGCATATTGACACTAGTTAACTGTTGATCAGAGAAGCAAGGTTTTGATGACTGATTCTAAATCACTGATAGATATGCAATATACAAATGCAGCATTCTAACCGAGATGGAATGCAGCGAAGCTAATGATGCAATAAGTAAATAATAGTAATAATAATAATAATAAATAAATAAATAGCACAAAGAAATTGTGCAATATTAAATTAATATATTAAGAACTATATTATACAGTATATCTCAGTTATTATGGAACCCCATAGAGGACAGGGAGGGAATTTAGTTTTTGAAATAGTTTTGCATTCTTTCACAAATAATTTTGCGTTTCCTTGCAATAGATTTGGGTTCTCTCGCAATAGCTTTATCCAGTCCTTATGAAAATGAACCATGGTATTACTACAGTAACCATATTTAAACCATGATATTTGTGGTAAAACCATGGGAATAATACCAAAAAAAAAAAAAAAAAAAAAAGCATGGTTACTACAGTTTTCCTTGTAACACCATGGTTAATTTGTGGTAGTATGGTTCTTAAAATCACAGTTTCCACCAGAAATCATGCCCTTATGAAAAATTACCATGATTTTACTGTAGTAAACCTGTAGTATGACTTTAGTAACCTTATTTTTTGGTGTGAAGAACCATGTTTTTTTTTTTTTTTAACCATGTTACATGTACCACAAATTAGCTATGGTTAATTGTATTGTTAATAACTACAGGACTTTTATTACCATAGTTTTGTTTTTCCTTTATTGTTACGATGGTTTGGACATGTAGCAAAACTTTGATTAATGATTAATTACTGTAACAGATGGATAAAGATATTGCAAAGGAACAACTGCTCATAGCTGATAGATACATACTGTTAGTAAATGAGAAGATAAGAGTAGTGTTCTTTATTAATTTGTGTACTACAGCCTTGCCAAAGCTTATCAAACATTTACTTACTGGTTAATATTACAAAGTTAAATCAATAAAAAATAAATAAATAAATAAATAAAATTAAAAAAAATAATTAATAAATAAAAAATTTGAAATATTTGTTTTAACAAAAGACTTTTCTTTTTTTTTTTCGCCTATAGCAGACACTGGTGTTGATGCAGAGGCCCCATCTGATTTCTCAGAACAGATTGCACTCTCGTCCCTCTCACCTCTTTCCCGACTGTACATTTATGGCTTGCATGGCTGTCTTTGTGAGGTGGTGTTCACAGCAGCCTGGGACTTGTACTACACCCATGACCAAAGACTAGCAGGCCATACGAGCCTTTGGGCACTTCTTATCTACAGCTCTGCCATATTCGTCATGGAAGGTCTAAGTGCCAAGCTACAGCACAAACACTGCCCCCTCCCTGTCAGGCTGATTGTATACACCCTCTTTATTTACCTATGGGAGTTTAGCTGGGGGTTTCTGTTGGGGCTGTTCAGGGCCTGTCCATGGGACTACTCAGATTTCAGGTATAACTTAATGGGTCTGATAACGCTTGAGTATGCCCTTCCCTGGGCCCTGGCGGGACTTATAGCTGAAAAACATGTTATCAGGAACACTTTGAAGATACGTCTAGATAAGTTATGAACATAGTTAGATAAAATTACTTATTCTCTCACAGCTCATGTACAGAGTCATCTATTGGACTGAACGAATGATTTCGTATTTGTATTGTGATTGTGTTTGATTATATAAGATGTGCTATGGTACATGTGATAAAGGCTGCAATGGTAGATGAAAACCACATTTGTTCAGCTGGGATGTTAAACTTAGACAAATTACTGTGTGTTTATATATATATATATATATATATATAATTTGCATGTAGACTGCCACTAACACTGTAAATATGAAATACTGGACACACTATATATATAAGGTTCCATATCACCACTATTTAGCTTTAAAACCTGCTCTGGTACTTCTGTATTGACACTAAAGTGATATCGTAAGGCTCAGATACACTCACGGCAAAGTTCTTCTTCGTTCTTCGCTCTGTGCTAGAAAGAGGGTTGAAACAATCTAGCAACGGTATTCCGTTTATGAATATTTGGACACCGCCGATGTTTAGAGAAGCATTTAAATACTGTATGAAACATATGCTATCCTGTTAACAGACATGTAAAACATAAATCAATGTGACATTAAAAATCTGACTTTTATGTGTTTTCAATGACTACATGGCTCATTCTATGAAAACAATCCACATGAGATCAGAAAAAGATGTTTTAACCATTAGATGATGGTGAAAATTAGATATATATGCAGTAAATCACATTCTGCATTAAAGCCGCTAATGCTAACATGTTAAGCGTGGCAATAATATGCACTGGTTACCCTCTATTATATTTCTAGATAAATTTTATGAAAAAAATACACATAAGATGTACAGACAGATGTTAATGGGCTGACAACCACCGCAACAAACTCAGAAACAGCAGATATTGTTTGAAATGGCATCACACCAATTCATTCTTCAGTAGAAGTATATTGTTGCCTTCAGGCAACAAATAAATTGCCTCAGTGGTGAAAGGAAAATGTTAGATCTACAGGTTCACCTTTTTGTTTCCTCTGTATGCAAAGTATGTCATATTTCATTTAAATGTTTTTTTTTTTTGTTGTTGTTGTTGTTTTTTTTTAAGCATCATGGCTGTGTTGGTCCACCTGCTAGACCAGTACAAAACCAACAAAAAAACAGACTGGACATTCATGCTCATAAAATCTGGTCTTTGCTGCAGGAAAATATGCCAAATAGTGCTTATTAAATAATATTACTTTGGCTTTTACTCACTGGGCTCAACTGGAGCACATTGTCCTCAGGTACTGAATTTAGTGAAATGGTAATGTTATCACTGTATCTTTTTCATACTGATATATTGCATAACCTTACACTACAAGTGGTCTTATGTAAGATTTTAAGATTGAATTGATGAAATAATAAAGATATTATGCATTGTCGAGAGGGATTTAACATTTTTCAACTTTGAAAAGTAGACATGTTGTTTCTGAGAGTTCCAGTACCCAACGATCAGCCTCATTATGCCAACTCACCAACAAGAGCTATCTTTTATCAGATATTTGTGCATCAGCTCCAGTGGGTTTATGTTCCCCTGTGGTGCAACTGGAAGTGAGTTGCATCAGCAGTGTTGGGGAGCTGGCTTCAGATCCCATGTTGAAACCAGGAAGTAATTGCACTTGCATAATCAG
This sequence comes from Myxocyprinus asiaticus, assembly GCF_019703515.2. Lineage (NCBI taxonomy): Eukaryota > Metazoa > Chordata > Actinopteri > Cypriniformes > Catostomidae > Myxocyprinus > Myxocyprinus asiaticus. Next base: position 11,698,276 of record NC_059366.1, read on the forward strand.
TGACGAGCGTGATTTGGAGGTTCCATTTTTCCTTCTAAGATTTCATTTTACTCCACAGATGGTTAGGTTTAGGTTTTGGTGTTTGGTGTCCTCCACACTGTATTACAGCATGTACAGCTGAAAACTTCTGTGGACATTTCACCTGGAAAATGGCGCTCACATGTGCCCATACCCCAACAACACTTACCGCTTTGGCCACTGGGGGCAATGTTTTGAATTTTGGTAAGCACAGACCGATTTTAGCTAAAGAAAAGTCAACCTACTGTTTCTGATTTGACTGAGATCAGTCTGATGGATTAGGTGCATAGGTGCAAATATTATAATAAGAGTGAAATAAAATCAAACAAAACTACTGATTATAATTATGACTGAACAATAAATCTGACAAGAACATACACTTTGTGGAGAGTTTATTATCTGCTTAGAGCATCTTATAATGCTAAAAGCATGGATCTGGACAATTTCTTGGCACATTGTGAAATATTTTTTAAAGCACTTCTTAACTACTCTTCTTTCCTGTTATGTAACAATGTGTGAATATGAGGTCATTATGAATATTATATTTTGGTGTAGACTTAAGAGTTTGTACATTGTTAGTTTGTACTTTACATTGTTAAGTTATAAAACTCATGTATCTGATCTTAAACAAGTTTGTACTTCTCAATGTGTTTATATGTTTCAATAAGGTCTCTTCCGCTCTGGGTCTTGAGCAACAAACAAAGCAACACAATCCTGTGATCGTTTCCACTGATACCTAAAGAAGCACACAAATAAATACAGAGGTGTTAACCAAACAACTGTTACCTTTCACACTGGCATGAATATTTGTTAGCAAAAAACAGCATTTGGTTTCCTGTCACTGCAGTTTCCCATTCTGTGAGTTCCCATTCTGTGAATTGCTGGTCCAAAGTTATGTCGAGCAGCACTGGTTAGAATATTACCACAAACATGCATTCAAGCACTGATTAAAAGCACACTCACTCTGTCTCTCCAAGAATCAGAAGACAATCTCCTCCAGAGAGGTTGTATTCCTTGTAGTTCATGAATACATTGGATGAACCCTCCTGAAGATCAAACCCAATAAAAAGTGAAAGGAAAAACAAATATTAGTCATTAGGAACATTCAAAAAAATTAAAACTAAATAAGGAAAAGCTGTAACAGTGTAAAGGATGCATTGATAATGAATGATGAAAAGGCCCTGATGAAATCTGCGGATTTGTTTTCTCGTTTTCTGGACAGATTTGGGGTACAGACCTGTGGAATTCTGCTGAATGGATTTAAACATGATTAATTGTTTTTAATGGGGCTGAGAGTCCTACAACTGAAATCAAATCAAATTTGCCAAAACACTTGCAAGGGGTGGGGGATTCCAATTCTGAGCAAATATTAAAACTGCTTTTGTTGTGGCGTTCTAAGTGCATAGATTCTGTGTGGGCCTGGTGATGAGTCAGATAGTTACCAGCTGCCAGATCCAGCCATCGGTCTGTCTTCTTGAAGATTCAGACATCCCAGGACCAAAGAGCACAGTCTAACAGTCAGAACGTAAATATTAGCATATGCATTACTGCCATTACCTGAGTCACAATGATACCAACTTCCTGTAATTCACTACATTTATTGCTAAATCCAAATTTTTTATTTGGGTAATTTCCAAAATTATACCTCATCAGAGACAGCATTAGTGGAGTCGTGCCATGTATTGAAAAATGAAAGCAAGAAATCCCAACTCTCAATACATGGCGTATATGGATCCTCAATCAATATAGACACCATATCTAATTTGATATGAATGAAAATAAAGCAATGGAGGATAGACATACAGTCTGTTACATACAGTAATTTGTGCAATTTCAAGGTTCTAGCATGTCTGTTGTTCACAACCTGTGTTTTCTGAAGTTATTATTATTATTATTATTATTATTATTATTTGGAAAGATGTATGTTTTGTCTGTTGAACAATCGGCACCAAAATACACAACAGTACAGAAACTTGTGGATTGTGAAATAGTCTCAAAAATTATTTTTTTCTGAATAAGTCACAGGACAGATCATAGTCTAAGAGTCTACACACAGTCTGACTTTGTTTATACTCTAATGACTCTAGTTTTTTATCTTTCTTTGCAAAAAAGTATTTCACTTCATGAAAAAAAAAAGAAAAAAAAAAAAATGGGTTGCGAGTTCCATAAGTTTTCTGTTCTTGCAATGATTCTGAACTCTCAGTATTTGACAGACATGCACTGTCTCTCTCTACCTCATGCCTACGTCAATACATTGATGATGGGATTCGCTTACAGTCAGACCTGTGATTTATGGCCAGGATCTCATCTGATTGACTCCTGCAGGAATTGTTTGGTTTATAAGCCTCTTCTTCCTCACCTCAGTCTCAAACTGTGCTCCAAACATGTCCACTGGCTGACCACTAGACAGCGCAGGCTTCTGCTTCTCCACCCACTCTCTGAAGCAGAATGGTGTCATCACATTCATGGTGTTGAGTGGGTATGGGGCTGGTTTGATTGGTTCAGCTGCAAAAATTTAAACTTGCAGTTACTGCCCTGGACAAACAAAATTATATTAATATTGATGTAATGGCTTAGGGGACGTTTATAGAGGCATTCTTATCCTTTCCTCTGCCCAGAAGGGAAATGCAAGCTGTTTGCAGGTAGTTTACTAACATAACAGATGCATACACACACACACACACACACAAAAGTTTGTACTTATTTTTAAGATTTATCTTTAACAAAATTAAACTAATAAAATTTAAATCTATTTTGTTATATTATTTATTTAATTTTGATAAAGCTTACTCTTTATTAAAATTGAAATGCATAAATCTTAAAAATAGGCTAAATTATTATTATTCTTTTTTTCTGTAACAGGACTTTGCAGTAGCTCCTCAACCGTGGTAAGTTGAACTAGATTTACTTATCCTTCAAATCGCATTATAATTTTCTTCGCACTATACTCTCAGTGGCACTTCTTGTATTATATCATTCACATCTGATCTTGCCTAAGGCACCATGTGAGTCAAGAATGCCACTTACATTACTTCTTATTACACAAACTTTATAGGGAAGAACAGAAGATATACAAAAGACCACACAGTGACGACATGTTACATATAATGGTATTTCACCTTGTTTCATGCATGATTCACTATAAAGAGCGCAATGGAAAGCAAACATGAGCATGCATATACCTGTGTCTGGCTTTCCTGTTTTATGCTGCTTGGAATCCATAAACCTGAACAAAAACAATCCATTTACTTGTGCACACATGCAGATGCAAGCACATAGAACTGTGTAAAGAGCAAAAACACAATTGATTTACTCTTTGATGATGGGAACAAGCTGGGTTCCAAGATTCTGACAGTAGAACCAACGCTCAAACAAGACATCAGTACTATTATCCACAAAGTACCTAAAGTGAAAATAAAACCACATAGCTTAGAGGCATTTCTTTTATCTTGTGTTCCACAATTTGGTAGAACTGCAGCATTTTTTAATGGAATACATGCATTTCACAGATATATACCAATTTCCCAAAACTATATACACACAGCCCATTATCAAAAACCACATTCTTAAAATCTTAAACACAAGGAAAGACCACCTTTTAACTGATTAACTACACACACAGCCCTCAAAACCAAACTATCCAGCTGGAATCACACTTCAGACATGTCCATGTCCTGCAAGACTTGCAGATTTGAGTAAAATTCAAGATGACATTTATTTGATGAATATAAAACAGAAAATGTTATGTCTCTCTTTGGCGTAAGCCCCGTCTGGCGGTCCGAAGAAGTTGTACTCGGAACCGTCATATCCTGCCCGAGATAGGAGGCAGGGGCGAGGAGCCTACCCCAAAAGAGAGAAAGTAGAATACTATTTTTCCTTCTCCTTTGAGTTTGATTTTGACCTTGTGTTTTTTTTTTTTTCTCTCCTCCTTTGAGTTTGATTTTATCCTTGTCCTTGAGTGCGATTTTGGGCTCTCCATTGAGGAGCCCCTGGTTGTGCAGAATCTTTGCCAAAGATGAACAATGTGGTATGAGGCCCTACGTTAGGCCAGCATTGTTGTGCAGTATCTTTGTTGAAAGATAAACAACATTTGATTATGAAAACCCTCCAACGAGGGAAGCGTTGTTTGGATATCTTTGCCGAAAGGTGAACAACGTAGCGTAAAGCCATACGATAATGGCAACGTTGCGTGCAATCCCTTCGTTGAAAGAAAACAACATTTGATTATGAACCCTCTGGCGAGGGCGGACATTGTTTGATGGTTATCTTTGCTGAAAGGTGAACAACATGTGTAAAGCCATATGATAATGGCGAAGTTGCATGCAATACCCTTAGTTGAAAGATATCCCATGAGGCTCAAGCCCTCAGACGAGGGCGGCCGTTGTTTAATGGTTATCTTTGCCAAGGTGAACAGCATACATAAAGCCATACGATAATGGCAATATTGTCGTGCAATACCCTGTTGAAAGATATCCTATGAGGCTCGAGCCCTCCAACGAGGGTGGCCATTGTTTAATGGTTATCTTTGCCAGGGTGAACAGCATACATAAACCATACGATAATGGCGATGTTGTCTTGCAATACCCTGCTGAAAGATATTCCATGATAGTGTGGGCTTTCCAGGTATTTAACCATACAGGTGAAGGGGAAAAAGGGGCTAGATATTTTTTAAATGGTTATTTTCCGGCCGCACCCAGATTGGTCTGATTTAGAGTGTTTGAGAAAAAAGGAGAAAGAATTAGGGGAAAATAAAATGTCAGAAAAGGAAAGGTCACGAGAAGGTGAAAAGGAGATAGAGTTCGTAGTGAATTCTCCGCACCTCATAAACCCCAAAAAAGCTAAAAGGAAGGCTGCTTCTAAAGGATCATCAATATATTCTGTGAAGAGACCTGATCTGAGTGAAGAAATCATGAGATGAAGGATGTTTAGGGTGATAGGTAACCTCTTGTCGGGGCGGGATTTTTGGACTCCTTTGAGCAGCAGTCGAATGGAGGGACTGGAGAAAATGCTGGGGGTGTTGGGAGAGTGGCATCTGGCATGAAATTGAATGCCGGCTACCATTTTGTTGATAGATGAAAATTTGAGATGTCTAGTGTAAAAGCAAAAGGAAATGAATGCGCAAACTGTGGAGATCAGAACAGGAAGAAGAGGAGTACTGTGTGATTGGTAGAAGGAGGAATAGTGGGCCCAGGTGGAGTTATAGGAAGTGAGTGTGGACCGGGCAAGACCTCTCTGCATGAGAATTGAAGCAGAATTTAAAAGGGACAGTAAAGAGGGGCTTAATCCAGCAGGAGGTTTGAGAGGGGTAGGCAGGGGATAGGTTTTTTGCTGGCAGAGGGGCATAGTCTGTAGAACTCCTGGAAGTGAAAACGAGAGAGGGAGTCAGCAATTACATTAGAAAACCCAGGAATGTGTCTGTCTGAAATAATGAAGTTGCAGGAAATGCTCTGCCATGATGAGGCTAGAAGAGGACCGGTCTTTATTGATTATAGTGACGACTGCAGAATTGTCGCAAAAAACTATGATGCGTTTGTGTGTCCAGAGAGAACCCCATATAACGCTGGCTATGACGATGGGATAAATTTCAAAGAGAACGGATGAGGGAGCATTGGAAGCTATATTGAGAAATATGTCTGGCCATTTCCCTGTGAACCATGATCCTTGAAAATATCCTCCAAATCCTACAGAGGGAGCCGTGTCCATGAAAAGGGACATGTCATCTGAGGATTTGTGTTTTTCATTGTGAAAAAGGAAATGCCATTCCAGTAATTTAATAGCTTTGACCAGAAGAGCAGGTCCGAGCAGCAGCCGTCATCGATTGATATGATGTCAGAGAGGTTGTCTACGGAATGGGCTAGTGTGAGGAGGCGGGAAATGAAGGAGCGGCCTTGAGGAATGATGCACATGGCAAAATTGAGGTGGCCAAATAGGGACAGGAGATCTGACTGAAACAGACAAATTGCAAATTGACCTGATTCTGTCGATTTTATCTTTAGGCAGGGAAGCTTGCATGTTTAGAGAATCGAGCAGGATGCTGAGAAATTCGAGAGACATGGTGGGGCTCATGGTATTTTCACTTGAGAGTGGAACACCCAACTTGTGAAAAAGCTCGGTTAGGATGTCCAAAATGGGGGTGTGTGATCGATAAGCAGAAAGTCGTTGAACAGGTGTAGTACAAAGGGGAGCTTAAAATGGTTGAGAAGGATCCATCATAGGCCTTCCGATAGCGAATTAAAAATGTAGAAATACTTCTACACCCGAAGGTGAGTCGGACACCGAAGTAAAATTTAGACTGCCATCTGACTCCGAAGAGGGGCCAGTCGGCGGGGTGGATGGGCATGATTTTGTAAGTGTCTTTGATATCTGCTTTAGCGAAGAGGGCGCCATGCCAGGCCTTGGTGATTAATTGAATGGCATGATCGACAGAGGCGTAGAAAAGAGAAAACGGCTTTAAAGGAATCATGTCATTCACACTAGCCATGTATCCTGATCGCGGAGCGGACAAATTGAAAATCAGTCTTTTCTTGCCTGAATATTTGCGAGTGGCTAAGCCAATAGGATTTATCCTGAAAGGACAGAAGGGAGGAGACCTAAAAGGGCCTATGAGATAACCTTTACTTAGTTCTTTAGCTAGGAGATCGGACACGACTGCAGTTTCTGCCAGTGCCGACTGTAGATTTTTTGATACATGCATGTGCGATAGGAGGGAGAGAACGCAGACCCGAAATCCCTGTGTCAAACCACTTAGAAGAAAATCAACAAAAATGGGGTCAGGATGAGTAGAAAGATAATGCGAGAGAACCGAAACATTAATTGGGGTGGAGGAATGGTGGGTTAGAATTTCCTTGAAAAAGCCCATTGATTCCCTTGGGGGGGGGGGGGTGCAAACTCGGCATGTACACACGGATTTTGGATGCGGGTCCTTGCAGAAACTAAAAAAACAGTTAGAAAATGCACACACGGATTCATTAAAATTGTTACAAATGGGCCTGCCATTAACATAGTCAATAGAGCGACCCCGAGCATCGAAATGTCTTGCTGTTTGGCCTCTTGGCTCAACCTTGGGAAATGAGGCAGTGAATACAGTTTTTGGGCATATTGCGGACGAATGTCCGTGCGAGCTGCATATGGCTTTAGTGAGCGCTCGATGCCCCCCGAAAAGTCTGATGAGCAACTCTGTGTCGGAGGTGGACCAGTTAATTCTTTTATTAAACTGGGAAATGTACATGGCGGATTTAGCTGAAAATCGTGCCGCCATATTGCTGATTGAAATCGGCGATCAATGTGAGGTAAGCGTCTAGTTCTTCCCTGCGCTAGGGGAAAGTGCTGCAGAGAATTTCTCAGGGGAGGTTGCACAAAAGTCTGGGATCTGAAGACTTGAGGGCTACTGACACGTACCCGCAGTCCACAATTTGATGATCGCATGTGGGAGAGGGAAGCAAAAGAGATGCTAAATTTACGTCTTTACCTTTGATGATTTGAGCTCTGAGCACTGTCGAGACCTTTTCTGAAATGGGTAAAACAAAACTTGTACCTGATGTGTGAGCAGGGAGGAGCAGCGTGCATGTGGGGAGGGCTAGCTAAAATAGCTACAGGGTGAGGGGCTGTCTGTGCTGGAGTTGGAGAAATGGAAAATTGCGAAGATTCGAGGAGTAAAAGTCTGGAATCTATGATTTTAACTGACTCGGCGATTGATCTCATGGTTTCTAGCACTTGCTCGAGTATTCCGGTTGACGTGCATGCTGTGGCTTCTCCTGAGGGAAGTCTCCGACGTGACTGTGCGATAACCGGGGTTCCGGATTTAGTGGAAAGCTTACACCCCGTGGTTTCTGAAGTGGGGACAGAGAGTTGAGAAGTCGTGGCTGCATCATGAGGAAGAGAAGGTGCGATTCCCAGGATGTCGAGAGCTAGCTGATTCACCTGAGACCTAGAGAGATCGGGATCGATGGAGATGCCTTTGTCGGCTAGCATTTCTAAAATCCTCCGAGGGGGCAGCGATCCCATTGGGACTCCTGTGTATGCAGACACTCACTGTGCCGAGGAGCTGTTTGATCCTGGATGTAAGGTAAGGAGCATGGAAAGAAATCTGTGTTCTGAGCGGGTATTGACTCATCGTGGAGCGAAACTAAGTCTTCATAGGACATAATAGCTGTTGATGATTGCCGTGTTAGCACACTGAAACAGCAATGTGACAGATTGTGAGCAGACATATAAAGCAATGGCTTACATGTGATTGGCTAAGAGTTACCTAGCTAATGGTATGATGATGTACAGTCACAATTATGCTTATAATCAAAATGGCTCTTATTAAAGTCATAAATAACAGGCAAGTCTGTGATCTTAAGGTCACAAGTAATTGATTCCAATGTGTGTTTGAGATGAGAAGTGACTTGTGAGTGTGGTTGGGTAACAGTAGAAATGATGGAGGATGTATTTGACTGGGAGTTCACTCAAGTACCTGAGGCCATCCGTCTCTGAGCAAAGCCTCCTCCTCTCCACCACCAGCCCCACTGTGTTTGCCTGTCTCTGGGGGGAGTGGGGAATCCGTGCTGGAAGCAGGAACATCTGAAAACAGAAACAAATATAAGGCTATTTGACACATTTAAGCATGTTTTGCAATGGTTCTCAAATGGTTTTCATTCAGAACCTGGATTTTATATTTACATTTTAAGTTTTTCAAATTTCAAATTTGCACAGGAAGAACATATTTTCTAGCAGAAAGCATCCAAAAACCTGTCAGAAGGCAAGCAATAGACCCAAGAACAGAGAAACAGTTCACAGAATTTATTAACAAGAATTAACTGGCAAAAAGTGAAGGACCCAGCACCAACTGCAGCGGGAATGCAATGGATGTGTTTGTAGTTATGTGTGCATAGTGGCAGTGTAGAGAGCAGATTCGTGAGGAATCCCCCCCGGAAAACCAGTTTGATTCTAGAAACATGGAATATGAGATGGATGCGTTTAAGGTAGGGAGGTAACTTGAGATGGAACTTTGTTAGGAGTAATGACCTTGATGATGAGAAACAGCCCAATAAACTTAAGGCCCAGCTTACGTGAGGGGAGTCTGAGCAGAATATCCTTGGAGGACAACCAGACCTTCTGACCACACACATAAGCTAGGGGCTTACACCGGTGCCGGTCCGCCGACTTCTTAACACGAGTGCCAGTCCATATGAGGGCTTCTCTTGCGGTTTTCCAGGTGTGACAGCAATTTTGAATAAAAGCGTGAGCGGACGGGACCTGAACATCAGGCTCTTGGGCGGAGAGCAAAGGGGGCTGGTAACTGAGGCTACACTGGAAGGGTAATAACCCAGTAGAAGAAGACGGCAAATAGTTGTGGGCATACTTGACCCAGACTAAATGAGAGCTCCAAGAATATGGATTGCGGGAGGCCATACAGCGCAGGGTCTTCTCAAGTTCTTGATTAGCCTGCTCTGCCTGCCCATTTGTGGGATGAAACCCAGAGGACGAACTCACAGTAGCCCCCAGCTGTCGGCAGAATTCTGCCCAAAAACGTGACACAAATTGGCCACCTCTGTCAGAAACCACATCGACCGGGAGGCCATGAATGCGGAAGACGTAGTTAATGAATGCCACCGCTGTCTCCCTCGCTGTGGGTAATTTGGGGAGGGGAATGAACCAGCGATAAAAGTTTGCAAACCCCAGAAACCTCTGCAAAGCCTTTCGGGAATCTGGGGTTGGCCAATCGGAGATGGCTCTGACCTTGGTAGGGTCCATGCGCACTCCCTCAGATTAAACAATGAACCCCAGGAATGGAACCGACTGTGCATGCACACTTCTCCAGCTTAATGAACAGCCAATTCTCTAGCAGTCATTGAAGCACCTTTCTGACATGCAGAACATGGTCCTTGATATTCTGGGAGAAGATCAGAATATCATCTAGACAGATAAACACAAAATGGTTGACCATGTCTCTAAGCACATCATTCACAAGTCCCTGGAAGACGGCTGCGGCATTGACTAATCCGAAAGGCATAACCAAATATTCAAAGTGCCCCCTATGGGTGTTAAAAGCCGTCTTCCACTCATCCCCCTTCCTGATCCGGACAAGATGATAAGCATTGCGGAAGTCCAACTTCGTAAAGACGGACACTCCCTGCAAGAGTTCGAAAGCTGAAGACATCAGCGGCAAAGGATAATGATTCTTAACCATGAAGTCATTCAGCCCCCGATAATCTATGCGAGGTCTAAGCGAGCCGTCCTTTTTCTCCACAAAGAAGAACCCCAACACTGCTGGAGAGAAGAAAGGATGGATGAGACTGGCTGTCATAGAATCATTGATGTTCATGGCCTCCCTCTCGGGAGCAGAGAGCGAAAACAGCCGTCCTCGCGGGAAAGAAGTGCCAATAAGCAAATCAATAGTGCAGTCGTACGGGTGATGAGGAGGAAGGGTCGTGGCACAGGACTGGCTGAACACCGCCCTCAAGTCATGGTATGCCAATGGTACTCTGAATAAATCCACCGATTCATCCTGAAACTAAACACAAGACTGGACAGGAGAGACAGCATAGTTAAGACAGTGAGACAAACAGAACAAAATCCAAGCAAGAACAGTGTAGGTTGACCACTTTATGTGTGGGTTGTGAGTCACCAACCAAGGATGTCCAAAGACTTCCGGCGCCAATGAAGATTGGGCCAGGTACAAGGCCTACAGTTCTGAATGATTTCCGGAGATGAAGGTAACTGGCTCATGGAATGGGTGACGATTTTCAGGGGTGTGCCACTGATGGTATGGGCTGTGATGGGTTCATCCAACTGGACCATCAGAACTTGCCACTTGGAAGCCATTTCGATGTCCAAAAAGTTTCTTCAGCTCTGGAATCCACCAATGCGGAAACAGCGTTATTGGTTGATTCGTACTGCAGTCGGGCCTGGAGAAGTGTCCATAGTCCAGGGGTTTTGCTCAGGGGTGTTGCGCTCTCCAGTAACCCCCTGCCTACTGATGAGCAGTGGCTTTTAACTTGACATGAGGCAGAGACATGGACAGGATGGGCACAATACAAACAGAGTCTTTGGGTGAGGCATCGCTGCTTCTCCTCTAGAGAAAGCTGAGTCCTCCAGATATGCATGGGCTCTGCCTTGGACCGTGATTCTGATGGCCTGGCCAGAACAGTGGACTGGGTATAGCGGTCAGCCACATGGGCAGGTGGAGAATGGCGATGGCGGCATCGCAGGGTCAGTCGCTGATCCACTCAGATGGCCAGATCCACCAGGTTGCCGATGCGGGAAGGCAGGTCCAAGTCATAGATTTCATCCTGGATGTTGTCGGATAGCCCATACAGAAACTGGTCCCACTGCGCGTGATCACTCCACAAGATGCGGCGAGGGTGCAAAACTCGATCACATAGTCCAAGACCAGCTGGTTTCCCTGAGACAATCCAGATAAAACTCTCTCCACTTCATGACCTTGAGCCGAGTGATCGAACACTCAGCAGAGCGCCGCAGGGAATACTTGGAATGAAGTGCAACAGGGAGGTCTGTTGTCCCACATGGCGGTTCTCCATTCACCGGCCCGGAGTGTGATGATGCATGCCACCTTCATTGTCTCCGATGGGTAAACAGAGGGCTGCAATGAGAAGAACAAGGAACATTGTGAAAGGAAGGTGCGGCAAGAACCCGCCTCACCTGAGAATGGGGCTGGAGGATTGAGACAGGGCTCAGAGCATCCAGAAACGTGGGGAACTGCCGGAGCCGGTGAGGGTGCTTCCTTGGTGGGACCGGTATCGGGAGGCTGGCAGAGTTTTGAACAACAGATGTGAGCTCAGAAAGCTGCGATGTCATCATCTCCAGAGCCCAGTTAAAGTGGAGATCTGATTCTGCTGATGTCCCAGTAAAGCTCCCTGCTGAGAAAGGGCGGACGGAAGACTGGATTCCTCCGCTGGGTCCATCCTGGCTAGATTGTTCTGTTGAAGGCAAGCAAGAGACCCAAGAGCAGAGGAACAGTTCACATAATTTATTAACAGGAATTCAAAAGCAAAGCAGGGCTGGCAAACAGTGACCCCCGGCACCAACTGCAGCGAGAATGTGATGGGTTTGTTCATAGGAGTGTGTGCGTAGTGGCAGTGTAGTGCGCAGATGCGTGAGGAATCCTCCGTGAAGAGTGCATTTGTAGCCGTGTATGCGTCGTGGCAGTGTAGAGAGCAGATTCGTAAGGAATCCTCCATGAAGTGTCAGTGGAGACAATGGCAAGCGAAGATGCAGGCTGGATGGTAACTGAAATCCAAACACACAGGCAGAGACTGGCAACAAACACAGAAAACACAAGACAGGACCGACTGAGGCAGAGAGAGTGAGGTGAGTTAATCAAACACACAACAACAATCTAGCAAAGATCATGACACAACAAAGGGTTTAAGTAGGCAGAGAATCAATGGAGAACAGGTGCTGTCAGCATGCTAATTAGTGGCATGATCAGTGTTCCCATGGGGACAATCAGTGTTCCCATGGAAATGCCAATCACGCACCCGGCAGCACCTGAGACACAAGAGGGAGAGAAAAAACAAAACAAACAGAACAAACCGGTGAACTCACCGGGACTGTGACAAAATCATGGCCCCTAACCACATCCTCCACAGTTTTAGCAATAAATGCGTTGAGTTAATATGTGTTATTAATAAAAATGTTATATCCTTTTCTTATATGCTAAAATGAGAACTTTCCTGACCCATGAAAAATACATCATATTTTAAAAATATATTTATTTTCATTTTTTTTTATTATTTGTCTTCTTTATTTAATTTATGTATACATTTTGGATGGTTTATACATATTTTTTACATTTTTTAATAATTTTTATTTATTTTATTTGTTTATTTTTTTCCTTCACCTGTACTTGTCTTTATGATTGTATTCATTCATTGTTTGATTTTATTGAACATTTATATAGAAAAAACTCCACAGTTTTACCACCATTTGTGGACTTTTCAGACGGTCAAATTATATCAATGTTAAATTGGCGATCTGGAATGATTTCACCGTGACACCATCTGACCAGCTTAAGTATGGGACAAATCACGTCCCGTATTGATTAAATACGGGACGCATCGTTTTATCTTAAAATATTATCAAGAATATGATTTTTGCCCTAATATCAAAGGTCTTACTAAAAAAAAGAAATTATGATCCATTATGAATTTTCTTGATAAAAAAATATGATCATAACATGTGCATGTAAAATGGCTAGAAATACCAATGATTTAAATTGTAACTGTAGTGGAAAACATCTACTTATATTTTGTATTTTAAATACGTTATCCCGTTACATGTATTTCATAACTCCCCAACCCTGATGGTTAGTTGCATTTGATTATTTGCATTTAGCATTGTTTTTCCCTGCTCTCCAAAACCCTTTCCGAACATACCTATTGTCCATTTTTGGGTCGTGTCCCACCTGGCATGGGTAGATGATTACAGAATGTCAGGCAATAACAGCTGAGTCATTTCAATGACAGCACAAATGGAGGGCAGCTAAGCCAGACCATTGTCATGATTCTTACCTCTCCTTCTCGGATATGTACATCTTTATGCTTGCCGTTCTCTATCACTTTCAGAACCATGTCACCCCTGACCTGGTAAAAGAGCTGCAACACAAAGACAATCAATTGAAAGTCAGTGAGAACAATATTAGAACTCATGTTTTGTGAACTATGGATAATAAATCTTTTAACTTTTGTTTTATACCTTTGAAATTTTTAGTTTTTGTATAACTGTCTGTGACTTGTATTACAAATGTAGTACAGGTAGTGCAAGTGTGACAGAAGCTCTTTCTTTACAAGTGTGTTTTACTTTACAGCCCTTGAAATAGCTTTTGCGGTGGATGGTGCGCAAAAACCAGGAACTTCACTTCAATAGCCAGAGTGCTCTGTGACTGCTGAGAAAATCTATATTTCCACCCTATGAACTTTATCTGATGTAATAACTTTGCTGTTAAACATTCACAAAGCTTACACTTCAACTACACTCAACAGCAAACTCAAAACAACTGGGTAGAACGTCTAGAGCAAATATAGTCATAACTTAACTCATCTGTATGGTTTGCACTGACCTCTAGTGGCCAAAATGAAAATATTGACAGAGTTTTGGCTGACTTACATGAGGTGAATGTTACATATTTTTCTTTTCTTTTTTTTTTTTTTTTTTTTTTTCAACGTTGTAATATTATGTGCTCCTCAGAGTCAGTTCTATTCACTTGCTGAAAATGTTATTTGGAAACAAAGTATTCAGGGCCCCATTTCTGCATATTGCTCTGGGCCACTTTCCTATTAAAAAAATACAGTTTATAATTTGATATGGGGCCCCCCTGGACCTGTGGGCCCCTAGAATCATTACCAACTTTCACCCCACTAGCTAAGGCCCTGTCTACAGGTGGGCTAAGGTGGGCATTGCATTGGGCAACTGAGAGGTGATCAATAAAAATGTGGGATATTATTCTTTTTGCCCTGAAAGTTTGTGAGTATCTGGACGCTTGACTTCTAGATGATGAGCGTTTGACTCAGAAACACTGAATGGTGTTTTCTCTAAAAAAATAAAAATAAAAAAGTCTGATTATTCTCAAACCAAAATTATCAAAATGATACTTAATGCAAACAGTATTGTCTAATGGATCTTATATGACTGTGTTTTTGAACAGCATGTTCTTTGAATTAGTTGGTAATTGGTTTTGATTGTTATGGTGATTTTTAAATTATGTATAGTGTGCATAGACTGTATTTTAAATTAATTTTGTACTTTGACATCCACCTGCCCATGGACAGCAGATGAAAATTAGGCATTTTGGCTAAATCTGGCACATTTACATCAATGAGATGTCTGATTACTTTGTATTGTTTCTAACAAACAAACAAACAAAGAAATAAGTAAATAAATAAGAAATGTAATTATATCAAAATCTGTTATGATATGGGTTTAATTAAAAGGTGATTTTTCCCTCTCTCCCATTTGTTATAGTTGCTATATTTGTAAAACAAACATTACAACAAAGACAAATAACTTTTAAGGAAATGGGGCTGCTTTCCAGGCTGCTACAATAGGCACCTCTGAGGAAAAAGTACTTTTTCAGTATTATTTTGAGTATTGTTTGATGCAGAAATTGATTTTTTTTTATTTTTATTATTATTATTTTTTATAAGTTACCACTTTGCTGCATGTCATACTCTCCCCCTAATTTTAAGTACCCAAGATGCATCACTATTTCAGTGCAGACAGCACCTTGTTAAACTAAAATGTAAGTGGTTCAACATGATCGCATGGGAAGTTGACATGTTGCTACCAAATGTATCTGTATCATATCATATCATATAATTTACAACTAAAAGCATTCGGCATTACAACTCACTTTTGGCGCCCCTGAGTGGACATTACAACCAAAACACGTGCCCCTCTGGTCAAAAACAATTCTCGCTGTGGCCACTGGAGGCAGTGCTTCGAATTTCCGGAAGCACAGACCGAGTTAAGATGAAGAAATTTCAACCTACTCAGATCCTTCTCTACTCTTGCAGAATTTTCTGTGAGATCAGAAGTAGATGCTAGTTTTTGCACTGAAATACCTGTTTAGTGAACTCACCCCTTAATGTTAAAGTCACATTATTACACAGAGACATACTATAACACTATAATGACGATAAACGATCTTAACAGTAGTATTGTGATATTATTTGTAATTTACTTGTTTAGGATCTATGGTGGCATTATCTTGACGTTGTCACACTTACTTTAATTGACAAATTATCAAATCATGTTGAGAGAGGTCATAATGTATATTTACACAGTAAAGGCATTCTAAAACTTGATTGGGCTTTATGATGATGCCTGTGATGTCCTGAATCTAGGCAAAATAATAACTTATTGGTTTTGATAGCAAATAATTGTAAAATCATGAAGGACAATAAAGTGTGAGGAGCCCTGAATATATATTTGATATAAACATTCACCTGGTAAGCAGTAAACAATTGCACCATCACAGAAACTTTGTCCCAATTAACCAGAAAAAAAAAAAAAAATGAACAGTGTATTAGTAAAAATACTGCAGTTTAAAGAGGTCAAATGCACGTAATGCACTGCAAGTCATTTGTTTTGTGGTGTACTGTAAATCTCGACTGGTAATAATTAACAAATGGTGGGTTTTGAAGCAATTTTTGAAAACTCTGCCAAGATTGTACTGTCAATGTCAAATCATCTTTAGTTATTACCTGTGAATCATTTCTTTCCTTTTCCTGGGGAAATCTATTATCACAGCTGTTCAGAGTTCAACCACTGACGTTTAGTAAAGCTCAGTGGTAATTCCGGTCTTATCACCTGCTAGCCTGCTAGGTACAGTCTGATTCCTCAAAAGGAGTGCACTTAATCAAAACAGGAGTCAGCAAGTATCTCATATTAATTTGTACATTATTCTCAATCATACGAATAGCTCCTCACCTCTTCGCCCTCCTCAATGTGATAATCCTTCCTCACGTTTGGACCACCAACATACATAATATTCAACTGATAAAAGAACCTAAACAACACCATGTAATGAAGTCAATTATGAGATGTAAATGTGAATATATAACAGCATATTTTGTTCTTTTTTCATGAAAGACAGCCTGAACTCACTTACATTAATTTGTTGCACACTGGCGGTAGAAAAGAGCTTTCATTCTCTGCAATCCACTTGTCAATGTTGACATGAAGAGATTTGTTGGTCATTTTCTTTCAAGTTTAGGAATACAGCAAAATTAATGAAATAATCTGTCTGTGTTGGCACCCACTTTGTGCTCTGTGATTTCACTAGTGCTTGAATTTGGGACAGACTACCTGTGAGTTACTGAACAATGGGGGCGGCGCTCATAAGTACGTGTACACGAGGTTGAAATCCATGTTTACGCAGCAGTAAACTATCAGTGCTGACGCTGCAGCATAAACATGCATTTCAATACAAAGAACACTGACTTGCAAGAGTCTGTATCAAAACGTTCTACTTGATTTTGAATGCCCAATTAAATGATTCAATTCTGATGGTCTTGCTTTCTCATGACAGTAGCTTCACCAATCCTCTGGAAGACATGCTTATCACAGCCTAAGTTCAACGCATGCAACAAATTTTTGTTTTGGAGAAGAGAGTCCATAAAAAAAAGAAGAAAAATAATTGTATTTTTCTTAACACTTACAGTATAATGTACAATGTAAAAAAGTATACCTATGAAAAAAGCTCCTAATCTCTTTCTCTTCTCTCCTCAATTGTTCCAGAAAATCATCAGATTATAACTGAGACACTCATACCAAAACACAATGCAGTACACAATCACACTGTACACAATTTTGAAATAAGGATGACATCAAACTACCTATTCAAATATATCTTCCTTTAGAATACAATGAAGAAATTAAACTTCCAAAATTGTTGAACTGTTTCAACAATGAAGGTGGAAGTGAAACCTCTGAGCAGGAAATATTTTAGCTTAATGTTTACCACCAGAACATCCATAATCTAACATAACTTTACAATAAACTTACATTTTAAACAGAAACTAAATATTACACATTTTAATCAATACAATCAAAGCAAAAACAAAGGAATTTTAGTAGCTTTTCACATGATGTGTTACCACTATCAGACATGCAGTAGTAAATCATTTGATTAGTTGCTCCCTACTTTTTACAATATTCTTGAAATACAACATTTTATATTCATAAGTACAAGTAAACATTACTTTATAAATGTGTTAACAGATTATGTTCCTGAGCACAGCAGTGTCACAATAATATGCAATGTATGAAATATAAACAATTTAAAAATGTACCTGATTCAGAGTGAATTTATGACATGAGATACAGAAAGGAAGTGTTATGTTCCCATTTCACTCTGGAACGTGATTTCCTGATTGTACCAAAGATCACTTGCAGAGAACACATCGGTTTTCAGTTTGCCAGTCATCTGTCACTTACAGAAAAATACAAGTGGAGTTTACAAGAAGACAATATCCCTAAACAAGAAATGGAGAGTTGTGAAGAGCCATGTCAAAGCTTAGATCTTACGTCCCTCAAAGGGGCTGAAAAAAGGGACTTTAAAAAGGAAGTACATGCAGAATGGCCCTCAAACCACATAAATAAGACTGATAGACATTTGTTAGAACCACAAGAAGTGGCACCACATTTGAAGCTCAATAGTGTTATTTTGTATATGAATCCCGAGGTTGAGACAGGGAAACAAATAGAATAATATTAGCATAGATGCCATTCAGTTTTTTGCAGAGTTATAGAGCATGATAAATGTTTCTAGTTCTGGCAGACCTAAATAAAGCAGCCTTATTGTGAGTTGATGGATAAATTAGTTGTATGCCTGGTTAAATAGATGAGTCTTTAGTCTAGACTTGAACTGGGTGAGTGTGTCTGCATCCAGAACAGTGTTAGTGAGACTATTCCATAGTTTAGGAGCCAAATAGGAAAATTATCTACCTCCTTTGTGGATATTGATATTCTAGGATCTATTAACAGGCCAGAATTTTGTGATCATAATGAACGTGATGGAATATAGCATGGTAGAAGGACACTTAAGTACTGCGGAGCAAGACCATTCAAAGCTTTGTACGTAGTTAGCAAAATTTAAAAATTAATACGAAATTTAACAGGTAGCCAATGACGATGATAAAATGGGGCTAATATGATCATATTGCTTGATTCTATTCAGCACTCTAGCTTCTGCATTTTGAACCAATTTAAGTTTATTTATTTAACTTGCAGGACATCCTCCTAGTAATGCATTACAATAATCTAGTCTTGAGGTCTTGAACGCATTAATTAGTTTTTCGGCATCAGCAACAGAGAGCATGTGTCATAACATATCAATATTGGAAGAATGCTGTTCCACAAACATTGGAAATTTGATTTTCAAAGGACAGTTTGGTTTCAAATATAACTCTTAAGTTCTTCACTTTAGAAGACGATGTAATAGTACGTACCTCTGTTTTGTCTGAATTGAGGAGAAGGAACTTTCTGGCCATCCATTCTTTGATTTCATTGATACAACCTGCTAATTCGGAGAATTGTAAAATTTCGTCAGATTTAGAAGAAATATAAAGTTAGGTATTGTCGGCATATGAGTGGAAACTTATTCCACGATTCCTGATAATATCTCCCAGGAGAAGCATATATAAGGAGAAAAGCAAAGGCCCTAAAACTGATCCCTGTGGCACTCCATACTTAACTTTTGTTTGATTTGACAATTCCTCGATTACACAGACAAAGTGGTAATGGTCTGCTAAATAGGACCTAAACCATGCTAATGCTAGTCCACAAATGCCAACATATTTCTCTAGCCTATTCAAGAGAATATCGTGATCTATCGTTTTGAAGGCAGCACTAAGATCTAAAAGCACTAGAAAAGAAATGCAGCCACGATCAGATGATAAGAGCAAGTCATTTGTAACTCTGATAAGTGCAGTCTCTGTACTGTGATGGGGCCTAAATCCTGAAATTGTTCATATATACCATTTCTCTTTAGAAATGGACATAGTTGGAGGACACTACCTTTTCTAGTATTTTCGACATCAACGGGAGATTTGAATTGGTCTATAATTAGCCAGTTCTCAGGATCAAGCTGTGGCTTCTTAATAAGCGGTTTGATAACTGTCATTTTAAAGTTTCTTGGGACAAGTCCTAAGGATAGTGAGGAGTTAATAATATTAAGAAGAGGTTCTGAGATTACATGGAATACCCCTATTAAGAGCTTAGTTGGTCTTGGATCTAACATACATGTTGTGGTTTTTGATGTTTTGATAAGATTTATTAGCTCTTCATGACCTATGACGGCGAAGATTGAAGTTGCTCATGAGTAAAATTATGAGATACTGTTTTCTGTGGTACTGTGACAGACGATTTCATAATTCCAATTTTATTTCTGATTATTTCAATTTTATCAGTAAAGAAATTCATGAAGTCATTACTATTGTGCAGCGACGGGATATCTGGTTCAGTCGAGGCTTTATTCCTATTCAATTTAGCCACAGTACTGAATAAAGACCTAGGATTGTTGTGGTTATTTTTAATGAGTTTGCAAAAATATGCTGACCTGGCAGCTTTTAGTGCCTGTCTGTAGCTACAGACACTATCTTTCCATGCACCACGAAATACCTCTAATTTTGTATTCTTCCACTTGTGCTCCATTTTCTGAGCTGCACTCTTAAGAGCATGAATGTGATAATTGTACCATGGTGCGGGGCTTTTTTCTTTAATTTTCTTTAATCGAAGGGGGGGCGACACTATCAAGAGTGCTAGAGAAGACTGTATTTATATTTTCTGATATTACTTCAAGTTCTTCTAGGCTTTTTGGCTTTCTGAGTACATGAGATAAATCTGGAAGATTATTAGTGAAGCTATCTTTAGTGGTCGAAAGCATAGTTCTACCTAAACGATAGCATTGTGTAGATTGAGTAACATTATCTGATCGCAGCATACAAGAGACGAGGTAATGATCTGATATGTCATCGCTCTGCAGCATAATTTCTATAGTATTAATATCAACTCCATATGACAGAATTAAATCTAGAGTATGATTATGGCGATGAGTTGCTCCTGTTACATTTTGTCTGACTCCAAGTGAGTTGAGAATATCGATAAATGCTAATCCCGATGTGTCATTTTCATTATCTATGTGAATTTTAAAGTCACCAACAATTAAAGCTCTATCCACAGTATTCTATTCACCAAGGAAATCAGAATATGGCCCAGGTGATCTTTATACTATAGCAAGGGCAAAAGATGACACAGATTTTTTAATTGTATCTGACGGTGTCACATTATGCATTATTAGTTCAAAAGACTTAAACTAATATCCTGTCCTCTGAGTAACACCAAAAACTTCACTGTAAATTGCAGCAACACCTCTTCCTCGACCCTTCAGGTGAGGCTCATGTTTATAACAATAACCTTGGGGAGTAAATTTGTTTAAACAAATATATTCATCCGGTTTAAACAAGGTTTCAGTCAAACAGAGTGCATCCAAACTATGATCTGTAAAAATATAATTTACAATTAGTGCTTTGGTTGAAAGAGATCTAATGTTTAGTAGCCCTACCTTTATAAGATGTTCATTTTACATTTTTTTTTTTTGTTATTTTCATGTTTTACCTTAATCAAATTTTTTCTAAATTATTTAGTGAGAGGTTTGTGTTTGGTAGTTCGGGGAACAGACTCTATATGACATCTAGGTGATACAGTCTCTATGTGTTGTTGTTTATGTGACCTGTGTGATGTCTCAAGGCAGCTAGCAAATGTTTGGATTAGCCAGTTTGTCTGCTTCCTGACCTGGGCCCAAGTTAGTCAAAAACTATCACTATTAAGTCTATGAGCCAAATTACAAGAGAATACCTATGCTATTCTCTGGACACCACTCACATCCAGCCATTCAGTGACACTAATCTTCTATAAACCTCATCACCACGACGAGCAGGGAGGGGGCCAGAGCATATTACAGTGTCTGACATTGTTTTTACAAGTTCACACACCTCTTTAACATTATCTCTAGTGATCTCCGACTGGCGAAGCCGGACATCGTTAGTGCCGACATAAATAAAACTTTTAGAAAATCTACGTTTGCATTAGCCAGCACTTGTAAATTTGATCTGATATCAGATGCCCAAGCCCCCGAAATGCATTTAACAATAGTGGCTGGAGTCTCTATTTCCAAGTTCCTTATGATAGAATCTCCTATAACCAAGACGCATTCAACATGATTCTCAGTGGGTGCATCACTGAGTGGGGAGAATCTATTGGAAACACTAACAGGAACAGGAGAGTGGAGTCGCTTTGCTGAGCGAGTATGCCACTGAGACGTAACCCAAACGCCCTGGCTCTACAGACGGAACCAAAGTGTGTGTGTTGCTCACTGTTCTACCCGCATCAGAAACGTTATCTACCAGCTTCTCTTTCTCACTGACCTCCACTAGCGTTCAGATGCGTTTCTCTAACTCATTAACCTTCTCCGTCAGCCTGACTAATTCCTTACATTTATCACATGTAAACCCCTCACTGCTGATGGAAGAAGCTATAGTAAACATGTGGCATGCAATGCAGGAAGCAATAATATGAGCGGATGCCATGACTTACCGCAATTGTTTTTTGTTGTTGTTATGGTTGTTCTTGAGCGGCGAGGGTTTGAGATCGATGTGAATCCCTCACGCAATTGTTTGCTGTTGTGTTAGTTCCTGATCAGCAGATGTTTGAGATTGATGCAATAATCCATGTAAAACATAGAGGAGAAAACGAATGCACACAGTCGAAAAGCGAGATGTAGACGAGCGGAATAAAGAAAAAGAAAATGGGTGCGTGTGGTAATATACACGCAGTTAAAACAGTAGAAAAGTGAAAAAACAAAATGAAGCAAGCTGTAAAATGGCAAAGGATAAAACGATGAGCGTACAGTAGTGGACAAAATTATTGGCACCCTTGGTAAATATGATCAGAGAAGGCTGTGAAATATTTTTCACAAAAATTCACAAAAATCTAACTTTTAATTGAAATAAAACAATTGAAAGAGGGGAAATATCTCATTATTAAATTTCTCCAAAACACCTTGGCCACAATTATTGGCACCCCTATAAATTCTTATGAGTAAAATATATCTGAAGTATATTCCCATTCATATTTTACATTTTTTAGTACACCTGGGTGACTAGGAATATGAAATTGTTTAGCCATGACTTCCTGTTTCACAGGGGTATAAATATGAGGTAACACACAGACCAAATTCCCTTAATCATCAATCACAGTGTGTTAGACTAAAGAATATAGTTCTGATGTGTGGCAAAAGGTTGCTGAGCATCACAAAATGGGAAGTGGCTATAAGAAAATAGTCAAAGCACTGACTATGCCCATTTCCACCATCAGGGCAATAATTAACAAGTTCCAATCAACTGGAGATCTTAAGAATTGGTCTGGAAAAGGACGTGTGTCTATATTGTCTCCGCGCACAGTGAGAAGGATGGTTTAAGTGGCCAAAGAATCTCCAAGTATCACAGCTGGAGAATTTCAGAAATTAGTTGGGTCTTGGGGTCAGAAAGTCTCAAAAAATAAAAAAATAAATAAAAAAAAAAAAAAAATATCAGACATCACCTACATCACCACAAGCTGTTTGGGAGGGTTTCAAGAAAAAGCCTCTGCACTCATCCAACAACAAACTCAAGTGTCTTCAGTTTGCCAGACACTACTGGAACTTCAAATGCGACCGGGTTTTATGATCAGATGAAACAAAAAAATGCTTTTTTGGCAGCAAACACCAGAGATGGGTTAGATGAACACAGAGATGATGTACCCAATGCCCACGGTTAAATGTGATGCTGGATCTTGAATGTTGTGGAGCTGTTTTTATGCCAGAGGTCCTGGATATCTTGTTCGGATACATGGAATCATGGACTCTATCAAATACCAACAGATAAAAAATAAAAACCTGACTGCCTCTGCCAGAAAGCTTACAATGGGCCCTGGTTGGATCTTCCAGAAGGACAATGATCCAAAACAAACATCAAAATCAACACAAAAATGGTTCACTGACCACAAAATCAAGGTTCTGCCATGGCCATCCCAGTCCCCTGACCTGAACCCCATAGAAAATTTGTGGGGTGAACTGAAGAGGAGAGTCCACCAACATAGACCTCTGAATTTGAAGGATCTGTAGAGATTCTGTATGGAGGAATGGTCCCAGATCCCTTGCCATGTATTCTCCAACCTCATTAGGCATTATAAGAGAAGACTCAGATCTGTTATCTTGGCAAAGGGAGGTTGCAAAAAGTATTGAATAAAAGGGTGCCAATAATTATGGAATATTATAATATAGAGGAATAAGCAATGCTAAGCAGGCTAGCAAGATACAAACAAGCAGACTCATGCAGCAACCGGAACAGGAAACAGGCAATCAACAAGAAAACAGGAATATATATATATACACACACACACATACTGAGATGCAGATAGTTTATTTTTTTATCTAAATCATAGATCTGGACCAAGTGTATTCAAGCAACAATTTCATGGTAGGTACAACCTGGAGAATTAGGTTTGGCAGTTTAAGTAGTAGCCTGATTTATTTATTTTTTTCAGCTAATAAACTATAATAAGCATGAGCAATATTTTTAGTTCCTAAACGTTTCAAGATGAAAACGGTGAAATAACATTTCAAAAAATAAAAAAGTCACCGGCAGAGGGAGCCATAGAGGTCTTAGCCTACTAGATAAACGGTACATAATGTTAGCCCACAATCAATTTATCATAGTGTCCACAAGTTTGTAATTTGAGACATGGTAAGTAAAATTGTATTTCAGACAAAACTGGAACAACATAACCGCGGTGCATCTATTAAAAAAAGAAAAAAAGAAAGAAAAACATTTGTTGTTGCTGCGTGGAATCATGTGGGTAAAATTATCCAAGCGATGCACACACAAACCTTTGTCTACGAGGCATGAGTATATTCAACAACAACAAAAATCCAGTCGTTGTTTCCTTGCTTACAGGAAGCTATAACACGTTGGAAATGAAACAACATACTATGGAGAAAGCAACTGTTACTGAACATTAAAATATAATTATGGTCAATCAACGCATGAATGACAATTATAACGAAGGAAATATTTAGAAACGTGTTGGAGAGAGTTTATTGGAAAGGAATATTGTGTTGATATATCCAACTGCAGCCAATGTGTGCGGAGCTCCAGTGGCGCAATCGGTTAGCGCGCGGTACTTATATGGCAGTACGTTGCAGAGCAATGCCGAGGTTGTGAGTTCGAGCCTCACCTGGAGCAGAGTTTTTGCAACCCGACGCGAAATAATGAGTCTGTGCAATTTTCAAGATGAAAATGGTCAGCTATTGTTGACGTGCTGTAATATAGTACAATATTAAAAAGTGGGGCGTGTAATGATTTTGAAATGATTTGCACTTGTGCTTATGTGGATTTTATAATATTATATAATTATAATGCAATACATTACGAATAAACCAGTCTAGATTAAGGGTTTTTCCTATGTAGTATGTGCGGGGTTCCCCCTCCGTATTTGCTAACATTTCCATAGATTTCAAAACTGGTATTGTGATGTCAGGGGTTCAGTCATGTTTAGTGTAATTCACTGCAGTACCTCCCACTAACAGCAGGTGGTGCGCTACGATAATCTTAAAGGCATTTTATACAGCGTTATACAGCTGTAAAACATGGAACATAATTTCCCTCTCATTTGCTTTCCTGGATGTTGTAATAAGATTTCATATAAAAAATTAAATAATTTAAATATGCAGCCTGTTAAAGTTAGATACAGAAAATGAAGAACTCCCATGCATACATGCATTGTGACTTATCAAACACAAAATCAGTTACAAATAGTTTATTATGTACATTTTTGATAATAATCTTATCATATTTTCTTACCATTAGAGAAACTGTGACTTTAACCATGAAAACACTGCACGTTTTCATTTTAAGTCTAAATACTTGACCAATAATCTGTTTTATCACTTCCTGATTCCTTACTTCATGGTAAACAGACTAATTTTTCTCAGAATCAGAATCTTTGCCCTCAAATCTATTTATTTATTTATTTATTTTTGTTTTACCCTCTGGGGCTCTTCTGGGTAAGATGTTTTCAAGACAAATGGTGTGTTAAATATGTCAGATTTACTTAATTCCACATTTGTTCTTGACATTACGGATAAGATCTTTGGCCTGACAATAACATTTATGTTGGAGAGAATCAACAACATATTCTAAAATACCTGCACCTAGGCACTGAGCCAGATCTGATCTGATTTCTTCAGAGAGGCAATGTTGAACCAACGTTGTAATAGCTTCATTTCTTTCTGTAGGAAGATTCTTACTCAGTTGACAGGACATGCACTTTGAACTATGATCTGTGCATTTGTTGTAACAGAAATAGGTAATGTGATTCAAACGCAACTGGTGCCAGTGAGTAAGCACCTGTCAAGCTTTCTTGAGGTGCAGCTCAGAGGAGATACTGCTATATGCATCAGATAAGACACTCTGTGAGAGAATGAGTCAGCAAATCTAGTCTGGAGAGGCAGCCGCAGACAGCTGACCATAAACCTCTCTTTAACTAACTCCCCTCAGCCACACATCAATCAACACACACCCACTCATGCGAAAACATATACACTCCCCACACTCAACCTCAGATTTGGTATCACGACAAATTAAATGACTATAATTCATATTGATATCTTGGAAAGGGCAGAACCGAGCTGATGCATAATGACATTGAGGGATTTAGCCTCCTTTTGTTTAGCGGCCCACTAAGCAGCACTAGAGGCCAGAAACAATTAGCATGAGATCTGTTGAAAATAAGGTTAACACAGGGAAAGAAGCAGCTTTTCTGTGGCCTCACAGAGGAGACATCACATTGAGACATACAGCTTGGTCAGTGTGATGAACTCCCTCTCTGGAATGAGCAGTGGATGCAATTCACTGGTGAGCTTTTTCCATGCGTTTTAGCTTTGCAGTTTATCAGGAAGGGCTGTTACAGAACATTTTTACACCAGAAGGAAAGATCATTCTTCATTAGAGGTCATTCAACTGTTTGCAGCAAGTTTGCGGCTAGTTTCGATTTTTTGTAAAGGTGTAAACTTAGCAAAATTGATGCGTTTTCAAACGTGGCTGTGGCCTTAATGTGAGTGGAACATTATTAAAACATCTTAAATGACTGTAATTTGGATTAACAACATAACAGTTTAGGACCGTTAATTTGTAATATTTTAATAGTGCACTGTGTGGTTAAATATGTATACTGCTACACCTAAGTTGCATCCCAAACTGCACACTTCTGCAGTATTCTACGCCATTTTGTAGTGTAAGTAGTGCAAGTAGTATTTTAACACTGAAAATGGAGCAAAAAGAAGTGTACTTTAATTATCTGGATGATGCACTTTTTCAGCTGTCAAAACGGAGTGCGGAATGTTGGACCTTTCATGTACTCAATGAATGCGTCTTGCTGTACATAGTGGAAGGGGCGGATTTACCTGGCTGCACTGTTGGTTTGACAAAACAACTGTAAATAATGGACAATGTAACAGCTAGCGAAACTTCACTGGATTCAGCACTTTACAAATGTGAGTTGAATGCTTTACCATCACCCCAAGCTGTGTGAATATGTACGTTGTTTAAGATAAAAGTGTTGAACTGAGGTTGGCTAACGCGCTAAAGCTCATGGCAACACATCACGTGCGCTTGAAGCGTAACTTCCATCAGCTGTTAAATGGTGAATGCTTCCGTGTAGTAAAAAAAATTTAAGTGTTCCATTTGGGACAATACCACACTTTGGAAATTCACATACTCATGGCTGAGTGCATTGTATATTTTGTAAGTGCATAGTGTATAGTGTGCCATTTGGGACACAGCTCTAGACAATGACATCCATGTTATTTGAACAATAGGAACAATTATTGTGTAAATTATGAAGAATAAAATTACAATGATGTTTCCTTAACATAGGCCTCAGAACAGTGTAAGTAGTCTCCTTTGCTACCATCTTAAAAAATAAAATGTTTAAAGGATGTTTAAACAATGTTCAACTAAGGCTATGTTAATACATGAAGACTAAAATCTGTTTAGTTTTTTGTAGGCTGAACAGGACAAAAACACATAAAATCAGATTTTTACAAGCCTTATCCAAACCACATTCGTAAGTGGTTTGGAATATGATTAAAATCAGATTTTTGTTAATGTGTCTTAGTCTGAACGGTCAGATCGAATTTCATGTTTGTTTGTTTTTTTGTTTGTTTGTTTGTTTGTTTTCCTCCAGCATTTGTTGTGTGCGATGGGTTGTTACGTCGGATTTTGGCATGAATAATGCATGGCACTTTGAAGGGAAAACAATGGAGCTGTTCAGGTTGTAGTCCACAAACCCGGAAGAGATTTCGCCATGGATTCCCTCTCTAATTGCCTGGTAAATTGGTTTTTATAATGGCAGTTTGGGATTTATACTGTATGTAAAATACAGTCTATGTATGTGGACTGTATGTAAAATATGGTCTATGTATGTGGACATTTTGTTCTACAACATAAATTTCACACATTAATTTTGAAGCCTTATTGAAGCAAATTACTTTTTACAAAAACACATGACGGCTTAAAAAAAATGTAAGTATGGGGTATGAAAGTGTGTAATTTATGTTGTAAATCAAAACGTCTATGTATCTTTATGTAATTTTTACCACAGACCTTATTTTACTCATAAATCCAAAACTCCCATTATAGGAAATTCTCGAGGGAACCCATAGTAGATTAGTCTTCCGAGTTTGCCTACAAATTGAAGTCACTATAAATGATGGCCACACTGTAGGGTTGTTACAAACAAATTTTTCAATTAAAACGATTTAAAAATTAATTCAAAATTTCCATTTTATTACACCTTTCTGCCCTCCAACATGGTCACAGTGGGAGGTAAAGTCTCAGAGGCCAGTAGGACCTAAGGATGATTTCCTCTGAATGGAACGCACCCATATGTCATGTATGTTACAGGGCAGCCAAAGCAGAGCAAACGTCTTTAAAAAAATACAGACATTGTATTACCCCCCCAAAAAGATACGCAAAGGTACGGTTACACAATCTGACTACGAGCCACCACAACGTGATAATGTATTGAATGCCTCACTTGAATACGGGACACTTGAGCGTTTTGGTCATTTCAAGGAAATACAGTAGCCGTCTCGTATGGGACGTCATAATTTCATCCAAAATACGGAATGTCCCGACTAAAATGGGACAGTTGTAAACCCTAGCAGCAACAAACATTGCATATGCCACCTCTGCTGTTTTTTCAACCATTTACTTAAAATAGAAAAGGCCAATGAGAATTGGCGAGTGGAATTTGCATGCCACTCTCCGCCCCGGACATACGGGTATAAAAGGAGATGGTGTGCACCACTCGTTCAGATTTATACTGAGGAGCCGATAGAGAGAGTCCCGGCCATGTCAGCAGCCGGTTTAACGCCGTGGCAGGAGGGACAAAATGTCTTGTTCCCTCCATCAGGGAACAGAGGTTACACCAGTAACCTAGACGTTCTCTTTCTGTCAGTCACTCGATGTTGTGTCGATGTAGTGACACTAGGGCTTCCTATAGGAAATGCCACAGATGCTGAACTGTGTCATGAGGTACGGAAGAGTGGACAAGGGCAAGCTGCTGTGTGCCTTGCAGCGAGCGCTCGACCATGTCGTGACCTTCCAGTGAGTTAGGTAAGGTGTCTCTCTAGTCCCGTTAAGGGGGAGGAGGCACTTACCCAAGGAGGCTACAGGCGGTGACCTTTCCTGATTTTTGCTGTTAAGCAGTTTCCCGCCGAGCACCTTCTAGAATAACACTGGGAAGTGCTCTTCCCTCTCCAGGGAGGGCACTACGGAGACCACATCCTACCAGAGGGAGGTTAACATGTGGAGAATACCTCACATGGACTTACCAACGGGGAAGTTCACATATGGAATGATACCACCGGGAGGACCCTATCTACAGAGAGGGTACACAAGCAACAGTGGCTGAAGAAGAGCAAAGCTCTGATGAGGTGAAACACAGGGTTCACCTGAGGGGAAACCGAACAGTGGAAACATGTCACATGGGATTACAAAGAGGGGAATCACCACGTATGGAGCACTGAACCCAAGTACACAGGCTCACCTGAAAAGGGGTATACCACGAGTACTGGGCCTGGTGGTGTCACTCCTCCAACGAGTTTGTCACCGAACAGTGCTTAAGACTTAAAGAGCCGTCCAGGGTTCACCAGTTACAGGGAACTGTTGTGGACAAAATAACGCACATTATCACCTTGAAAAAGGGGAAAGGCATGAATGCAAGTGGTACACACAACCAGCTGTCCGGCCTACCTGCTGTTACTCCGTAACACTCAGGATGAAACCAGTTCTATGCGTAGGTTGTAAAACCTCGTAAAGGTATTGGCCATAGCCCAACCCGCAGCTCTGCATATGTCCACTAGAGAGGCCCCCCTTGCTAGTGCCCAGGAGGATGCAACACCTCAAGTGGAGTGCGCCCGGACACCCATGGGGTACGGCAGTTCTTGTGACTGGTAAGCCAAGGAAATGGCATCCACAGTCCAATGAGCCAGCCTCTGTTTGGAGACAGCTTTCCCCTTCTGCTGCCCTCCAAAGCAAACAAAGAGCTGCTCCGAGCATCTGAAGCTCTGCGTGCGGTCCAGATATATGCGCAGGGCGCAAACAGGAAATAGCAACGACAAGGCCGGGTCTTCCTCCTCTGAAGAGAGCGCTTGCAGGTTCACCACCTGATCCTGAAAGGGAGTGGTGGGAACTTTGGGCACGTAAACAGGCCAGGGTCTCAAGATCACGTGAAAGTGTGCCAGCCCGAACTCTAGGCATTCGCTGGTGACAGAAAGCACCTGTAGGTCCCCCACCCTCTTGATGGAAGTGAGCACCACCAGGAGGGCCATCTTCAGTGACAAAGTGCTGAGCTCGGCCTGCTCCAGGAGCTCAAAGGGGGCTCTCTGTAGTTTTTTGCAGGAAGGACCACAGAGAGATCCCACCAGGGAATCAGGCGCAATCTAAGAGGATTCAACCTCCTCGTGCCTTTGAGGAACCTGGTGATCAAGTCGCACTGTTGTGAGGGTCTCCCATCCAGTGTATTGTGATATGCTGCTATAGCAGCCACATACACCTTCAGGGTAGAAGGAGACAGCCGTCTCTCCAGCCCTTCCTTACTGTAGGAAAGACAGCACAGACCCGACCGCGCACCTCTGTTGGTCTTCCCCACGGGAAGAACACCAGTTATCGAAGAGATGCCACTTGAAGGCATACAGCCTTGTGGAGGGGGCTCTGGCCTGGGTGATTGTATTTACCACCATTGGTGGAAGATCTGCTAGGTCTTCTGCGACCCGTCCAGGAGCCAGACGTGGAGGTACCAGAGGTCTGGCCACGGGTGCCGGAGCTTGCCCTGCCCCTGAGTGAGAAAGTCCTGCCTCAGGGGAATGCGCCAGGGAGGGACTACTGCCAGGTGCATCAGATCTGAGAACCAAGTCCAAGGTTTTTTCTACCTGGGGAAGCTCGATGTATCCCTTAGCCGCACTGCCGTCGAGGGTAGTTAGGATGAACGAGCCCGCAAAGCGTGTACAGGCAGAAAAAGGTGCCTTCCACGACTTCGTTAGCTACTCGTTTCCAGGAAGAAAGGCACTGGGGAGGGGCACGGCCATGAGTCGCACTCTGAACCCAGAAACCACTCATCCAGCCACGAATGCTCAGGGCAAGGTGGAGGGTTCCACTCTAGCCTGATGTTCGCAGCCGCCCGGGCAAGCACGGCTGCCATCTCAGCGTCCGCCTCATCCTGAGCTCTACCACCCATGAACGGGAGCTCAGAAGATTCGTCTGCTTCCGACAGCAGAAGCCCACCCTCCGATGCTGCAACCGATAACTCATCCTTATCACGAGCCACGAACGAGATATTAAATCCACCCTGAGGCAGACCACCTGCATCACGACAGCTCTTCTGGGTAGAATGAGCGTGCTGGGGGATGGGAGGTCCGCGGGGGCTGAGTCGGCAGAAACGCCCCCATGTCTGCATCCAGATCACCTGCGGCGCTCACTGACCCAGTCACCTGAGTTACAGCCCAGGACGGAGCGGGTTGGGAAGCAGCCGCGGTGGCTCCTTGCTTCACGAAGAAGGAAGTGAGCCGCGACCGCAACATTCTCATGGGCATGTTCTCGCAATGAGAACATAAACCCTCCATGAAAGCTGCCTCGCCATGCTGGCGCCTCAAGCACTCGACAGATTTCATGGCTATCCAGAGGGGAGAGATAACGGCCACATCCAGTAGCACAAAAGCGAAAGGCCATCTTTAAAAAGACGCCAATCATTTGTGCAAGCTCTTTTAGTAGAAAATATACTCTTTTAGAATATACTCTTTTAGCACCTGTAGACTCGGCCACCAAAGCACCCTGGGGAAGCACAACACTCGACCGTGCGAGGGTGACCGCTGATATGCGCCGTAAATCCAGCAGCATAAGCGTAGGTGATGGGACAAACACAATACATGCATTTGGCTCTGAAGAAAAAATCTGAATGAGTGGCGCACGCCATCTCCTTTTATACCCGTATGTCCGGGGCGGAGAGTGGCAAGCAAATTCCACTTGCCAATTCTCATCTGCCTTTTCTATTTTAAGCAAAGGTGATTGGGGCTCTCAAGATCGAACCCCTAGTGTCACTACATTGACACAATGTTGAGTGAGTGACAGACAGTGAACTACCACTAATAATGACATTAATAATAACATACAGACAAATAATAACAACTTTCAACTAATGCTCAAACACAAAAGTACATGTAAACAAAAGAAGTAGACCAAACAATATGATAACAAACACAATATACTTACTTCAGACAACAACGGAGTACATTTCAACAGTATAGTCCAGAGTGATGGTATGATATTGATTAAAAGGAATGTGATCCACCAGACAGTCCGAACAGAATGAGTGCAAAGGGAAAGATAAAATGCCCAAACAAGAGGTCCCTGGTCATGACACAAATCACTACTACCTGCGGTTCTCACGGATAAGCGACGCGACATCGAACAGCAAGCAAGAGCACAAGGAGGTGTTCAGCTGGAGCAGAGAACTCATGAGCTGCGGCTGCAGTCACAGTCCAGAAAAATTCATTTGGATTGAATGAATACAAGAATTTCCATTATATCGATTGTGTATTATGAGACGGATAAAAAGACTAAAAGTAACAAAACAAGAAGATAAACAAACATATTTGGTGTAGAGTGGCAGCAATTAGTAAACAAACTTCCAGTATCCAGGATGATGGGTGTCAGTATAGAGTTTACAGATTTACATAGCCAAATGTTTCTGGAATGTTTACTGTCAGACTGTACAGTGTCTTCTTTTTAGACTATCAAACCAAACAAGGACAATAAGTAAACTGTTACCCTGTAATCTATGTAATTGACACAGACAGCTCTAGTAAGACACTGCAGGCATATTTCTCAAAAAAAATAAAAAATAAAATAAAAACGGTTCTTTGCCCATACAAGTCCTGTGTCAGTGGAAAGTCAGCAGAATCTGTCATCACCCTGTTCTGTCTGCACTTGCGGTGTGTTCCGTTGAAGCATATACCAACTAGTTGTAGGAACATTGAAGAGGCCAAACACACAATCATCACCACAATGCACTTGACTGTCCAAACATGGGCAGGAATGTTTTTCTTATAAATATAAGCTTTCTTTCTTTGACCACAAATTTCATTTGTCAAACATCTGCCTAACATGGCTGTTTGAACAGATCTTTTTTTTGTGAACAGTTGCTGCTTTACAATTATAAAGTGTAGAGCAAGGCAGCTTGTATTCTTTGCTTGAGATTTTGTTGATTTGCCATGCTTTTTAATACTGCACACATTTCACTGTTAAAGGGTAACTAACGTTCCCTATCTGTCACTCACTCGACGTGTGTCGATGTAGTGACACTAGGGGTCACTCTTGGGAGCCCCAGACACCTCTGCTTTTTTGAAAAAAGGCCAATGAGAATTGGTGAGTGGAATTTGCATGCCAGCTGGTATGCAACCACTCATTCAGATTTTCTCTTCGGAGCCAAGCAGTTGTATTCAGTGCACTGAATTCAATACCCTCCAAAGACGCACCTCAAAACTGCTGGATTTACGGCGCATTTCAGCGGCTTCTCCCCCTCTGCACCCATGGAGTGCAGAGAATGCCCCTGGGCGCTTCGGCAGAGTGAAAATAAGAGAGTATATTCTAAAAGAGTATATTTTCATTTACAAAAAGAGCGGCACACACACAGAACATCTTTTTAAAGATGCCTTTCCGTTCATGTGTTATTCCTGGTTGTGGTCGTTATCTCTCCGCTTCTAACGGCCACGATCGCTCTCTTACGTGTCTGGGCACTGCCCACGTGGAGACATCGTTCATGGATGAGTCATGTCCTCATTGCGAGAACATGATCATGGCAATGTTGTAGTCGTGGCTTGCTTTCGTAAGAAAAGCAAGCCACCCCAGCGGCTTCCCACACTGGTCCTTCTACCTATGGGTTTGAGGCCGCGTCGGTTAGCACTGGGGGCGATTTGGGGACATCAATGGGACCACCTCCACTGGGTATCCCCCCACGGACCTCCCATTCCCCAGCACGCTCACTTGCCCGGATCGGGCTCTCCCACGAGACCGCCGGCTCGTATCAGCGCGAGTTCGACTTCTCGTTCGGAGCTCGGGAAGACGATGAGTTATCGAGCGCAGCATCGGAGAGCGGGCTCGTCCAGTCTGACGCAGAGGCTTTGGCTAGGATTCCTCCTTCGGGAACGGTCACCCAGTCTCACGCCGTCGCGGAAATGATGGACATGCTTTCCCGGGTGGCCTAAAACTAAAGTGCAACCCTCCACTCTCCCCTGAACCCTCATGGCTCGACGATTGGTTCCTGGGCTCGGGGCGCCGCCCACGGCCACGCCCCACCCCCGTTCCTTTCTTCCCGGAAGTGCATGAGGAGCTGACAAGATCGTGGGAGGCACCTTTTACTGCCCGGTCACAGTCTTTCAGCTCCCACGCTCTCACTACCCTCGATGGTGGAGCGGCCAAGGGGTATTCGGTGATCCCCCAGGTGGATAAGGCGCTCGTGGTGCACTTGTGTCTGCAGAGTGCCGCCACGTGGCGTGGGTGCCTGAGGCTCCCGTCCAGGGCCTGTAGGTTTATGTCATCCCTGACGACTGTGGCCTGCTGTGCCGCTGGACAAGCCGCCTCCGCCCTGCACGCCATGGCTCTCCTGCAAGTACACCAAGCTAAGGCGCTAAAAGAACTGCACGAGGGTAGTTCTGACCCGGGATTGATGCAGGAACTGCACTCGGTGACAGACCTCGCTCTCTGGTCTCTCGGGCAGGCGATGTCCACCCTGGTGGTCCAGGAGCACCACCTTTGGCTCAACTTGGTCGAGATGGGAGAGGCGGAGAAGGCACGGTTCCTTGACGCCCCCATTTCCCAGGTTGGCCTGTTTGGCAATGCCGTTGAGGACTTTGCCCAGCAGTTCTCGGCAGTGAAGAAGCAGACGGAGGCCTTACAACATATCCTGCCCCGGCGCGGCTTAAGACCCCACACCCTGTCTGCTCATCGCCAAGGGCGTCCTCCTGCAGCAACAACACCGGCTCTGCCGCAGCCCGCCCCCATGGACCAGCTCCGGCCTGGTGTGCTGGCTACGAGGCACACAGCGGTCTGCCCATCACACACCACTAGTTCACGTAACACAGTTCAGATAGTTGTGGCGTTTTGTATAGGGACCCCTAGTGTCACTACATCGACACAACGTCGAGTGAGTGACAGATAGGGAACGTCCTGGTTACTAGGAGGAACAGCACACTGTTCAGGAGAACTCACTGCTGCTGTCCGCCAGGGGACGGAGGAGCCGCTGCCGGCCGCTAGGAGGCAGAGGAGCAGAGGAGCCCAGGAGCGGCTGAGGACTGGGTGGAAGGTGTTCCCGAGGGAGCCAGATCCACATTCAACAAGACTTTAACACAAATGCTGAACTGAAAGCATAACATCAAAATATAAACACACACAAACACTGCTGCATGTCTCTCTCTCTCTCTCTCTCTCTCTCTCTCTCTGTGTCTCTCTGGCATCCCCGGCTCCTCCTTTATCTCTCTCCTGCTGATTAGGCAATTCAGCACTGGGCGTGCATCCTCACGGTCACAATCAGTATATCATCAATATAAACGATTACACATCTATTAATCATGTCCTTGAAGATGTCATTGACAAATGCTTCAAACACTGAAAGTGAGTTGGCAAGCCCGAAGGGCATTACTTGGTATTCATAGTGCCGTCTACTGGTGGAAAACGGTGTCTTCCATTCATCACCCTCGTGAATTCTGACCAAATTATAGGCATTTGAGATCCAATTTGGTGAATACTTTGGCTTCACATAACTGTCCTAGTGCTGCTGGGACTAAGGGCAGTGGGTAATCTATGCATGGTCTCAGGCCCCCGTCCTTCTTCTCAACAAAGAAAAACTCACCAGAAGTAGAAAGGCAAATAAAACCAGACTCTAAAGCCTCTAAAATATAATCCTCCATGGCCTGGGTCTCTGGGGCTGACAAAGTACAAACTTTTCTCTTGGGGGAATTGTACCTGGCAAGAGTTCAATGGCACAATCATGTGGTCAGTGAGGGGGTAGCTGCATTGCTTTTGATCACTTCAAGTAAATCTGAATACACAGAAAGTATGTGTTGGGAGATTAGGGCAGGATGTGAGGAAGTGACCAGATTCGCCGCAGTACAAGCACAAGCCCTGACGCTGACAGCGTTGTCTCTCTTCAGCACTCAAACAAGCTCTTCCCACTTGCATGGGCTCAACTGCAGCATCACTTGGGGAGGGTCAATGGATGTGCTGTGATCGTAAGTGGGTTGGCACACTTTGAGAAGATTATCAATCTTAATAGACAGTTGGATATATTGGTCCAACATGAGATTTTAATCTCAGCAGGCAAGCTCAGCCTCAACATTGATCCGAAGAACCATAAAAGTTTCTGGTAGTGCCATGCAGGGGTTACCTGAAGATAGTGGATGTGCTAGTGGCAGCTCTGGTGTTGGGGCAGCAGTGGCTGCTTTAGGTGCAGTCTGCTGGGTTGTGGATTGTACAAATTTGAGGATCGATTCCATTAGATAGGAGAGCCTTCCTAACTCTGCATCGTGTGCTGAGAGAAAGGAAGCTTGTGAGGCAAGAACAGTGTTCACATTCTGAGACTCAACTGGATCCGTGTTGGGTGAAATATTCTGTAAGTAAGACAATGAAGGCGAAGGAGTTGGATCCATGTGCAGAGTATTTTATTACCAAAACAGTAAATCCAAAGACAGAGATGTAATCCAAATACAGAGCAAATGGTCAAAACACCAAGCACCAAAAGAAGGGCAAACAAAGCCAATACTTGAGACAAGAGCTAAATCCAGGGCAACAGGCAGAAATAATCCAAAACTATTAGAATATTGAGTAACAGAGAAAATCACTCAGAAATTGCAGTATCTAAACATACAATACTTTGCAATGAATGCTAGTGAGAACTGGGTATTTATACACAAGCAGAAACTGATTAGAGAATGAGCAACAGGTGTATTAAATGAAGTCCCATGTAATCAGTAATCAGGAAACTGAGACCTCTGGTGGCGAGACAAGTGTGTTGCAGAGCAATGTCTGGCTCTTTACATATAAAGTTTCATCCTCAGTTTTTACGCTAGAGTATCTTTACTAATTCCTTAGGACTATAGACCCTAGTCAAGGTAGACACAGTATTTATTTATTTATTTATTGCGATTGATAAATGAGGTTGTGAGGAAGACATGTATATTATGCATTTTATATGTTTTCACAGCTGAACGATGCACACCAAAGCATTAA
Source organism: Myxocyprinus asiaticus (assembly GCF_019703515.2). Lineage (NCBI taxonomy): Eukaryota > Metazoa > Chordata > Actinopteri > Cypriniformes > Catostomidae > Myxocyprinus > Myxocyprinus asiaticus. Next base: position 11,735,682 of record NC_059366.1, read on the forward strand.
AGGGATAGTTCACCCAAAAAAGAAAATTTAGTCATTGTTTATTTACCACTGTGTTGTTATAACCCCATATGACTTTCTTTATTTTTCTTAACACAAAGGGAGAAATTGTGTAAATAAATTGTGCTCAGTGATGTCATACAATGGCAGTTTATGGTGACCACCTCTTCAAGCTTCAAAAGGACATAAAAGTATAATTCAGAAGTCTGATAAATTATTCCATGAGACTCATTATAGCTAAGAAAGCATACGATGAGCTTTGGTGAGAAACAAACCGAAATCAAATGTATTATATAGTGGAATTGTTGCTCTCCTCTGCGCGTTCATGAGACTGCACGAGAGCTGCAGTTTACGCTGCCCCCTGCTCGCGACATGGGGCATTCAAGCGAAAACTTGATTTGTTTATCTAAAGACAGGTCCACCATCCACCACAGCGATATAAACAACAGAACTAAATATGTCTGATGAGTAGGCTACAGTGCATCCGGAAAGTATTCACAGCACTTCACTTTTTCCACATTTTGTTATGTTACAGCCTTATTCCAAAATGGATTAAATTCATTATTTTCCTCAAAATTCTACAAACAGTACCCCATAATGACAACGTGAAAGTAGTTTGTTTGAAATCTTTGCAAATTTATTAAAAATAAAAAACAAAACAAAAAAATCACATGTACATAAGTATTCACAGCCTTTGCTCAGTACTTTGTTGAAGCACCTTTGGCACCAATTACAGCCTCAAGTCTTTTTGAGTATGATGCTACAAGCTTGGCACACCTATTTTTGGGCAGTTTCTCCCATTCTTCTTTGCAGGACCTCTCAAGCTCCATCAGGTTGGATGGGGAGCGTCGGTGCACAGCCATTTTCAGATCTCTCCAGAGATGTTCAATCGGGTTCAAGTCTGGGCTCTGTCTGGGCCACTCAAGGACATTCACAGAGTTGTGCTGGAGCCACTCCTTTGTTATCTTGGCTGTGTGCTTAGGGTTGTTGTCCTGTTGGAAGATGAACCTTCGCCCCAGTCTGAGGTCCAGAGCACTCTGGAGCAGGTTTTCATCAAGGATGTCTCTGTACATTGCTGCGTTCATCTTTCCCTCGATCCTGACTAGTTTCCCAGTTCCTGCTGCTGAAAAACATCCCCACAGCATGATGCTGCCACCACCATGCTTCACTGTAGGGATGGTATTGGCCAGGTGATGAGCGGTGCCTGGTTTCCTCCAGACATGACGGTTGCCATTCAGGCATTCTCATGGTCTGAGAGTCCTTCAGGTGCCTTTTGGCAAACTCCAGGTGGGCTGTAATGTGCCTTTTACTGAGGAGTGACTTCCGTCTGGCCACTCTACCATACAGGCCTGATTGGTGGAGTGCTGCAGAGATGGTTGTTCTTCTGGAAGGTTCTCCTCTCTCCACAGAGAAACGCTGGAGCTCTGTCAGAGTGACCATCGGGTTCTTGGTCACCTCCCTGATTAAGGCCCTTCTCCCCCGATCACTCAGTTTGGCCAGGCGGCCAGCTCTAGGAAGAGTCCTGGTGGTTCCAAACTTCTTCCATTTACGGATGATGGAGGCCACTTTGCTCATTGGGACCTTCAATGCTGCAGAAATTTTTCTGTACCCTTCCCCAGATCTGAGCCTCGATACAATCCTGCCTACAATCCTGTCTCGGAGGTCTACAGACAATTCCTTGGACTTCAAGGCATGGCTTGTGCTCTGACATGCACTGTTAACTGTGGGACCTTACATAGACAGGTGTGTGCCTTTCCAAATCATGTTTAATCAACTGAATTTACCACAGGTGGACTCCAATCAAGTTGTAGAAACATCTCAAGGATGATCAGTGGAAACAGGATGCACCTGAGCTCAATTTTGAGTGTCATGGCAAAGGCTGTGAATACTTATGTACATGTGATTTTTTTCGTTTTTTATTTTTAATAAATTTGCAAAGAATTCAAACAAACTTCTTTCACATTGTCACTATGAGGTATTGTTTGTTGAGGAAAATAATGAATTTAATCCATTTTGGAATAAGGCTGTAACATAACAACTTGTGGAAAAAGTGAAGCGCTGTGAATACTTTCCGGATGCACTGTATGTAGTCATTTGTTTGAAACAAAGTACTCAATCAAACAGAGAGATAGAGGAATCGGGAAAGTTTTGTCTCCATTCTGAACTGGTGAGCATTTGGGACAGACCTCCGACTGAAGAGATCAATACCTCAGTGAAATCATTCGGTAGGTGTATCATTCTCGGACAAAATCAATTAGTAGTGGGATGCAGGCTTCAATAAACTTGTTATGAGAAAGTTTTTGGACCGATGCCAGTTCATAGTGGCCGGTGTTTCCTGCCGTGATGCCGAAAAAATAAACCAAGTGGCTGCGTGAATTGTCGTGAATACGCAGAGGAGAGTAATGCTCGGTCAACAGTTTCACTAAGTAATACATTCAATTTCGGTTTGTTTCTCACCAAAGCTCATTGTATGTTTCCTTAGCGATCATGAGTCTCATTGAATAATTTATTAGAATTATTATTTTGCATCCTTTTGAAGCTTGGAGAGGTGGTCACCATAAACTGCCATTGTGAGACATCACTGAGCACAAAATGTTTTCACAATTTCTGCCTTTGTGTTAAGAAAAAGAAAGAAAGTCAAATGGGGTGATAACAACACAGGGGTGAGTAAACAATGACTGAATTTTCATTTTGGGTTGAACTATCCCTTTAAAAAGTTCAACCTAATGAATGAACGACTTCTAACCCTCACAGCCTCATTTTCAATTGCGAAAAAAATAAAAAAAATACATATGGCATCTATCCAAAGGTCTTGAAGATTTAAGTGTGGAACATTGGAATTTGGTCTACACAAGCATATTTTGTAATATTTTAGCTGGCACACAATGTCTGTGTAAAAAAAAAAAAAAAATCTTAAGTTGTATTTATAAAGAGGCCAAAAAGTGCAAAGTGTGATATACACTGCATCAATGCAAAGACAACCACAATTATATTATCGACTGAGTGAAAGTTTCATAAACATAGCCCTTTGTAAATCTAACATCACTTTGAAAGGGCTCCGCTGTTCCAGTCACTTGAATAAATCTCACCTATGTAGGGCTAACGACAGAGAAATGTATATAGGGTTATAATTCACATATGTCTCTGGTTAGCCATGATTGTTAGCTGTAAGTTGTGACAGGTCATTGGTTCAGTGTTATGTACTGTGTGCTTGAGGCAATGCTCATTATTGTAGAAGGCATAATTATTATCATTGCAGTGGCTGTTTTTTTTTTCCACACACCATTTTCCTTCAGGCAGGTTGATGATTGAGTGTTTGTAAGCCTGCCAAGGGGAAGTGATGTCACCTTTTTTGGCATGTAAGACAACAGATCAGGTTACTTTACTTTTCTCACGGAGACATTTTTTGATCTTGCAGTTGTTTGAGAGTAGGAAGGGTTAATGAATATCACGGACTGTGTTTTCAGTACAATGACAGTGGAAATTGCTTCATTTTAAAGCTCAAAAAAGGCCCCACATATTTCATAAAAGTAGTCTGTACAGCTTGTGCATCATATTCTAAGTTTTCTAAATACATTTTTGTGACTCCAGTCTTCAGTAAAATTCTGACAATTTGCCTCGTATGGATTTTTAAATGTTCAAAACTAATGCATACAACATTTTCTTGTAAAAATCAATCAGCTTTTTTCTTCAACACTTGATCTCCTCCAGTTTGAAATGCTTCACTACTTTTTTTAATTTATGAGTTCATTACTCATAATTTTTTCCTCAGGTGACTGAAGCTCTCATCTTTTTAGCCTTATTAAACATTCCTCTAACAATCTCTTTGTCAGCTAGTTCTCTTGACATATTTTCCCCCACTGCTAGAAATTTGACTTATTTACAGAACTCCAAAGGAACCTATTCAAACTCCCCCAAGTTTACATGATTTTCAGAGCACTCTTACAGTAGTAAAATAAATGCTCACAAATGCCTTTACTGAGACGTCGCAGAGATAGCTTCTTTGGCATTCCTGAAATGTACTGCTAATATTTATATCCTGTAGCCTAGCTTCTGTGTTTAAGTCATTTGAAATTCACGCTCATCCTGTCTGAAAATTCCTCATATGCTGTTTTTTGTCTAAAAGTCATGTGGAATGTTTATGACTGGCTCATACGTGCCTACGTTGAGGCCCTTTATCGATAAAAAAAAAAAAAAGTATTGTGCAATTTCCTTTGCCAATTTCCTTTCCTCTCTCTACCCCATCCAGAGCCAGCATATAAACAAAAGCCTCTTGACCGCATCCACTAGACCAAATGCTCACCTTGATACATGTCATGAATAAAACGTGGTCACTAGAGGTGCTGTGTTTGATTTATGGACATTCAGGGCACCCATCAGTTGGGAGGTGTTTTTTCAAGAGAACATCCTTGCCAGAAATTTCTCTTTATCTAAAGCAGGATATGAACATTTGAAAATGCATTTGAAAGGCATATTTTACCTTCTCAAAGCCTACAACAGCATTTTCCTTAATATGCAACTAATACAACTTGTTCACATGCACAATCAACATGTTGCTTTCAAAAGCACTTGTACCCTGTAATCAATCCCATTCTGCCCAAATACTGGCAAGCATCATCCTCCGTCAGACATTTTTGCATCTGTTCACATGTGATTACCTCTTCCTCTTGTGCTACTGATAGCGTTTTGCGTGAGAAACCTGAGAGACATGGGTTCTGGTCAACTGCGTTGCATTCACATAAACAATAGTGAGCGCAATTTTTGCTCTAAGATTACATTTACTCCACTGATGGTTAGGTTTAGGGTTGGGGGTTGGAGTTTGGGGTAGGGGTAGATTTAATAAAATATGCATTCCTGTTGACATTATTACTTTATTTACAACCAAAATTATAACACTTTTGGCGCCACTTCATGGACATTTCACCCGGAAACTGGATCTCACACATGACAATACGTTCAACAACACTTCCATCTTCGGCCACTGGGGAGCAGTAATTTGAATTTTGGTAGGCACAGACTGATTTCAGGTGCAGAACTTTTGGCCTACTGTTGCCAAATTCACTGTGATCAGTCTGACTTAAATATCAGTTGTTTTTTAAGGTAACTGGCTTATTCACACATGTGCCTACTTTGTCGCATCATTTTACATTCTGCTACTGGTGTATTCTCGCAAGAAATGTATACCACAACATACTGCAATCTGTTTGAAGATGGGGAGAAATTAAAGGGATAACACTGGAATAACCTGCTTAGATAACTCACAGTATTTTGGACCATACCACCCCATTTATTGAAGCCATGGAGGTGATGAGCAATGGTGCTCCCAAGAAAAGAAAGGATTAGACTGTGGTCTACAAGAAGGGTATGCCTCTGAAAGTACTTAAAATAAGGTAGACAGCAGTTGCCGCATGAGCTGAACAGGTTGGATCTTTCAGAATCCTGGTTATCACTCCCCATGGATATGTCAAGGCCAGTATGTCTGATCTCTTAGAAGGTGTTGACAATACCCTTCAGTTCAAAGACATCTTTAGGGAGATCTTGGCAATGAAAGATCGTCGGAGCAAAGAGAACAAACTCCCATTCAGACCTAAGACTTGGAGAACATGACAAATCTTTAGAAAATGTCCTGCTGTGACATGTTTCATCCTTCAACTTGAACCCTGTATCATTTCAAATCCAAAGAATATGAACTTCAGTAGAGAGGATTTGTTGTTGAGTTTTTCCAGTAGTTTTGCCTTTAAAAAAAACAACTTCTGATTGCATGTCTGCAGTGACTAGTTGCAGATGTTAGTCCATGCAAGTCAGTGTTAGTATTCTCATCACTGTCAGAAATTAGAAATAGTACATGGTTTCCTCTGAGTGTTTTGAAACCCTTCATATTAGCTTGCATATACTGTAGCTCTCTTCAGCACACTGTATTTTCATCAGTGTCCATTTTTCAAACAAAAACCATGTTGTGTTTTTAATGGTGTGCTTAAGGGGAAAAGGCATGAATGGCCCATTCAGTGTGCTTGCCTATCCTTTAACGTTGCAGGGGAGCAATCCAACTTTATGTAATTTTGACAGTGTTTTCACATGCTTTCCCCTCCCCTTGCTCCCTCGATCTGTGCCAGACTCTGATCCAGAACTAGGGGGTTGACATCATTCCCTCCAGACATTAAGGCTTGTTATTGCTGCCATTCCAGAACTCTTTGCTTGGGCTGAGCAAACATCTTGGAAGTCTTCACAAGGGCCCTGTCATTCAGACAGCAAAATGTCACAATAGGGCAGTGCTGGCAAGCTGTTGAGTGAGGGGACTTGTGACACACTATTCACACTATTACATTTGGATCCTAAAAGAAACCAATAATTGCAAGCAATGTATGAGGTCTAAAGCTGTGCATCCATTAGGGAATGGCTGAATATTACATAAAAGTTATCCATATAACTTCTGCAAACATAGACATCTATAGTAGAGTAAATGTTTGTTCAAGTGCAGTCTGCTCCATGGCACTATCAGTGCAGTAGTCAAGGGCCAGGCCTGCTTCATGGCTCTCAAACAGCATTAATATCAATTTCATACATATTAGCTTTCTTTAATACTGGTATCACTCTGGTGAATGTAAAAGTGCATCATGTTGCTACAGTGTAGAAATGAATAGATACTTGTGACACCATTTGGGGTTCCTCAGATTGCCACACTGGGAGAATACTGTGCCTCAAAGCCACATTTATGATGAGGAGACTAGACAGTAGGGCTGCACAATATGTAGAATTTATTAAAATATCTCAAATGTACAGATCGTGATATGCATATCCCAAGGGCTTGTGATAACGGAGTGATTTTAATATGTAAAAAAAAAAAAACCGATAGCAGACGATAGACCCGGACACGCGATTGACACTTGGTGCGTGTAGTATGCATATGCGCCGATCCCATGTGTGCTCCGGGGCTCGAGATTTTACCCATTAATTATCTTCACTGTCATTTCAGTGTTAACAGATGGGGCGATTACATGAGAGAAGACACATTTCAGTAAGTTGTACTGTTCGAGGTAGCATGTAGTAATCATCCTGAGCTTGGTAGCCAAGCGGCGCCTGTGTCTCAGACTCGGCATTGGCAGGTATGATCCGGGCCGAGTGATACCCGCAGCCGGTCGCTTCACGTGTGTTTTAGTTATGGTGTTAAAGCACTGGGCCAATTCTAACTCAACACAGCTGAGCCAGATCAAGCCACTTGGTCTGGGCCACTTCTGAAAATGATTCCTCTTACAAAAATCGAGAGTTCATGGCAAACTTGCCACAAATTCGCCACTGATCATTTTCACATGCAAATGAGCTTTGTGGCAAACTTGCGGCAAATTGTCCATTGTTGCCAAAGGTTTGCCGGAGGTTGACCGCTACTGGCGAAGAGCTGCAAACTTATGGCAAACATTTGCGGCGAATCAAAAGCTCATTTGCATGTGAAAATAATGAGTGGCATATTTGCTGCAAATTTGTGGCAAGTTTGCAGCTAGTTTAGATTTTTTTGTAAGGGTCGGGCTGGATTAATCTATAAATTAATAAATATTTGTACATATAAATTGTGTGTCTCTGTATTGGTCCTGAATTGTTGAAGGGGAGAAGGGGGAGAGAGAAAAGAGGGGGCAGCAAGGTGATTTGCAATTTATCACACTGTGGTGATATTCAAGTGAAGATTTCAGCTTTGTAAAACAATGCAAAGGCGAGTTGCAATTTATCACACGTGGTGATATTCAGGTGTAGATTTCAGCTTTTGCGAGAGAGTTCTATGACGTTGATTCTCACAGAGTTCTTTGACTTTTACCGGATATTGTGCCTTTTGGGTGTAGACATCCTGGTGCCAGCTTACAGGGGAATATCAACTGAGATGTGTAGCGGATCATTGAGAGGTTTTTGCAGCTCTTTGGCTAAAGATGAACTGGCCCGAAGGATTTTTGTACAGTACTCCATAAGTTAATGCACTATACATTTACATGTTTGTGTAGTATATGAGACAGCAGTTAGTGTAATGTCAAGTCAAATCATTTTTATTTGTATAGCACTTTTCACAACACACATTGCTTCAAAGCAGCTTTACAGAAAATCATGGATTAACAGAAAATGAAACCATAATATTTATAAAGTCTTAGAATCATCATTGTGTATTTTGATTAAATACGATTATGAAGTGTGTATAAAAATAAGTAATTAAATAATAATTGTATTTAGAACCCCTGTTAGCAAGCCGAAGGTGACTGTGGCAAGGAACACAAAACTCCATAAGATGTTGGTTAATGGAGAAAAATAACCTTGGGAGAAACCAGGTTCACTGTAGGGACCAGTTCCCCTCTGGCTAACAGCATGAATATAATGCCATTACTTATTTATGTGCTGTGCAAGTCATGGTTTAAAATGAGTAAACTAAGTAAGTGTTAAGGGCCAGTGTTTAAACAAAGATTTTGTAAGAACTGTAAGATTAATGGCTAATGTCTTCGAAGTCCATCCTGGAATAACTGCAGAAGTTCATATAGATGCATTGTCCTTTGTTAGTTGGCTGATGAAGGCGTTTGTTCCATTTTAAGGAGTGTAGTCCATCATTAGACCAAGATGATGCAGGCCGAGATCAGTGAGGTGCTTCGCAGTTCAACCGACCGGTAATTTCGGGGAGGTCTATCTTAAGTCCAAGGTTCAGGCAATGGCATATGAAGTATCCCATGTCTTATGGTTGGAGTTGGCATCAGTTCATCCTCTGAGTCCGATACCAAGCAGGAATGGAGCTGGATCTGGCTGGTTCTGGTGACCTCGGGATAGGAGTCCCGAGGTTGAGACATGGAAACCAATAGAATAATATTAGCGTAGATGCCATTCAATTTTTTGCAGAGTTGTAGATCATGATCAGTGTTTCAGGTTCTGGCAGACCTAACTAAAGCTGCCTAATTTTGTGGTGAAGAATAAATTAGGTGTATGCCTGGCTAAATAGACGAGTCTTTAGTCTAGACTTAAACTCAGTGAGTGTGTCTGTGTCCCGAACAGTGTTAGGAAGACTATTCCATAGTTTAGGAGCCAAATAGGTAAAGGATCTACCCCCCGTTTGTGGAGTATGATATTCTAGGAACTATTAACAGGCAAGAGTTTTGCGGTCATAATGAACGTGATGGAACATAGCGTGGTAGAAGGTCACTTAAGTACTGTGGAGCTAGACCATTCAAAGCTTTGTATGTAGTTAACAGAATTTTAAAATTAATTAGAAATTTAACAGGTAGCCAGTGTAACAATTATAAAATGGGGCTAATATGATCATAGTTCTTGTTTCTAGTCAGCACTCTGGCTGCTGCATTTTTAACCAATTGAAGTTTATTTGCTGAACTTGCTGGACATCCTCCCAGTAATGCATTACAATAATCTAGTCTTGAGGTCATGAACGCATGAATTAGTTTTTCGGCATCAGCAACTGAGAGCATGTGTCGTAACTTAGCAGTATTTCTTAGGTGGAAGAATGCTGTTCTACAAACATTGGAAATTTGATTTTCAAATGACATATTGGTATCAAATATAACACCTAACTTCATCGCTGTTGAAGACGATGTAACAGTACATTCATAGAGAGTCAAATTATATTTTTGCAGCATATTTTTAGAGGTTCTTGGTCCAATAACTAGTACCTCTGGTTTGTCAGAACTGAGTAGAAGGAAATTTCTGGCCATCCAATCTTTTATTTCATTGATACACTCTGCTAATTTGGAGAATTGTGAAATTTTGTCGTGTTTCAAAGAAATATAAAGTTGGGTATCATTGCCATAACAGTGCAAACTTATTCCATGATTCCTGATAATATCTCCCAGGGGAAGCATATATAAGGAGAAAAGCAGAGGCCCTTAAACTGATCCCTGTGGCACTCCATTATTAACTTTTGTTTGATTTGACAATTCCTCGTTTACACAGACAAAGTGGTAGTGATCTGCTAAATAGGACCTAAACCATGCTAATGCTAGTCCACAAATGCCAACATATTTCTCTAGCCTATTCAAGAGAATATCGTGATCTATCGTTTTGAAGGCAGCACTAAGATCTAAAAGCACTAGAAAAGAAATGCAGCTGCGATCAGATGATAAGAGCAAGTCATTAGTAACTCTGATAAGTGAAGTCTCTGTACTGTGTTCTTACATACTATTTTTCTGTAGAAATGAACATAATTGGGAGGACACATGCTTTTCTAGAATTTTCGACATAAACAGGAGATTTGAAATCGGTCTATAATTAGCCAGTCCTCCAGGATCAAATTGTGGCTTCTTAATAAGTGGTTTGATAACTGCTATTTTAAAGTTTCTTGGGACATGTCCTAAGGATAGCGAGGAGTTAATAATATTAAGAAAAGGTTCTGAGATTACAGGGAATACCTCTTTTAAGAGCTTAGTTGGTATTGGATCTAACATACATGTTGTGGCTTTTGATGTTTCGATAAGTTTTGTTAGCTCTTCATGACCTATGACAGCAAATGATTGAAGTTGCATGTGAGGAAAATTATGAAACACTGTTTTCTGAGGTACTGTGACAGATGATTGCATAATTCCAATTTTATTTCTGATTATTTCAATTTTATCAGTAAAGAAATTCATAAAGTCAGTACTATTGTGCTGCGACGGAATATCTGGTTCAGTTGAGGCTTTATTCCTAACCAATTTTGCCACAGAACAGAACAGAATAAACACCTGGGATTGTTGTGGTTATTTTCTATGAGTTTGCTAAAATATGTTGACCTGGCAGCTTTTAGTGCCTGTCTGTAGCTACAGACACTATCCTTCCATGCACCGCGAAAAACCTGTAATTTTGTATTCTTCCATTTGCACCCCATTTTCTGAGCTGCTCTCTTGAGAACATGAGTGTGATCATTGTACCATGGTGTGGGGCTTTTTTCTTTAATTGTCTTTTTTATCCCATTTTCTCCCAATTTGGAATGCCCAATTCCCACTACTTAGTAGGTCCTCATGTTGCCGTGGTTACTCACCTCAATCCGGGTGGCGGAGGACAAGTCTCAGTTGCCTCTGCTTCTGAGACAGTCAATCCACACATCTTATCACGTGGCTCGTTGTGCATGACACCATGGAGACTCACAGCATGGAAGGCTCATGCTAATCTTCGCGATCCACGCACAACTTACCACGCGCCCCATTGAGAGCGAGAACCCCTAATCGCGACAACGAGGATGTTACCCCATGTGACTACTCTTCCTAGCAACTGGGCTAATTTGTTTGCTTAGGAGACCTGGCTGAAGTCACTCAGTGTGCCCTGGATTCGAACTCGCAACTCCAGGGGTGGTAGTCAGCATCAGTACTCGCTGAGCTACCTGAACAAAAGCGTGGTGTGGATTGAGTGACATTAGCTGATCGCATGATCTGAGATGTCATCGCTCTGCGGTAGAATTTCTATAGGATCAACATAAATTCCATATGACAGAATCAAATCTAGTGTATGATTATGGTGATGAATTGGTCCTGTCACATTTTGTTTGACTCCAAGCGAGTTGAGAATATCGATAAATGCTAATCCCAATGTGTCATTTTCATTATCTATGTGAATGTTGAAGTCACCAACAATTAAAGCTATATCTACAGTAACTGCTAGATCTGAATAAGGCCCGGGTTATCTATATACTGTAGCAAGGGCAAAAGACAACAGAGATCTGATGGTGGCACATTAAGCATTATTAGTTCAAAAGACTTAAACTTATATCCTGTCCTCTGAGTAACACCAAAAACGTCACTGTAAATTGCAGCAACACCTCCTCCTCGCCCCTTCAGATGAGGCTCATTTTTATAACAATAACCTGGGGGAGTAGATTCATTTAAACTAATATAGTCATCTGGTTTAAGCCAGATTTCAGTCAAACAGAGCACATACAAACAATGATCTGTAATAATTTAATTTACAATTAGTGCTTTGGTTGAAAGAGATCTAATGTTTAGTATCCCTATCTTTATATGATGTTATTTTCAAAAAACATTTCCAAGTTTGACCTTAGTCAAATTTTTTCTAAATGATTTAGTGAGGGGTTGGTGTTTAGTAGTTCAGGGAACAGACACAGTCTCTATATGATATCTAGGTGATACAGTCTCTATGTGTTGTAGTTTATGTGACCTGTGCGGTGTCTCAAGGCAGCTAGCAGATGTTCGGATTAGCCAGTTTGTCTGCTTCCTGACCTGGGCCCCAGTTAGTCAAATACTATCACTATTAAGACTATGAGCCAAATTACTAGAGAGGAGAGTGGCACCTTTCCTGGAGGGATGGAGTCTGTCTCTCTTTAGCAGGTCAGGTCTACCCCAAAAACTCTTCCAATTGTCTGTAAATCCTATGATATTCTCCAGACACTACTCAGACATCCAGCGATTCAGTGACACTAACATCATGGTTACTTGTGTAACCTCCATTCCCTGATGGAGGAAATGAGACATTGTGTCGATGTAGTGACACTAGGGGTCACTCTTAGGAGCCCGAGACACCTCTGGTCTTTGATAAAAGGCCAATGAAAATTGATGAGTGGTATTTGCATGCCACTCCCCCGGACATACGGGTATAAAAGGAGCTGGTATGCAACCACTCATTCAGGTTTTATGCTGAGGAGCCGATATAAGGTCCGACCATTTCAGCGGGTAGTTCAGCGTTGTGGCAGGAGGGACACAATGTCTTGTTCCATCCATCAGGGAACAGAGGTTACACAAGTAACCATGACGTTCCCTATCTGTCACTCACTCGACGTTGTGTCAATGTAGGGTCTACAGAGAGCCCCCTTTGAGCCTTTGCAGTCAGCCGAGCTTAAGGCAATCTTCTTGAAGACCTCCTGACTGCGCTCACTTCCATCAAGAGGGTAGGTGACCTGCAAGCGTTCTCTGTCAGTCTACCCCAAACTAAGAGTTCCACCCGGAGGTTGTAGAACCTTGCACAGGTGTTGGGTGTTGCCCAGCCCACTGCTCTGCAAATGTCTGTTAGAGAGGCACCCCTGGCCAGGGCCCAGGGAGCCGCTACACCCCTGGTAGAATGGGCTTGTAGCCCTACTGGGGGCAGCATGTCCTGGGTGACATATGCCATAGTTATGACATCAGTGAGCCAGTGGGCGATCCTCTGCTTGGAGACAGCGCTTCCTTTCTGCTGTGCACCAAAGCAGACAAAGAGCTGCTCAGAGATTCTAAAGCTCTGCGTGCAATCCAAATAAATGCGTAAAGCGTGCACCGGACACAGTGATGACAGGGCTGGGTCTGCCTCCTCCTGGGGCAGCGCTTGCAGGTTCACCACCTGGTCCCTAAAGGGGTGGTGGGAACCTTAGGCACATAGCCCGGTCTCGGTCTCAGGATCACGTGAGAGTAACCCGGACCGAACTCCAGGCTCGTTTCACTGACAGAGAACGCTTGCAGGTCACCTATCCTCTTGATGGAAGTGAGCGCAGTCAGGAGGTCTTCAAGAAGAGTGCCTTAAGCTCGGCTGACTGCAAAGGCTCAAAGGGGGCTCTCTGTAGACCCTGAAGAACTACAGAGAGGTCCGATGAGGGAACGAGGTGCGGTCTGGAGGGATTCAGCCTCCTGGCGCCTCTTAGGAACCTGATGATCAGGTCGTGCTTCCCTAAGGACTTACCGTCGACTGCGTCGTGGTGTGCTGCTATGGCGGCAACGTACACCTTCAAGGTGGAAGAGGACAGCCTCCCTTCCAACCTCTCCTGCAGGAAGGAAAGCACTGATCTGACTGCGCATCTCTGGGGTCTTCCCGATGGGAAGAACACCACTTAGCAAACAGACGCCACTTAAAGGCATACAGGTGCCACGTAGATGGGGCCCTAGCCTGAGTGATCGTGTCTACCACCGCAGGTAGGTTAGGTCTTCCGCGTCCCATCCAGGGGCCAGACGTGGAGATTCCAGAGGTCTGGTCACGGGTGCCAGAGGGTGCCCCGTCCCTGAGAAAGAAGGTCCTTCCTCAGGGGAATTCGCCAGGGCGGAGCTGTCGTGAGGAGCGTGAGGTCTGAGCACCACGTCTGGGTGGGCCAGAAGGGTGCTACCAGGACGGCCTGCTCCTCATCCTCCCTGACCTTGCACAGGGTCTGTGCAAGCAGGCTCACTGGGGGAAATGCATATTTGCGCATGCCAGGGGGCCAGCTGTGTGCCAGCGCGTCTATGCCGAGGGGGGCCTCGGTCAGGGCGTACCAGAACAGGCAGTAGGGAGGATTCTTGGGAGGCGAACAGGTGCACCTGTGCCTGTTGAATCGACTCCAAATCAGATGGACCACCTGAGGGTGGAGTCTCCACTCTCCCCTGAGGGTAACCTGTCGTGACAGTGTGTCCGCTGTAGTGTTGAGGTTTCCAGGGATGTGAGTGGATTGCAGTGACTTGAAGTGTTGCTGACTCCAGAGGAGGAGACGGCGGGCGAGTTGTGACATACGACGAGAGCACAGACCGCCTTGGCGGTTGACATATGCTACCGTTGTCGTGTTGTCTGTCTAAACTAACATGTGCTTGCCCTGGATCGATGGCCGAAACCTCCGCAGGGCGAGCAGAATTGCCAACAACTCGAGGCAGTTGATGTGCCAATGCAGTCGCGGACCCTTCCAGAGGCCAGCAGCTGTGTGCCCATTGCAAACAGTGCCCCAGCCCATTTTGGAGGCATCTGTCGTGACCACGACGTGCCTGGAGACCAGTTCTAGAGGAACGCCTGCCCGTAGAAACAAGAGGTCGGTCCAAGGGCTGAAAAAACGGTGACAGACCGGCGTGATGACCATGCAACGTGTCCCGTGGTGCCATGCCCATCTCGGGACTTGAGTCTGGAGCCAGTGCTGAAGCGGCCTCATATGCATCAACCCGAGTGGGGTGGCCACCGCCGAGGATGCCATATGTCCCAGGAGCCTCTGAAAATGTTTCAGTGGAACCACTGTTTTCTGTTTGAATGCCTTCAAACAGGCCAGCACCGACTGGGCGCGCTCGTTCGTAAGGTGCGCCGTCAAGGAGACTCCAACTCCAAACCGAGAAAAGAGATGCTCTGAACCGGGAGGAGCTTGCTCTTTTCCCAGTTGACATGAAGCCCTAGTCGGCTGAGGTGTGAGAGCACCAGGTCCCTGTGTGCGCACAACATGTCTCGAGAATGAGCTAGGATTAGCCAGTCATCAAGATAGTTGAGAATGCGAATGCCCACCTCCCTTAATGGGGCAAAGGCAGCCTCTGCGACCTTCGTAAAGACACGAGAAGACAGGGACAGGCCGAAAGGGAGGACTTTGTACTGATACGCCTGGCTCTCGGACGCAAACCGCAGGAAGGGTCTGTGTCGAGGAAGGATCGAGACATGGAAGTACACATCTTTCAGGTCTACCGCAGCGAACCAATCTTAATGCCGGACGCTCGCCAGAATGTGTTTTTGCATTAGCATCTTGAACAGGAGTCTGTGTAAAGCCCAGTTCAGTACTCACCCATCCAAGATTGGCTGCAACCCACTGCCTTTTATCGTTACGATGAAGTAGAGGCTGAAAAACCCCTTCTTCATCTCGGCTGGAGGGACAGGTTCTATCGTGCCCTTCTGTAGGAGGGTAGCGATCTCCGCGCAAGGTAGCAGCGTTTTCGTCCTTCACCAAGGTGAAATGGACACCACTGAACCTGGGCGGACGCCCGGTGAACTGAATCGCGTAGCCGAGTCGGACGGTCCGGACCAGCCCTAGCGACGGATTGGAAAGTGCAAGCCATGCGTCCAAGTTCCGCGCAAGGGGGACCAAAGGGACAACGTCATCGGACGTACCGGCAGGTGGGGACTCGTGGCGGGGTGGAGCTCGAGGTGCCACACCACGTCGTGGCCGTGCTGAGTCTAAGGACATCGAAGCACTTACCTGGCTCCTTGTGACCACCCCCGGAACAGCCTGGGATGGGGGAGGAAGAGGCCTGTCCTCATGACCCGTGGAGACTGTCACATCGGGGGTGGATTTGTGCCACAGCTGGCCGCTCAGGGGCGGGAGACCGCCGCTGGAGCGCCAAACCTGCCAAATAGAGTGGTGGACGGTGGTCGTGATGACGGCCATGCACACCGGATACGTGACCCAGGGAACAAGGAAACTGCTCTTGCTGAGCTCTTGAGTACTGCAGCCACTTGGGCATGCAGTGCAATTAAATGCAAAAGGTTAAATAAAAGATGGAGAGATCTGCTGACCAACTCCAGAGCAGCGGGTTTCGTTGTCCCTGGGTCGTCCGTCTCAAGGGCGCTTTGAAGCCTTTCACGGGTTCTGGGTGGCCGCGAGATGGATGGCATCTGCTTCCTGCAGTGGGCTCCACGCCGGGGCCGAGACGAAGGGGCGGACTGCAGCGGAGCCGGTGCAGTCGCTGCAGGGGGACGCCCTTGGCGATGAGTAGACGGGGTGCAGGATCTTGAGCCGCGCCGGGGCAGGATATGCCGGCTAGCATCCATCTACTGCTCCACCATCGAGAACTGCTGGGCAAAGTCCTCGATGGTGTCGTGGAATAGGCCCGCCTGGGAAATGGGGGCAGCAAGGAACCGTGTCTTGTCGGCCTCACCCATCTCAACCAGGTTGAGCCAAAGGTGGTTCTCCTGGACCACTAGTGTGGCCATCGTCCGCCCAAGAGACCGCGCCGTGACCTCCGTCATTCGGAGAGCGAGGTCAGTCGCCAAGCGCAGTTCCTGCATCAATCCCGGGGCGGAACTACCCTCGTACAGTCCCTTTAGCGCCTTGGCGGACTTGCAGGAGAGCCATGGCGTGCATGGTGGAGGTGGCTTGTCCAGCAGCACCGTAGGCCTTGGCCGTCAGAGACGACATAAACCTACAGGCTTTGGACGGGGGCTTTGGGCACCCACGCCAGGTGGCGGTGCTCTGCGGGCATAGGTGCACCGCGAGTGCCTTTATCCACCGGGGGATTGCCGAATACTTTGAGCGGTGCCGCGAGCCCAGGAACCAATCACTGAGCCGAGAGGTTTCAGGGAAGAGCAGAGGGTTCCACTCTAGCGACGCTCGTGGCTGCCCGGGAAAGCATGTCACCATCTCCGCGTCAGCCTGTGACTGGGCAATCGTCCCTGAAGGGAGGAGCCCAGCTGAGGCTTCCGACTGGACGAGCCCGCTCTCCGATGCTGCGCTCGAGAGCTCATCACTTTCGCGGGCTCCGAATAAGAAGCCCGATCGGGGCAGATGAGCATGCTGAGGAATGGGAGGTCCGCGGGGGGATACCCAGCGGAGGCGGTTCCATTGGGGTCCCCAAATCGCCCCCAATGCTAGCTGCACTGGCCTCATACCCGTGGGTAAAAGGACAGAGGCGGGGAGCCTCTGGGGTGGCTTGCTTTCTTACAAAGGTGAGGCGCGACCACAACGTTGCCATGGATATATCCTCGCAATAAGAACATGACCATCCACGAACGCTGTCTCCGCGTGAGCAGTGCCCAGACACGAAAGACGGTGATTGTGACCGTCAGAAGGCGAGAGATAATGAGCTCAACCAGGAATAACACACAATCAGAAAAGCATCTTTAGAAAGACGTCTTTAAAAAGACGTTCCGTGTGTGCCGCTCTTTTAGAGAAATATACTCTTTTAGAGAAATATACCCTTTTTTTTCTGCCGAAGCGCCCAGGGGCATTCTCTGCAGTGCACCAGTGCAGAGGGGGGAGAAGCCGCTGAAATGCACCGTCAGATCCAGCAGAGTTGAATGAACAGTAGTATTCAGCTCAGTGAGCATGACCGTTTGGCTCCGAAGAGAAAATCTGAATGAGTGGTTGCATACCAGCTCCTTTTATACCCGTATGTCCGGGGGAGTGGCATGCAAATACCACTCGCCAATTTTCATTGGCCTTTTATCAAAGACCAGAGGTGTCTCGGGCTCCCAAGAATGACCCCTAGTGTCACTACATCGACATAACGTCGAGTGAGTGACAGATAGGGAATCTACTATAAACCTCGCCACCACGACAAGCAGTGTCTGACAGTTTTTGCAAGTTCACACACCTCTTTAACATTATCTCTAGTGATCTCTGACTGGCGAAGCCAGACATCGATAGTGCCGACATAAATAACAATTTAGAAAATCTACGTTTAGCATTAGCCAGCACTTGTAAATTTGATCAGATGTCAGACGCTCTGTAACCCAAAATGCATTTAACAATGGTGGCTGGAGTCTCTATTTCTACGTTCTTTACAATAGAATGACCAAGGCTCTTTCAACATGATTCTCAGTGGGTGCATCACTGAGTTGGGAGAATCAATTGGAAAACCTAACAGGAATGGGAGAGTGGTGTCACTTTGCTGAGCGAGTATGCTGCCAAGATGTCACCTAAACGCCCTGCTGCGGGGGCTCTACAGCCGGAACCAAAGTGTGTGTGTTGCTCGCAATTCTACCCACATCCAAAATAGTATCTACCGGCTTCTCTTTCACTGACCTCCACTAGCATTCGGATGCGTGTCTCTAACTCATTAAACTTCTCCGTCAGCCTGACTAATTCCTTACATTTATCACATGTGAATCCCTCACTGCTGACGGAAGAAGCTATAGTAAACATGTGGCATGTAATGTAGGAAGCAATAATATGAGCGGATGCCATGACTTACCGCAATTGTTTGTTGTTGTTGGTTGTTCCTGAGCGGCGAGGGTTTGAGATCAATGTGAATCCCTCACGCAATTGTTTGTAGTTATGGTTGTTCTTGAAAAGTTGTGCTTTGAGATCGATGCAATAATCAGTGTAACACAGAGGAGAAAACTGGTGTGTGCTATAAAATGCACGCAGTTTAATCGCAATACAAATAGAAAGCGGATGCACGCAGAAAAAATGCACGCAGTTGAATCGCGATAAAGAGAATAATGCGGGGGAAAATCTGATGCGTGCTAAAAAATGGCAGATATTTCAGATTAAAGCTGAAAACAGAAAGATAAACGATGCTAAAAAAGCTAGCAGGCTAAAAACACAGACTCGAGCTAGGCAACAGTATGCTAACAGTAACGCTAATTTACTTACATTTTACATTTACATTTCTTCATTTAGCAGACGTTTTTATCCAAAGTGACTTACAAAAGAGGAATACAGCAACAGCAGTCCATCCTAAGGCAATAACATGAGCTGCAATACAAAGTTTCAAATTGCTCAGAGAAGTACAAGTAGGGAAGAAGGTGAGAGACAATGGTGAAAGAATAGACTGACAATGGATAAATGTTTACTTGAATATATGTTGAATGTGTATTTTTGCTGCTAAACCAAGCCTTGTTTTATTGTTTCGGTAACACTTTACAATAAGGTTCCATTTGTTAACATTATTTAACAACATTAGTTAACATGAACTAACAATTAACAATATATTTTTTACAGCATTTAATAATCTTTGTTAATGTTAATTAAAATACAATTGTTCATTGTTAGTTCATGTTAGTTCATAGTACATTAACTAATGTTTTAAATGTATTAGAATATGTTTTAATTAACATTAAGATTAATAAATGCTGTAAAAGTATTGTTTATTGTTAGTTCATGTTGTTAGTCTCCTCCGAACGCCTGGCCGCCGACGCGTGCCCCCCCGTAGACATGCTGAGACAGTGTTCGTGGGTGGCTCATGTTCTCACTGCGAGAGCGCGGCCACGGTAACATTGCAATTGCAGCTTTCTTTCATAGAAAGAAAGAAACTCCAGCTGCTCCCCGTCCTGGTCCTTCTGCTTATATGCACACGGCCGCAGCGGTTAGCACTGGGGGCGATTTGGACCCCAATGGGAGCGGTTCCACCAGGTGAACCCCCACGGACCTCGCATTCCCCAGTACGCCTTTTTGCCCCGGTCGAGTTCTGGGATGAAACAGGCAGCTCACCCCAGGGCGAATTTAATGTCTCTTTCGGGGCTCAAGAGCAGGATGAGCTCTCGATCGCAGCATCGGAAAGCGGCCTGGTACGGTCGGATGCGGAGGACTTGGCAGGGTTCCCACCTTCGGGTGTGGTCGCCCAGTCTGAAGCCGACGCGGAGCTGGCGGACATGCTTGCCCGGGCTGCCATGAGTGTCGTGCTTGAGTGGAACCCTCCACCCTGCCCTGAGCCCTCGCGGCTTGATGACTGGTTCCTGGGCTTGGAGCGCTGCTCACAGCTGCACCCCGCCCCAGTTCTATTCTTCCCAGAGGTGCATGAGGAACACACGAAGTTGTGGCAGACACCTTTCACTGCCCGGACCCGGCCTCAGAGTCCTCCGCTCTCACTACCCTCGACGGTGGGGCGGCCAGGGGATACACGGAGATTCCTCAGGTGGATAAGGCGGTTGCAGTGCACTTGTGCCCACAAAACGCCACCACTTGGCGGAATCGCCCAAGGCTGGTAAGTCTACGTAGTCCCTGACGGCCAAGGCTTACAGTGCCGCTGGACAGGCTGCCTCTGCCCTGCATGCCATGGCCCTCCTGCAAGTTTACCAGGACAAGGCATTGAGAGAGCTACACAAGGGTAGTCCTGACCTGGGAGTGATGCAGGAGCTGCGGGCAGGCGATGTCCACCATGGTGGTCCAGGAGTGCCACCTGTGGCTTAACCTGGTTGAGAGGAAGGACGCCGACAAGATTTGCTTCCTTGACACCCCCATCTCCCAGGCTGGCCTGTTCGGTAACACCGTTGAGGACTTAGCCCAGCAGTTCTCGATGGTCAAGAAGCAGAGGGAGGCTATCCAGCACATTCTGCTCATCGCCGAGAGCATCCTCCTGTGGCAGCAACATCGGCTCCGCCGAAGCCTGAGCCAAACATTCGGTCCCAGCGTAGAGCCCCCCACGGGAAGCTGACGCCTCCATCCCACGATCCGGTGCCAAGAACCCCAAGAAGGCTTTGAGGCACCCCTGAGACGGGCGACCCAGGGGCGAGGAGACCCGCTGTAAGTCTGGAGGTGGTGCACAGACCACTCCATCCCCCGGTGGAGGGTCGAGAGGAGAATCCTTTGTTCCTTTTTGTGTTGATTTCACCGCATGCCCGAGGGGCTAAGGCACCCACACTTATAAAAAAAGAGCAGTTTCCTCACTCCCTGGGTCACACACTTGATGTTGACTGCGGTCGTTCTTACGACCGCCATACATCGAACATTCGCGGCCGGGGCACTACAGATGCGGTTTCCCCGCCTTCGTGCACCCAGCTGTGGAATATACACACCCACACCTCCTCCCCCGTCACTGACCGGTCCTATGGTGGGCATGCAGAGCCAGGTAAGTGCTTTAGCATTTATTTCAGCACAGCCATGGGCTCAGGATACGAGGCTCCTCAACGTGGAAGTTCCTGCTCCGCCCCGCCGCGAGGCCCCATCCGCAGGTACGTCAAATGCGATTGTCCCCTTGGTGTCCCTCGCAACCCATCATGTTGGCTGGCCAGGACGATCCGACTCGGCTACGCGATTCAGTTCAGCAGGTGCCCGCCCATGTTCAATGGCGTCCATTTCACCTCAGTAGGAGGCAATGATGCCACTGTCCTGTGTGCGAAAATTGCAGTCTTTCTACAGAAGGACGCGATAGAGCCTGTCCCTCCAGCCAAGATGAAGAAGGGGTTCAGCCCTACTTCATCGTACCAAAGAAAGGCGGTGGGTTGCGGCCAATCTTGGACCTGCGAGCACTGAATCGGGCCCTGCACAAACTACTGTTCAGAATGCTGATGCAGAAGCACATTCTGTCATGCGTCCGACATCAAGAGTGGTTCGCGGCGGTAGACCTGAAGGACGCATACTGCCATATCTCGATTTTGCCTCGACACAGACCGTTTCTTCGCTTTGCTTTCGAGGGCCAGGTATATCAGTACAAGGTCATCCCCTTTGGTCTGTTCCTGTTGCCTTGCATCATTATGAAAGTCCCAGAGGCAGCCCTTGCCCCATTAAGGGAAGCGGGCATCCGCATCCTCAATTGTCTCGACAACTGGCTGATTCTAGCTCACTCTTGAGCTCTATTGTGTGCACACAGGGAACTGGTGCTCAGACACCTCAGTCAATTGGGGCTCCAGGCAAGCTCTCTCCGGGGCAGAACATCTCTTTTCTTGGGATGGAGTTGGACTCAGTCGCTATGATAGCGCGCCTCATGAACGAGTGCGCCCAGTCAGTGCTGAACTGCCTGAAGTCATTCAGGGGAAGAACAGCGGTTCCACTGAAACAATTACAGAGGCTCCTAGGGCATATGGCGTCCTCGGGTTGATGCATATGAGACCGCTTCAGCACTGGCTTCAGACTTGAGTCCCAAGATGGGCATGGTGCCGTGGTACACATCACGTGGCTATCACGCCGATCTGTCGCTGCACATTCAGCACTTGGACGGACATTGCATCTCTGCGGGCAGGGGTCCCCTTAGAACAAGTGTCCAGGTGCCACCTCCAAGTTAGGCTGGGGTGCCATTTGCAATGGGCACACAGCCTCAGGTTCCTGGACAGGACCTTGACTGCATTGGCATATCAACTACCTCGAATTTCTGGCGGTATTGCTGGCCCTGCGGAGGCTTCAGCCATTGATCCAGGGCAAGCATGTGTTGGTCCAGACGGACAACACCACGACAGTAGCATACATATCTGCCAAGGTGGTTTACGCTCACGTCACATATCGAAATTCACCCACCATCTCCTCCTTTGGAGTCATCAGCGACTGAAGTTGTTGCGGGCCACTCACATCCCGGGCAATCTCAACCATGCAGCGGACGCACTGTCGTGGCAAGTGACGCTAAGGGGAGAGTGGAGATTCCACCCCCAGGTGGTTCAGCTGATTTAGAGTCGCTTCGGCAAAGCACAGGTAGACCTGTTTGCTTCCTGGGAGTCCTCCCACTGCCTACTGTGGTACTATCTGGCCGAGGCCTCACTCGGCACAGACACGCTGGCACACAGCTGGCCTCAGTGTCTGCACAAGTATGCAAGGTCAGGGAGGACATAGAACAGGTCATGTTGGTGGCACCATACTGCCCCACCCAGGATTGGTTCTTCAGAGCTCCTGCTCCTCGCGACAGCCCCTCCCTGGTGAGTTCCCCTGAGGAAGGACCTCCTTTCTCAAGGACGGGGTACGATTTGGCACCCACGCCCAGACCTCAGGAATCTCCACGTCTGGCCCCTGGACGGGACGTGGAAGCCCTAAGTAGGCTACCACCAGCCATGGTAGACACTATCACTCAGGCCAGGGCCCTCTCTATGGGAAAGCTATATGCCTGTTCATGAATTGGTGTTCTTCCTGAGGTGAAGATCCCAGAGATGCACAGTCGAGTCGGTGCTTTCCTTCCTGCAGGAGAGGTTGGAGGGGTGGCTGTCCCCCTTCACCTTGAAGGTGTATGTGGCCGCTATACCGGCACACCATGATGCGGTGGACAGTAAATTCTTGGGGAAGCACGACCTGATCATCAGGTTCCTTAGAGGCGCTAGAAGGTTGAATCCTCCTAGGACTTTCGTTGGACTTTACATTGTGAATAGTCTGTCACACAACATGGAGGTGTTGGCAACACATGAAAAATGGGCATACCTTTAAATTTATTTGATTTCATTAAGTCTGCATTCAGTTAGACCATATTGGTTTTATTTTTTAATTTCTCCCCAATTTGGAATGCCCAATTCCCAATGCGCTCTAAGTCCTTGTGGTGGCATAGTGACTCGCCTCAATCTGGGTGGCGGAGGACAAATCTCAGTTGCCTCTACTGTCAATCCGCGCATCTTATCACGTGGCTTGTTGAATGTGTTACCGCAGAGACATAGCGCGGGTGGAGGCTTCACGCTATTCTCCGTGGCATCCCTGCACAACTCACCACGCACCCCACCGAGAGCAAACCACATTATAGCGACCACGAGGAGGTTACCCCATGTGATTCTACCCTCCCTAGCAACCGGGCTAATTTGTTTGCTTAGGAGACCTGGCTGGAGTCCCTCAGCATGCCCTGGATTCAAACTCGCGACTCCAGGGTTAGTCAGCGTCTTTACCATGTTGCTTTTATTAATAATTTATTGTACTTTATTATTTACTCTTTACAGGTACAGTAAAGAAAAACTAGGGATGAAATGTGGAAAGACATGTTGCACAATGACCATGAAAAGCTCCCGATAGAGGTGGTGGAAGGAGAAAATGAGCATAGGCCAACGCACAGTAATTTACTTTAAAAAGTATTCCTGATCAGTTTAATTCAAACAAATGGTTTACATTATTTAAATATGTTTAAGTTTGCTCAGTATTAAATGAGGTCTATTAATACCAATGACAATAGCTGCTTTGCCTTTTATCAAACTGTATTGTTTGAAACATTCAATTTCAAATTGAATTCATTTTGTTTAGACCTCCTGCATTTTTTAAGTTCATACTCATTTAAGTTTAAATACTTCACATGTATTTAATTCTCATAATATGTACTTTATAAGATTACGCAATTCAGTGAATTGATTTAATTACTTAACTTAGAGATTACTTAATCACAACAATGTGATTTGAAAAATGTCTTTCATGTATATTTATATGGGCCTTATTGCTGTTTGTAAAAAAAAAAAAAAAATATATATATATATATATATATATATATATATATATATATATATATATATATATATATATATTTTCAAGCACATGTAAACACTTATATGTTTGTAAAATGTTGTCAGTAAATGCTCTTTATGCATTCAAGTGAGTTATTGTACATTTATTATAATGAGATGGTTATATAGATTTGTAAAAATTAATTATTTATGTATTATAAACTAATTAAAATGCAAGAGAACTTTTAGGCTGAATCTCAATTTTAAAAGGTAACCTTAATTAACCGTACATAGATACTTAAGCTGTGACGCACCGTCATTTATAGCTTTGGGCTGATTCCGTGTTAAATCCGGCAGCTTTGGAACGTCACCGGCTTCCACATCTGGGCTGATTGATTCGGGCCAGAATCGGGGAGTGAGTAAACAGGCATCCGGCCCGAATACAGGAGACAGAGGTGGGCCAAAGGGATAAGCTCCGGCAGGTGAGATTCTAAATGGAACTGGCCTGAGTGTATTTTGCAACCTGGGGTATCTTTCAATATACCCTCAGATGTTCAATCATGTTTGGTTTTGTTTTTCGAGCTGTAAGTGAGAGTAAGAGTAAGAGAGAGAGCGTTTTGCCCCGCTCCATTTGAATGGTCAGCTACCACAATCTGTCACATGCAACATTAAAGGAATAGTTCACCCAAAAATGAAAATTTGAGTTTCTTTCTTCATCAAAACAGAATTTAAGACTTTTAGGATTTTATTTCAGGCCTCTTCCTCTAAACAATGCAAGTGAATGTCCTCCATTTTTTTATGGTTCAAAATTCATATTTAGGGTGCATCAAAATAATCCACACGACTCCAGCCGACAAATAAAGTTCTTCTGAATGCAAACAATTTATTATTTTTAGAAACAAAACAATATTTACATACTTTTTAACTACAAATGTTTGCTTCTGTACATCTCTGTGACGTGCGCTTATGAGAGGAATGACGTAAGCTCGTTGGTAAGGTCACGTGGAGGAGGAGTCAGTAAGTGCGTCATTGTTTACATCGTTTTTTTTTATTATTTATTATTATTTGGAAAAAATATATATTTTATTTTATATTGTTTTGAAATTGTTTTGGACTGTTTTGGTTTGTGAATGGCACAAGTTTCTCTTGTAAACAATGACACGCTTCCTGACTCCTCCTTCACGTGACACGTGACCTTACCAACGAGCTTACGTCATCCCTCTCATGAGCGCACATCACAGAGATGTACAGAAGCAAACATTTGTAGTTAAAAAGTATGTAAATATTGTTTTGTTTATATACGAACCAGTCGTTTGCATTCAGAAAAACGTTATTTGTTGACTGAAGTCATGTGGATTATTTTGATGCACCCTAAATATGCATTTTGGACCGTCAAAAAATGGAGGACATTCACTTGCATTGTTTAGAGGAGGAAGCCTGAAATGAAATCCTAAAAGTCTTAAATTCTGTTTTGATGAAGAAAGAAACTCAGATACATCTTGGATGGCCTGAGGGTGAGTAAATTATCAGCAAATTTTCATTTTTGGGTGAACTATTCCTTTAAAGAGCATGAATACAACATTTATAGTTTGAATTTCTTGATAAAGTGACATAATTTGAAAGCCATCAAAATAAAATCTTGTTTCTCCAAAAACTACTCTGACTCAAATGATGGAGCGTGCCAAATTTGTGCATTTGTAGCTGTAACTGGCGCAGTCCTTTGCAGATATTAATGAGGCTAGATGGCAGTATACAATCTAAAACTCACAATCTCGGGATATAATCTCAATATATATACATATCAGTGGTTGTTCCGTGAATCATTTCTCTCAGTCTCAAGTTTTAGTGCAGACAGAGCAGGTACTAAACCAAGGTGAATATCTATGGCAAGCGCTTCTGGCCACTATTTTTCAAAATAGAAGTCCCACATTGAATGAACTAATATGAAAATAAATACGAATATGAGTTACAATGTAAAAATATAATATTTCACCACACAGACTATTTCAAGATATTCTACGATATGGTGAAATTAACTTTATATTCATATGCGTTCTATAGAAAAATATACAAGTATTTAAATATGAAATTTAATATCTGCTACATAGCTAATGGTAAAACTGTGTATAATATATACACATATATTATACACAGCAATTTATATATAACTTATATATGCAATTTGGAACAAAAGACAACTATGTTAATGATCACTGGGATAGACAAGTAATTTTTTTATTCCAATAAACTTCTGTTTATTTAAGCAGTGTGGTTTCTGATGTTCCACGCTCACCAATGACATTAGCATAGGAATATCGTATCGCATATCGAATATCGCATTACACAACAACTTATCGCATATCACATTTTCCCTCCATATTGTGCAGCCCTACTGGACAGTGTTGCCATGTCCGCTTATTATAAGCTACTTTGGCTTGTTTTTCATGAAGTAAATATGGGAAGTCGTGGGTTGCTTTTTTTTTGGGGGGGGGGGGGGGGGGGGCTTGTTTCTAGACTACAGTCGTGTTTTTGGGCTTGTTGATGCTTGGGCTCCCAAAGCACAATAAACAGCGATCCCTCACAAATAGCAGCTGCTAGATAACCTCATCTGCTGTTTGAGCCGCACTATTCATCAGTGGAATCAAACACACAGCCAGTGGAAGACGGCCAGGCGGTGGGATTCCACACTCACTGAATCACGAATGCGCGTGTTTACATGCTTTTCATCCGAAACTGGGTCTGTGACTGGGCAGCCCAGATCATGTCCTTGATCAAGGCAGTAATGATGACAGGGACATATACAAGGAGTATATTGGAAGTTTTTAAGTCACTGATTCGTTAATTACATATATAATGCATTAATACAGATTTGATTTGACCGGAGTTTGGCGGAGAAGCAGACCTGTAATTAAAATTATTTGTGCAGTTATTCAAGTGTTAGTTTGTGATCACATTCAGCTTCAGTTGGTTTATTACAGCTGAAGCCAGGGTTCCCACCCTTTTAACCTTTGCATTTCCATGTCTTGTCCTCATTAATAATAACCCAAAAGACAATGATTCACTGACAAATGAGACAGTTACTTTTACTTTACACATGTACAAATACTGTGCAATTTCAAGCTCATGAAATATTTAGAGTGGAGAAAAACTAGAATATAATAATAACAATATATATATATATATATATATATATAATATATATTCAAAGTAAATTCTAGAGACCATTGTGCGTGAAAATCCTAGGAGATCAGCAGTTACAGAAATACTCAAACCAGCCCATCTGACACCAACAATCATGCCACGCTTCAAATCACTGAGATCACATTTTTTCCCCCATTCTGATGGTTGATGTGAACATTAACTGAAGCTCCTGTCCCATATCTACATGATTTTATACACTGCACTGCTGCCACATGATTGGCTGATTAGATAATGGCATGGATGATTGTTGGTGCCACAGGGGCTTGAGTATTTCTGTAACTGCTGATCTCCTGGTATTTTCACACACAACAGTCTCTAGAATTTACTCAGAATGGTGCCAAAAACAAAAAACATCCAGTGAGCGGCAGGTCTGTGGATGGAAATGCCTTGTTGATGAGAGAGGTCAACGGAGAATGGCCAGACTGGTTCGAACTGACAAAGTCTACGGTAACTAAGATAAATGCTCTGTACAATTGTGGTGAGAAGAATAGCATAGATGCGGGTTGGTGCCATTTTGGCGGCACGAGGGGAACCTATACAATATTAGGCAGGTGGTTTTAATGCTGTGGCTGATCGGTGTATATACACTGGTGGCCAAAAGTTTGGAATAATGTAAAGATTTTGCTGTTTCGGAAGGAAATTGGTACTTTAATTCACCAAAGTGGCATTCAACTAATCACAAAGTATAGTCAGGACATTACTGATGTAAAAGACTGCACCATCACTATTTGAAAAAAGTCATTTTTGATAAAATCTAGACAGGCCCCATTTCCAGCAGCCATCACTCGAACACCTTATCCTTGAGTAATCATGCTAAATTGCTAATTTGGTACTAGAAAATCACTTGCCATTATATCAAACACAGTTGAAAGCTATTTGGTTCATTAAATGAAGCTTAACATTGTCTTTGTGTTTGTTTTTGAGTTGCCACAGTATGCAATAGACTGGCGTGTCTTAAGGTCAATATTAGGTCAAAAATGGCAAAAAAGAAACAGCTTTCTCTAGAAACTCATCAGTCAATCATTGTTTTGAGGAATGAAGGCTATACAATGCTTGAAATTGCCAAAAAACTGAAGATTTCATACAAAGGTGTACACTACAGTCTTCAAAGACAAAGGACAACTGGCTTTATCAAGGACAGAAAGAGATGTGGAAGGCACAGATACAGCTAAACAAGAGGATTAGTACATCAGAGTCTCTAGTTTGAGAAATAGATGCCTCACATGTCCTCAGCTGACAGCTTCATTGAATTCTACCTGCTCAACACCAGTTTCATGTACAACAGTAAAGAGAAGACTCAGGGGTGCAGGCCTTATTGGAAGAATTGCAAAGAAAAAGCCACTTTTGAAACAGAAAAACAAAAAGAAAAGGTTAGAGTGGGCAAAGAAACACAGACATCAGACAACAGATAATTGGAAAAGAGTATTATGGATCTTAACCCCATTGAGCTTTTGTGGGATCAGCTTGACTGTAAAGTGCGTGACAAGTGCCTGACAAGTTTATGGCAAGTGCTACAGGAAGTGTGGGATGAAATGTCACCTGAGTATCTGGACAAACTGACAGCTGGAATGCCAAGGATCTGCAAAGCTGTCATTGCTGCACGTGGAGGATTTTTTGATAAGAACTCATTGAAGTAGTTTAAGAAGTTCTAAAAAAACAATTTTTCCCCAAATTGTAATAGTAATTTTTCATGTTATTAATTTCCTGACTATACATTGTGATCACTTTGGTGAATAAAAGTACCAATTTCTTTCCATAAGAGCAAAATCTGTACATTATTCCAAACTTTTGGCTGCCAGTGTGTGTGTGTGTGTGTGTGTGTATAACACATATATATATATATTTCTCCTGTCCCAATGATGCAGTGTGTGCACGCACAAGAAAGAGAGATATTCACATATATTTATATATATGGTATATAAAAATATATTTACATAATAAGACTATATTTATTTTAAGACATTATTTTTTTATACTGTATATCCTTTGAGATTTATGCTTTCTGTGCTGAAATTGACACTACCCCCAGAGGTTGCTTATTTTGGGCTTGTTTTTCCTGAAAGCATGATGCTGGTCCAGACTGGTATTTTACTGATTAATGTTGGTTTGGTGCTGGTCTAGCAGGTGGATCAGAATTGCAATGTTGTTAACTAGCAACACTTAGGTCCGGAAGATAGTCAACCAGCATGGTCTTTCTGGTAAAACTGGTTGACTTTCTGGTTAAGCTACTTAAGAACCACGTCGGGGACCCCAGGACACCATTCTCCCAAAAACCAGCATCCACAACACATGATGGTGACCAGATAAGCTGTTTTAAGTAGCATGAAGAACCTCAAATGGCATCTCAGATAGAATTTAACTGGCTCTGAATGGATGCAGAGTAAAAGGCCTACCGATGGAATGGCTGACAGATCAGTTAAAAGCAGTAGGGATGACTGGAAACCAGTGAAACATGTACACATTGCTCAGTGATGCAGGAAAGATGCATCAGTGTGCACCCCCTTCTCTTCAAACTGCTCCAGTGTTGTCTGTCTGGAGCTCTGTGTACTCAGTACTCGCGGCCAAGATTAGCAGAGAGCTTTATAGGGGCTACTTGCACCTCTGGCCCCATCCCTCACATTCCTTTGTTCATGTACACGCATAGCTCAGTCTGCTAACATGACTAACTCTGCCATTTCTTGTCAAAGGAAGCTATGATAGTAACCTTTGCATCCCAGGGCTTAATGTTTCTCTCCCTGTGGTTTTGATGCCAAAGGTCCCTTAGGGAACCAATAGCTATGTGTTTTCTTCAGAGCAGCAAAACCAACACACACCAGTACTTATTGTGCCACAGCTTGGGTGCAAGGTTGGCTGTTAGTTTGGCTCAACTGGATGGTTTGTACAGTGTTCGATCCAGTTTAATCCCAGTAAGCGAGACTCAGCTGAGCTCATGTGCCTTTCTTTGCAAGAGCCACTCACAACACATGGATATAAACCTGCCAATGCACATAAACACACATAACCACACACATACATAAATAAAATAAGCACTCATGCACCTTCACTTTTTTGAGGGGCCTCCAGTTGCAGTCCTGGCCTGCTTGGCGCCCTAGGTGATATATGGGCAAATAATATTTATTTTTGTTTGTTTGTTTTTTTTTTTTTTAACAAATAAGTAGTTCTTAAAGTGTAAAATGCATTAGTCTAATAATATAGATTTCATTTAGCATGCAAGGGGACCCAGGTTCAACTCCAGACCCAATATATAGTTTTTGTTTTTTAATAAACCATTCAAAATGGGAACTGAACATGACGGCCAGTAATTACCATGAAGATTTTTTGTATGGAAAAGAATGTCTTTGACATTTTTATTACTCCTTTCTTCTAAGTAGATTAGTAAGTACATAAGTAGATTATGACATAAGTTTCAGAAAGTTGCACAGCTGGACAGACCACATTTAAACATTAACATATGATTCTTGTCATAGCATTGTTGATTGCTTGGACATGATTTGGAAAGGCACACACATGTCTATATAAGGTCTCACAGCTGAAAATGTATATCAGAGCAAAAACCAAGCCATGAGGTCAAAAGAACTGCCTGTAGAGCTCAGAGACAGGATTGTGTCAAGGTACAGATCTAGGGTAGGCTACAAAAATATTTCGGCTGCATTGAAGGTTCCTAAGAGCATAGTAGCCTCCATAATTCTTAAATGGAAGAAGTTTGGAACAACCAGGATTCTTCCTAGAGCTGGCCGCCTGGCCAAACTGAGCAATTGGGGGAGAAGGGCCTTGGTAAGAGAGGTGACCAAGAACCCGATTGTCATTCTGGTTGAGCTCCAGAGATCATGTGTGGAGATGGGAGAAACTTGCAGAAGAACAACCATCACTGCAACACTCCAACAATCTGAGCTTTATGGCAGAATGGTCAGACGGAAGCCTTTTCTCAGTGCAAGACACATGAAAGCCTGCTTGGAATTTGCAAAAAAGCACTTAAAGGACTCTCAGGCTGTAAGAAACAATTCTTTGATCTGATGAAACGAAGATTGAACTGTTTGGCCTCAACTCCAAGCATCATGCCTGGAGGAAATCAGGCACTGCTCATCACCTGCACAATACCAACCCAACTGTGAAGCATGGTGGTGGTAGCATCATGCTCTGGGAGTGTTTTTCAGCGGCAGGGACTGGTCAGAGTTGGAGGAAAGCTGAACGCAGCAAAATACAGAGATATCCTTAATGAAAACCTGGTCCAGAGTGCTCAGGACCTCAGACTGGGCCGAAGGTTCACATTCCAACAGGACAATGACCCTAAGCACACAGCCAAGACAACACAAGAGTGGCTTAGGGACAACTCTGTGAATGTCCTTAAGTGGCCCAGCCAGAGCCCGGATTTGAACCCAATCGAACATCTCTGGAGAGACCTGAAAATGTCTGTCCATCGACTGTCCCCATCCAACATGACAGAGCTTGAGAGGATTTGCAGAGAAGAATGGCAGAAAATCCCCAAATCCAGGTGTGCAAAGCTTGCATCATACCTAAAAAGAGTTGAGGCTGTAATCGCTGCCAAAGGTGCTCAACTAAGTACTGAGTTAAGGGTCTGAATACTTATGTCAATGTGATATTTCCTTTTTTTCCCTTTTTAATCATTTGCAAAGTTATGAAAAATCTGGTTTTTGCTTTGTCATTATGGATTATGGAGTGTAGATTGATGTGAAACAAATAATTTAAAGGCTGCAATATAGCTAAATGTGAAAAAAAATGAAGGGGTCTGAATACTTCATGAATACATCCCAAAAACGGGTGAATCTCTGTAAATGTTTAAACAGTTAATAAGACATTACTTCAGCTTCCTGGTTCAGCTTCTTCCATGCGTTGCCTCAGTCTTACAGTGCCCTTGTTTATCTTATTTCATCTCAAGTCATTTTTCTTTTTGATTGAACGCTGTTACCTAACTCACTGTTCTGCTTGAGTGGAGAGCAGAAAAGAACAGAGCCACAGAGCTCAGACTCTGTGAAGTGGTCAACTGACAGCCTAAATGCATTCAGCCAGCATTTTGTGGAAAAGAAGAGGTAATAAAACCCCAAATCCACTGAGCTGTTTTTTTTTTTATGCAAACAGAGCTACATTTGATATTAATTTCTGAATCCGTAGCCAGTAAAAAAAGCAAAAAAACAAAAACAAAAAAACAACAACAAACAAAAAAAACAACCATAAATAGAAACATTGTTACAATGTGCTGCAGTTGAAGTGCTGTATGCATGAGTCTGGAATATTCTGCTACTTTGTTTTTTGTGTCATTTAATATTGGGCAGATGTTTATGGTTTGACAAATGTAAAGGTCTGTAATTATTTAAAACACGTTTTGGTCATGCTGTATTGCCCGAGGAAGAGCAATCCCAAAAGGTACTGAAAACATGCAAATCAGCCACCGTGGGAAAATCAGTTTCCTGTGGGGACAGCCCAAAGAAATAGACTTTATTTTGATTTTACTCTGCGCTCAGAATGGTATAAATGAGGAGTCAGATGAAGGGTTGATGAAAGCTAGTTATAGTAATTTAATCTTATGTAAAGCAGAAAGACCTCATGGGCTTGAAATTGGTCAAATATCTGCAGAGAGAAGGAGAAACGAGGGCACTACCAACTGGTTATTGGTTAGAGATGATAGTGATGGGAATTGTATGGAATTTAACAATTCTGGTTCTGATTCCATTTCCACTTAACAATTCCAGTTCCTTAAACAATTTGTAATTTCAGGGTAGAAAGAATTGACAATGTTTGGAAAACAATTTTTTTTTTTTTATTTACTACCCTCAGCAACCTGTTGTGAAATGATGAAGAAGAAAATAATAATAAAAAAATATATAATAAAAGATTACCATGGGTGGCGCTAGGTGTGGGCTTCTGGGGATTAAGCTCTGAACAGTTTTAGTAAAGCTTGATGATAAATATTTGTATTATCTTTTTAGGATGTTAAAAGTACCAGTACTTTGGTATCAAGTTGACTGGTGCCTTATATCCAGCACTTGCAGTATGCACATTTGCAAGAAGGGTGCTCGTGACTCACGATTGCAGCTGATCAAAATGTCTTGGTGAGATATTGGAAACTGTGTTGACTTGATCCATCCAGATGCAATAAGTACAAAATATTTAAATACATAATTCTCAAAGCAAAGAATTGGCAAACTTTAAGACATGAGCCAGACATTTGCACTTTTTGCTAAATTCTGTTAAGATATGATGCTATTTTGATCTTTAAGAGATGGAAACTCGAATCACACTTAAGTCGCAAAAAAAATGACTCGCGACTCGACTCGGACTCGTAAACAATTGACTTGAGACTTGACTTGGGCTCGAGATTAGAGACTCGTGAAAAACAAAAGTCATTAGCATGTTTAAATTATTTTTTTTACATATCCCTTGAACATGAAAAATATCCGGGAGTGATGAGGCATCGCTCATTCTCCCTGTAAGAGCTAGTCTGACTCATCCTCGCAGATAGGTTCATTTTGAGTAGGTACAGCTGAACAATTGCCGAAAAATAACTACTTGACTTGGTCTTGTGACCGTAGACTTGAGACTTGACTTATACTTGGCCTTGAAAGACTTGAGACTTGACATGGACTCTAACTGAAGTTCCAGCAATATTTCAAGATTTAGTTCTTACTTCACTAAATTTATATTTAAATTTTGAATACTGTATAAAGTTTGTTATATTTAATCAAAGGATGGCCCTGTATCCACAGAGGTCTGGGCTAAGCCCTGAATATCCACTGACCCCAGAATTTCCCTAATATTAACCAATTACATTTACTGCATCTAGCAAGCTTTGTTATCTCTACTAAACCCATGCCTTAGAATAAGCAGCATACTATATACCTATAGGATACTGTACTGTATACCATAAAACTGTACCAATAAAAGTGCGTGTATACTGATTTTTAATTGTGGGAAACAATGAGTCAACAATCAGTCCACATAAGCAGAATAATACAGACATTCCAGAAACGGTAACTAAAATGAGTGTCATGGATATCATTCAGTTTCTAAATATGGTTTAAAAAAAAACTGCTCAATAAGAATCGGCTCTCATTTCTCAACCCTATTGTTGGGATCACTGCTGAGATATGGAAACCACTGAATAAAGATGCAGAACCCTAGTTCATGACTTTATTTATTTTTTAATTAGCAAAAACTTACTTGGTGCACCTTTAAAGACAACTGTGTACTGTATGTGGGGGTGGGGTTGTCAGACTGGATCTTATTACTAGTAGGGAGACTGGGAAGCTTTTGTGGTAAAACACTTTCTCAATCATACATTCCAGTGTTGAAACAAAGAACAACTGCTCTGCTTGCTGGGACAGGCTGAGTTCTCTCTCTTTCACTTGTGTTTGTATTTGTGAGTGTGTGTGTATGTGAGATGAATTGAGCAAGTATGCATGTGGGAGATGTGCTGTATGTAAGTAAGACTCAGCCATTCTGAGCTGGGCTGTTCAATTTAAGGCGGCTCATGCTTAGCTCCAGGCACAAGAAATCTGTGGCATAGCTTTTATCTGAACAAAGTTCAATTGAAAGAAACTGTACAAAAGGGAAATAAAAAACACAACTTTTATGTTTGGCTAAATTAGCCAAAAGAAAGAAAATGTGAAAAGCAATCATCTCGGTTACTGATGTAACCTCCGTTCCCTGATGGAGGGAACAAGACGTTGTGTTGATGTAGTGATACTAGGGGTTCGCTCTTGAGAGCCCCAATCTCCTCAATTGGCAGAATTGGCAAGTGGAATTTGCATGCCACTCTCTGCCCCGGACAAACGGGTATAAAAGAGATGGCGTGCACCGCTCATTCAGATTTGTGCTGAGGAGCCAAGAGAGTCCCGGCCATGTCAGCGGTCGGTTCAGCACTGTAGCAGGAGGGACACAACGTCTCGTTCCCTCCATCAGTGACACTAGCGGTCCCTATACTAAATGCCACAGGCACTGAACCATGTCATGAGGTACGACGGAGCGGACACGGGCAAGCTGCTGTGTGCCTCGCAGCAAGTGCTTGACCACATCGTGACCTTCCAGTGTGTCAGGTAAGGCGCCTCCCTGGTCCTTTTAAGGGTGGGAGGAGAACACTTACCAGAGGAGACTACAGGCTGTGGCCTTTCCTGATTTCTGTATTAAGCAATTTCCCGCCGAGCACCTGATAGAATAGCGCTGGGGAAGTGCTCTTCCCTCTCCTAGAGGGAGAGCACTATGTAGACCACATCCTACCGGAGGGAGGTTAACATGTGGAGAATACCTTACATGGAATTACTGACAGGGAAGTTCGCATATGGAGCAAAACCCCTGGGGTTTACTCCTTTGCTGAGTTCGTCACTGGACAGTGCTTAAGAAATCGAGAGGGCATCCAGTGTTCACCAGTTATGGGGAACTGTTATAGACAAGACAGCGGACATTATCACCTTGAGAGGGGAAAGGCGCTAATGTGAGTGGTACCCAGTAACACTCGGGCCAAAACAGGTTCTATGCAGAGGCTGTAGAACCTAGCAAAGGTATTGGGTGTAGCCCAACCCGCTGCTCTGCATATGTCTGTTAGAGAGGCGCCATTCGTCAGTGCCCAGGAGGACACAACACCTCTGGTGGAGTGCGCCCGAACTCCCAAGGGACATGGCAGGTCTTGCGATTGGTAAGCCAAAGATATGGCATCCACAATCCAATGGGCCAGCCTCTGTTTGGAGACAGCCTTCCCCTTCTGCTGTCCTCCAAAACAGATAAAGAGCTGCTCCGATCATCTAAAGCTTTCCGTGCGGTCCAGATAGATGTGCAGGATGCGAACTGGACACAACAATGATAAGGTCAGGTCTTCCTCCTCTGAAGGGAGCGCTTGCAGGTTCACCACCTGATCCCAAAAGGGAATGGTGGTAATTTTGGGCACGTAACCAGGCCGGGGTCTCAAGATCACGTGAGAGTGTCCCGGCCCGAACTCCAGGCATTTGCTGGTGACAGAGAGCGCTTGCAGGTCCCCAACCCTCTTGATAGAGGTGAGCGCTACCAGGATGGCTGTCTTCAGCGACAGAGTGCTCGGCCTCCTCCAGGGGCTCAAATGGGGCTCTCTGTAAGGCCAACAGGACCACAGAGAGATCCCAAGAGGGAATCATGCGCTGTCTAGGAGGATTCAACCTCCTCATGCCCCTGAGGAACCTGATGATCAGGTCGTGCTACCGCAAGGGTCTCCCATCCAGTGTATCGTGATATGTTGCTATGGAAGCCCAGGTGCACCTCTGTGGATCTTCCCCACAGGAAGAACACCAGTTTGCAAAAAGACGCCACTTCAGAGCATACAGCCGCCTCCTGGAGGGGGCTCTGGCCTGAGTGATCGTGTCTATCACCGCTGGCGAAATGTCTGCTAGGTCTTCCGCGTCCTGTCCAGGAGCCAGACGTGGAGGTTCTAGAGGTCTGGCCGTGGGTGCTGGATCATGCCCTGCCCCTGAGTGAGAAGGTCCCACCTCAGGGGAATACGCCAGGGAGGGGCTACTGCCAGGAGCATCAGGTCTGAGAACCAAGTCTGGTTGGGCCAGTACGGCGCAACCATCAGGACTTGCACAACCATCAGGACCCCCCATCCTCCCTGACTTTGCACAATGTCTGTGCAACGAGGCTCACTGGGGGAAATGCATACTTGTGCAGACCCAGAGGCCAGCTGTGTGCCAAGGCATCTGTGCCGTGGGGAGCCTCGGACAGGGAGTACCAAAGGGGGCAGTGAGAGGACTCTCGGGAGGCAAACAGGTCCACCTGTGCCTCCCCAAATCTCTCCCAAATCAGCTGGACTATGTGGGGGTGGAGTCTCCACTCTCCGCAGAGTGTTACCTGTTGTGAGAGCACATACGCTGCACGAATGAGGACGCCTGGGATGTGAGTGGTTCACAGAGACTTCAATGTCTGCTGACTCCAAAGGAGGAGGCGGAGAGCGAGTTGCAATGTGAGCGTACGCTGCCCTGGCGGTTTATGTATGCCACGGTCGCATTGTTGTCTGTCCGGACCAACACATGCTTGCCCTGAATCAACGGCCAAAGCCTCTGCAGGGCCAGCGATACTGCCAGCAACTCTAGGCAGTTGATATGCCGTTGCAGGCGGGGCCCTGTCCAGAGCCCTGACACTGCCTGCATGTTGCACACGGTGCCCCAGCCCAATTTCGAGGCATCTGTCGTGACAACGACAGATTAACTTTGCTGGGCTTAACTTTGCTGGCACCCCAAAGTTAAGTGCTTAGTGTTAAGGATTTAGAACAAACCCCTTAACCAGAATGTACAGTGTATAAAGGATCTCCTCTGGCATCAGGCTGAAATTCCCTTTTGAAAACCTTTATTTTTTAACTGCATTGGCTCCTTTGTTCTCTTCTGTGCTGTGACCAGTAAATAGACTTCCACAGAACACCTCCCTCGCCCACTATGAATTAATATGGAAAGGAAATAACATTAACTGCCGGGCCTTGTTTACTACACTTTGCATGAAAAATCTTTCAGGAATGTTGAGGAAGTGGGTGTAGCTCCTTGTATTTTAGCTTGTATTTTATGAGGCTGCAAATGAAGGAGAGGGGTGGTCTTCTTGTTCTGTGCTTTAGGTGGGTTCGAAATTAAATCCTCTTGTAGATGAGAGGCTAGGCTTCTGAAGAGTCTTATCCCTGTATCAAAACTTCAATTACATGAAAGTAGGCAGTAATAGACCTGCTTTAATGAATACCCTCTTACCACAGGAAAATTCCCAGCAGAATGAACTTTAAGTTGCTTGCTATCTGATTTAGGGCTTCAATCTCTGGGTTTCCCCCTTTAATTCCACTTATTAACTCCAACAACCTATACGTTATAACATGGCATATCATTAATTGTTGGATAGAAAATGCAACTGCCCATAGAAATCAGACTTATCTTACTGTTATTTTGGTGACAGTAGGTCAAAATTTGTTCAGCTAAAATCAGTCTGTGCTTACTGAAATTCAAACTACTGCCCCCAGTGGCAGAAGTGGGAA
This sequence comes from Myxocyprinus asiaticus, assembly GCF_019703515.2. NCBI lineage: Eukaryota > Metazoa > Chordata > Actinopteri > Cypriniformes > Catostomidae > Myxocyprinus > Myxocyprinus asiaticus. The sequence continues at coordinate 11,774,269 of NC_059366.1, forward strand.
GTGTTGTTGAATGAATTTACACATGTGAGCTCCAGCTTCCAGGTGATATGTCCACAGAGGGGCGACTAAAGCAAGTTGTAAAGTGTTATATATTTTGTTGTAAATAATGACTTCCTGGTTTCCACGTGACACCAGAACCTGTTTCTCCGATGCTTCTGACACAACTCACTATCAGTAGTGCCACAGGAAAAGGTAAACACATTGAATTGATTCAAATATGTCTGATAGGAGATGCCGCTTGTCAGTAATTTGTCAGAATGTGTTGATGTCAGGGTATTGGAAAAACTTCCCTTTAGATCATGTTGTCGAATCATATTTCTTGGCCCGATTTATTTTGCGATAACAACCAAGAGATGAGACATATGCTGAACATGTCGGCAATGCTGACGAAGGTCGTTGCTGACTTGGATTATCTTGCTGTGATACGTCAATCGATCACTGCCATGGAGGCGAAGTTCACTGAGGTGGTTACAAGAGTGGGGGATGTTGAGAAACGGATCGATTATCTGGAGTCATCAGAGAGGGAATTATCTGCTAATCTGCTAGCGACCAAGGTGGATTTGGAGCATGTCTGGGAGAAGTTGGAGGACATGAAGAACCGTAGCCGGCGGAATAACATCCGTATCATTGGAATCCCTGAGGGAGCAGAGGGACAGGATAAGGTGAAATTCCTGGATGGGCTCTTTCCGAATCTGCTGGACATAGCAGGCCATAAACTGGAAATCGAGCAAGCTCACAGGGTTCCTGCATGTCTATCCACAGAGGGAGATAGGCCTCGATCAATTCTGGCCAAATTTCTAAGATCATCCGATAAAGATCTTGTGTTGCACAAGACAAGGAGTAAAGTTCCCAGACTTTGTGAATTCGACAAGAGAGATGTGTGGTTGATTCAAGGAATGCAATAAACTTTTACACCAAGGGAAGGTCGCTTTTGCACTAATATTCCTGGCCAAATTGAGAATAGATGCTAAGGATGGGCATAAAACCTTCACATGCCCACAGCAGGCGATGTCCTTCATAAAGTCAGTGGAGTGAGCAAGTCATCTCATTGTACTCGTGTTGCAGCCGAGTGGATTGGCTTACTGAACATTCGCTTGACTGTTTGCATTTTTTATTTATTTATTTTTGCTGGTTTTCCTAGCGGCTGGAATTTATTTCGTAGAGTGGCACACCTTCGGGACAGTTTTGTGGATGAATCTACACGCTCTTTGTACTTATTCCTCCTGTTGGTCGGTGTTTGTTTTGTGGAGTATTTCTTGCAAAGGCATTGAAGTGATTAAGTCATTTGTTTGCATTCATGCTGCAGCCGAGTGAACCGGCTCACTGAACATTTGTTTGACTGTTTGAAGAATCTGCGTGTTCTTTTTGTGCTGGTTCTGCCTATCGGCTGGAGTTTATTTTGTAGACCGTCACACCTTCAGGACAGTTTTATGGATAAAGCTACATGCACTTTGTGCTTGTTCCTCCTATTGGCTGGAGTTTGTTTTGTGGAGTATCCTTTGCTGTGTAATTCTGTTTCACAAAATTTGTATAGAAACACCGGACTTGAGCAATCTGACAGCAAAGATTTTGCTGGGGTTCTTGGCGTACATGGACTGTTTGAGTTTGGAGGGATGAAGGCCAGTTGGCAATGTTGTGCGCGGGGATAATGCGCATGTTTTTCTTTTTTCTGTTTGTTTTGTTCTGGGGGAAGTTTTTTTTTTTTTTCTTTTATGTCAAAATGTAAAATGTTAACATGAGTGGATTGGCTCTCTCCACGTGGAATGTGAATGGGTTGGGGCAGCCCATAAAAAGAAGGAAGGTTATTTCTATTCTTAAGCATCAGAAATATGATATAGTGTTTCTTCAAGAAACACATCTTTCTCTGCAGGAAGCTGAAACATTTGGAAAGCTATGGGGTGGGCATTTTGTTTTTATAGTGTTGACTCGAGTAAGAGCAGGGGAGTCATTACACTGATAAGTAAACATCTACAATTCAAATGTCTCAAACAGAGTAAAGATAAATTAGGAAGAGTCATTATTGTTTTAGCTGATATTCATGGACAAAGTCTTATTTTGGCTAATATTTATGCACCTAATATTGATGATCAGGGCATTTTTATAGATTTTGAAGGGATGCACCCCTAATGTATAATATTGGGAGGAGACTTTAATCTTTTGATGGACTCAGTTCTTTATCATAGTGAAGCAAAAATGTGCAAGCCCCCTAGAGCAACATTGACGCTTCACAGGATGTGTAAAAATTTTGGTCTTACAGATATTTTGAGACTTTTGAACCCATCTGGTAGGGACTATAAATTATTTTCATTAGTCCATAAGATTTACTCTAGCATAGATTTATATATATATATATATATATATATATATAAGTCCCTCATTTCATCTGTAGTTGATTGCTGAATTGGAAACATTTTAGTCTCAGATCACACCCTGGTGTGTTTAGAGGTGTTGCCACATATGATGAAAAGGAATTCATATAGTTGCTGCCTTAATGTATCCCTTTTGCAAAATCCTGAATTCCAACAAATGCTAAATGCTGAAATCAGTGTCTATATGGAGACCAACTGGTCCTCAGTATCCTCAGTATCTTATGGGCCAGATCATACAATAAATCCAAAGCACAAGAACTCGTGGAATTGGAAGGGAATATTAAAAGTGCCAAGGCAGAGCTGAAGCGCCGAATGTCATCTAATGGCCTCAGAGAACTGACCCGATTGAAATACAGATATAATACTATTTTGTCACGGAAGGTAGAGTTTTGGCTATTCAGGGCAAGACAGTCATACTTTGAGTCACAGGACAAAGCAGGGAAGCTTCTGGCTAGATATATAAAACAGAGAGCGTCTTTTTCTACCATTCCCTCAGTGAAATCTGCTGGTGGTGAAATATTTACCTCGGCCACTGATATTAGTAATGCTTTTAAAGAATTCTTATCTTGATCTTTAAAATTCCACATCTTCGTCTACTGAAGAGGATATTTGAAACTTTGTGGAACCATTAGAACCTCCTAAACTGTCGGCTGAGCAAAAAAAGGCACATAAATGGCTCCGGGCCAGACGGCTTTGCCGCTGAATTTGTTAGATCTTATGCTACAGAACTGGCTCCACTTTTGCAAGAAGTTTATACGGAATCATTAAAGAATGGAAAGCTTTCGCCAACCATGACACAAGCCCGGATCAGTCTGATTCTTAAGAAGGACAAAGATCCAAGCGAGTGTTAGAGTTACCATCCAATTTCCCTGATCCATCTAGATAGAAAATATTGTCAAAAATGTTGGCCAACCGATTAAGTTATGACATCTCTTATACATATAGATCAGGTGGGGTTTATTCGGGGCCGTAGCTCTTCTGATAACATTAGGCGTTTCATCAATATCATGTGGTCAGTGGCGAATGATCAGACTCCGGTCGCTGCCATCTCACTTGACTCCGAAAAGGCATTTGTTATGGTAGAATGGGATTATTTTTTTAAGTTTTTGGAAATGTACAGGTTCGGGAATACTTTTATTGGATGGATTAAGTTACTTTATAGACACCCGGTAGCAGCGGTACAAACAAATGGATTAATTTCAGATTATTTTACTCTGGATAGGGGCACCAGGCAGGGTTGTCCTCTTTCCCCATTATTGTTCTGTCTTGCCCTGGAACCATTAGCAGCCGCGATAAGAAAGGAGGATGATTTTCCAGGGATGATGTCAGGAGGTGTGGCGCATAAGCTTTTGCTTTACGCAGATGATATTTATTATTCATCTCCGACCCCACTAGATCTATGCCTCGCCTCCACAGAATTATTAATTCCTTTTCTAAGTTCTAATTTGTCTAAATCCGAAGCTTTGCTCTGACGTCGTACTGCCTGGTAACGGCATTTCAGCCGGGCACCTTCCAGTGGCCCAAACAGGGCATTAAGTATTTGGGTATTTTATCCCCAGCAAATTTGTGTGATTTAGTTAGTTAATTTTGACCCTTTAATGAAAAAGGTTTTTGAGCGATGTGGACAGGTGGGCTTCATTACATTTATCTATGATTGGGAAGGTTAATGTTATTAAAATGAATTGTATTCCAAAATTCAACTACCTGCAACAATCTCTCCTTATAGATGTCCCCGTCTGTCATGTGTATTTTGTTGATTCATGTCTTTTATTTTGAAATGTTTAGTTCCTGTTTTCCTTGTCATGTGATTTCATGTTTTCCCTCCATGTTCAAGTGTCATGTTTTCATTGGTTTATTGTTTAATTATCTTGTTAGTGTTCTGTTTGTTCATTGGTTTATGTTCTCCCATGTCTTGTATTTAAGCCCTCACGTTTGCCATTGTCGATTGTCAAGTATTGAATGTGATTGTAGATGTTTATGTCAAGCCACATTCATGTCAAGCCACGTTCTTGTTTTATGTTTCACGTTTGTAGTTAGGGTTATTGGTTATCACGTTTGTAAATAAACTGCACTTGGGTTCTTCTCATCATCATCGTCTTCATCATTGCCAGCAGCCAGCACTCATTACACCCTCTCTTATTTCAAGCAATTTGATAGCATAGCGAAGTCCTTCATTTGGAATAGTAAATGTCCCAAATTACATTTCAGTAAGTTGCATAGGCCGATTGACAAAGGTGGGCTAGGCCTATCCAAGATTTTGTCTTAATATTATGCATTCGGTCTCAGATATTTGGCTCATTGGTCGCTTCCACCTGAGAGAGCCCCTCCCTGGTTTTGTACTGAACAGGAAGTTCTTGCCCCTATTTCGCCATTGCAAAGCCTTTCTATCAAACTAACAGGAGAAGTTAAGTTACACCCCGTTATCTCGCATTTGCATGTGGTATGGACAAAAGTGTCCAGAGTGTTTAATTCGGACATTTATTTAAATGTTGCTTTGAGCATATGGCTGAACCCAAAGTTATGAATTAATAAGTCCCCTTTCTGCTGGACAGAGTGGATTGTGAGGAGGTTAATATGCTCGGTGACCTAAATGAGAGTGGAGTGTTGAGATCCTTTGAAAATATGGTTCAACATTTTGGAATTCCCAGGTCTCAATTATTCAGGTATTTACAGCTGCGCCACATGCTCTGTACTATTTCTGGGAGTAGCATACATCCCCCTAAAGCAGCAGATACTCTGGGAGTGGTGATTACTGCTTTTGGCACTCAAATTTCATTTTGCCCCAGACTCTGTATTTTAGGCGATGGGGCGGAAATTAATATAGGGGATAAATGCATACAAAATTGGGTCCTAGCCAGTGTTATGATCAGCAGACGGATTATTCTTAAGGGATGGAAGTCGGCTGGAGCACCTTCATTTCAAGAGTGGTGCACAGAGATGGGGAGGGTAGCAGCATTCAAGGAAATGTCATATAGAAGGTTAGGCAACTTAAATTTATTTAATAAAAAATGGGGCAGCTATCTGGCCATTTTGGAGTGCTCTCGGGGAGGGGCAGTGGAGAGAGAAGTGTAGTTTTAAATGTGTGTGATTTATTTTATATATATATATATATATAATATTATTATTATTATTATTATTATTTTTATTTTTTTTTTATTTAATTGTTCTTATTTTTTGTGTATACTGAAGTGTGATCACGGTGATATTTGTTGAGGGTGAGGGTGGGGTTGGGGAATGGGAGGGGGAAAGGGAATAATCGGGGTTAAATGTTGATTCTATGAATATATGTTTTGCTTTTCTGTGTCAATTGTGTGAAGGTTGCTTTTGGGACTTTGAGAGCTGTTTCATGAAGTTTACACAGTTCTTTGTGAAAATTCAGATTTCTTCATTAAAATTACTATATATATACTATAAATATACTATATCTCTCATAATGCATGCAAACATGTAGCAATGATGCACTTTCACTGGTAAAGCTTTCTTTTGCAATGCATAGCTGCTTCTTTGTCATATTAGTGAAAAGACATGTTTCATTAAAAAATATTTGAATTCTGAAGAGAAATGACTCAAACAGCTTTCTAAGCTGGGTCTTTTGGGCTGTTTTATGACGTTTCCACAGTTCTGTGTTGACATTCACATTTCTTAAAAAAAAAAGATTATGTAATTTTGTGAGAAGAAAGAAATTGCTAAACAAATGAAATCCACCTCTGGTTTGTGTTTGAGTTCTGTTGGTGTTTATTTTGTGAAAATGACTGTCTGACTCCTCATTATCCAGCATATTACAAGACTACTTGCCAAATAAACAAATAAATGGACATGAAACATTGATTTGCGTTGAAATTATGTAATTATGTGAGAAGAAATAAATCATTTGAACAGCTGAAATCCACTTTCGGTTTGCGTCAGAATTCTGTGGTTGTTTATTTTGTATGTAATGAATGTCTGACTGCTCGTTATGCATCTTATACAAGTATACTTGCCAATTTAAACTAGGGAAATACAGATTTACCCAGCAGAGAGACCAGCATGTACAATGATGACCAGGAGTCAAAGTTGAAGTTTCAATCAATAGAGAGAGAGTTTACTGAAAACAAAGTTCTCCACATTTCCAAAGGCAAAAGACAGAAAGTGAAAATAAGTTGAGGATCTAACCTTGAACTAAATAAGATTACAGAAACAACAGTATTTATAGGCATATGCAAATTAATTGACATCATCGTTACAAGTACAGGGTTCTGATAGGTGAACAGTACAGATAATTCTAGAATCATACAAACATAGTGTTCAGTTCAACTACGTGAATGCAATCATTCAAAGATTATATTTTTAAAACACAAAGTCAAGTTGGTCTGAAGATACAGGTCAGAGGTGAGTCTCCTTTTAGATACACTGGCATCCAGTCCCTCTTACTAAGTGACATGATTATCAAAACTTCAAACAATTCCTGCAAAGACATCATAGACAGAACACAACATAGGCTATCTTTTCTCCCAAGGATGATTCAGACCTCAGACCTGGCTTTATCCAGCAGAAACAACATGACGAGAGAACAATATGTCCAAAACGCAACAGAGCAAAGTTAGGCAGAAATATACTTTTAGTGATGAAATGCTTAGAATGTATTTGTGTCAGTAATTAATGACCGAAAACGTAAACACAATAAAACTCTCACTTAAACCTGAATAAGTGATCAATGAAATAGTTACAACTCACATGTATATTTGTTCTCTGGGAGCCGGGCTAAATGAGAAATCACTGTTAACTGCATTCCTGACATGGGTCAGAATCTCAGTCACACCTTAGAGGTCAAATACACAAATGACCTGTAACATTCCTAATTATAACATAACCAGAATTAATGCATATGACTAACGCTTTGATTACCTTTTGTGTGGGATTTGGGGGAATGTGAGAGAAAGTACGAGCACGGGGCGCGGTGAGAAAGGGTGCATGTGAGGTGATCGTCTATGTTCTGCGACTGCTACCGGGTCTTTGAATAATGTATAACATGCGAGTAAGGGCAGCCGGTGGAGTTTCTGCTGCACCCCTAGGGAGTTGGTGCCCTACGCAGGTTGCGTAATATGTGTATAGGGAGCGGTGGTACTGGATATATCAGACCACTATATGGTGCCATTGACCAGTCAGAACTGAGTATTCCAGAGAGCCGTGGAATAATTTGAAATAGTTGTGAACGCAATAGTGGATAAACACATTCATGTAGTAGCAGTGCACAGCACTCCGTGCCAGTCCGTGACTGGCTGTACAGAAAACACAAAACAAAAGTAATAAGTAGAGATTATTTCAGAGACACTCAGAAAACAAAGTGGAATATACAGTTCTGCTTATGGATGTCTAGTTTACTTGATGCTAAGTGCCTTAAACATAACTTTGAATAATTTCAAAGATTTTATACCACTAACTTGGAAAACTTTGGCAAATCCAGTGATTAGTTACCTTATACACACAACTTTGTTTCTAGTCGGACTGGTGCATGCCTGATGGAAATTGCATAGAGGCCACCCAACTGCTGATTTTCAGATAGTGCTTGCCAGTTTTGTATGCACTGTAAACCCTAATAAGTTCATTGCACTAATTTGATTGAGTAAACTCGTTCCCTCAATTCCATTGAGTAATGGGGTCTCCCAAAACTTGAGTATTTAAGTTCAATTAACTTGGTTTTCAAGCATGGTGAACTTAACTATTTAAGTTGAGTTAACTACATGCAAGTAGACTTAACTCAGATTTGAATTTAAATATTGTTGTTTCTACTGTTGTACATTTTAATAGAATTGCTTCAATTTTAGATCAAACAACAGCACAGCTCAAATAAAGATAACTGATTCTAGGTCAGTTATGAAATAATTATTTACAGAAATGCATATATGCACTTCAGTTGCACATGCACAAAGAGAACTGAGATAGTGTGACCAGGATCCAACTTGACCAATTCAATTAAGTTTTTTTCAATTCAAATGTGGTGATATTACACCAAATAACTATTTTCAACAAAGCACAAATAATACAACAAAAGAGTTAAAACATCTATGAATTCTTAATAACAATTATTTAAATTCTCCAATCTGTTCCCTCTGACCAAGGAAACATAATTCAAGTAGCAAAGGATTGTGGGTATTCCCCGTGGCCTCAATTTTGTACTCAGTATTTTGAGGTCCTAAATCTTAAGTCTATGGATTTTTAAGAAAAATAAGTTCAATGAACTTAAATATTTGAGTTATGAGTCCAAAACTTGACATTTCAAGTAATCCTTAATTAAGACAACTTGATTTTAACGGTAATGACAACTTTAGGGTTTACAGTGTGCAATATGTATCTAATGGTCAATGAACGGACTGTGGATGGTTGATGGTGTTGCATCTGAGTCTAAGACTGGTACTATTATTACTTACTACCTATACAATTTATGACAAGAAATTTAAAGATCATCACATCTACAATAATATTCTAAACAGTAGCATTGTAGTGCATGAGGATTGATAACAGCATGATTATGTGTTGGCTCGGATGGCTCAGTTGGCCCCTGGTTGGCTCAGAATCAGAAGGCGTCATTGGTTGGTCATTGTAACAAATGCCATGTGCAGATCCACAAATCAGATAAACACAATGGGAGAACAATCTATAGGAAAGTAAATTAATTTACGATGATGAACACAACATGGCCGTAAAGGCAGGAGTTATAAAGCAGACTCACCTTTAATACAAGCAGAGCAGGTCTTCACCCTAGTGGATGTTAAAAGAAAAGGCAATGTTTACCCTTATCAGATGAAGGTGTAATTGGATCTCCTCCCAGTGCTATGGTGGAGCTGGAGATGGATGAGATGGAGGGAGGGGTGGATTATGGCCCAGAGGAAAGAGCAAGCATGGAGATCACAGGGTGGGGGAAGAGGGCTTTTGAGTCTCTGTAATGTGTACCTTCCCAGCATACCCAGAGGACAAGAGTTTTCTAAAGCAGAGGTGGGCCATTATTTTGGCCATTAGTTATTTAGTTCCCTGTTACAAGGTGTCAAATCAGAGGCTAACTGAAAGGTAACTAACATGCTGCTCTCAGGCCCTCCAGGAGTACATTTAACCAATGATCCACCCACACTAAAAACAAACATTTATTTTTAGCTAACTGGGCTACCAGTCAGACCAGTTAAAAATGACCAAAACCCCTCTAAAACAGGCTGGAAGACCAGCAAGCCATCTTAGGCTGATTTAAGCATTTTTTTATTTTTTATTTTTCAACAGGGTTGCTATCAACATTTTTCCTGAACCCATAAGTGTTGGTGTCCAGTGTTTTCACTCACAATGGCATATATATATATATATATATATATATATATATATATATATATATATATATATATATATATATATATTTAGCAGATAATGTGATATTTAGTGTATTGAATTTATACAAATTGCCAAATAAAAACACGTGGCTCCATAGTCCTGATACTTTAAAGAGTAGCAAAGACCGTCTTTTGATAGTGCATCACCTGTCAAAGTTTATGGAGTGGGTAGTTGACATGAAGCAATGGCCTGAGGTTAGTTACATTGATATCATTAACTACTTTGAGTAACTGCACAACTGAGCATGAACTAATTTTGACTCTAACTAAAACTTGATATGGTTGTTGTTCTCCATCTAGTCACTCGCTAGGGTAGTTTTTACATTGCGTCTTACTGGGCTTCATTTATAAAATGCACATTAGATCAGATTTGATCCTTAATTACAAGGACTTCATTCAACATCAAAAGTAAGGAACAAATCAAGATTTATAAAGGCAGAAACAAACTTGAAAATGTTCTTATGTGTATGCCAACTGAAAAGCATGTTTAGTGTACAAAAGTGAAACATACAGTATGTTATATGTCAACCACATATTTTCAGGAGAAAGCATGTAGGAGACATACTGTACAGCTGGGCACAGAATCTGTGTGTGCAGAACTCACAAAAAATTAAATAAAAAACTCTGCAGATTAATGCAGAACTGCAATATCTGCTGTCCACAAAAGTTCTATGCATTCCCAACACTTTGCGTGTTTGTTTATTAATTATCTTGGTTAATTCAGTGATTATTGTAGTGACAAATAAGAGTAGAAATAAGTATAAAACTCTCAGATCTACTTAACACATTTTACAATGTTTAAATACCTTCTATAGAATTCCGCAGATTTGAAAATCAGCACAGAAAAAGTCTGCAAATTCCTACTTGGCCTGATAATAGTTTACAATCGTTAAAACATACCAAAATCAGTATACATAATGAAAACACCACAACAGACTCATATTGTAAGCTCGCCCACTTTTTTTTATCAATTCATCCTTCATTGACTTTTCTTCTGTTGTTGAGGACATAAATGAAAACAAATGATTTGACTAAAATACTAAAATGCAGCAAAATGGCAAGAGTGAGCAGAAGAGAATAACTGGAAAAGAATGTGCATGTCTTAGTTTGCGCAGATTATAATTATGAAATAGACAATGGCTGCAGTAGCACTTTTAGAGAACCTTGCCGACCGTATGAATGAATTTATAACTTGTGCATGTGTTTTATTTGTATTCTGTCTCACCATATTAGGATATTTGTGTGTTCTATAGGTGGAGTTCATGCGCTCGTTCACATGCAAATGATTTTAAGGTGTTTTGGATTTATAAAGTGGGATGCATTTAGGATTTTTTTTCCATGCTTACGGATGTTTTATAAATCGTTTGTGCATATAGATGTTTTATAAAATCATTTGTAGAAACATTTAGGATATTATCGTACCTTGACATTTAAGATAATTCTACGCACATATTTATAAATGAGGCATCAGAACCACAAAACAGTCAGTCAGAATAATCATGGCGATGCCCAGTGGTTGGTTAGAAAAACTGTGGGTTGGGGCCAGGCCACACAGCACGGCCAGACCTATCCATTCTGTTCAGGCCTCTTATCAGAGTTATCAGGACATGGACAGCTACAGTGCCAGAGGAAGTCTGACTTGCTGGGTAGTGTTTTGTGTATTGTGTTTTTAGTGTGGACAATTTACAATGACTTTAAAGACTTGCCAGTGTGATATGGTTGGAGATGGAGGAAGCCATTCCAGCTGGAAGTTTATAGAGGCGCTTTCCGCTCCAGAGAAACAAGTCTCTCTTTTCTTTCAATGTGTTTTAGAATTTTTTTTCCCTTTATCACACCAACAAACCCATTGATTGGTAGGCTTAAGAACTCAATAGGACCTCGTATAGATTTGGAAGACTCCCTACAGCTTTTGGATGAAAGCCAAAATCAAGCTGCGTATTTTGTTCTAAGAAAGTATATACTGTACCTGCATCTACAGAGAGAGAGAGAGAGAGAGAGAGAGCTTATTTAATAAAAGAATGTACTTTTATTTAAAGAACACACCCATAGTATGCCTACACTTAACAGACATTAGAATATGAAAGCAAATACAGGATTAATAAGATCAGACACATGATCGTTATATCTTGATGATGCCAGGAAATGACAATACATGCCGTGAGACAATACATTACAGTATATGAAGATAATATAATGCTGAAAGACAGTTTTGCACATTCACAATTAATTAGAAATAATAGCAAATAGTTACAGTAAACAAAACAGCAATAAAAAATGGAAGTGGTGCTTGCCTGTGCAAAACTTGATGCCTGAACTGAATAAAATACTTTGCTTTGGAGCTGAGAGAGAGCTGTAGCCAACCCACAGATAGGCGAGAGCACTAAAAAGGAAGGTCCTTTCCCTATAGTCACACACTAGTGCCCCATGCTACACTACCAAATAAACTTGTATTCAAAGGTGAATCTCACAGTACACCATGAAGGGGGAGGAGGCCAAAATACCCTCTAATCAGCCTCCCTGGGACAGACCCACAACACTTCCTAAAAACAGATGTATATTAAGAGTTAATGATTAATAACCTCACTCCAAAAGTGCACGCACGCACGCACACACACACACTTTCACATTACCACCATTGGTGACTCCACAAACCAGACTGCTCCGTCAAAGCAGCAGAAAATGTAGCACTATTTGGGCTTTGACAAACAAATAACGTAAGAAAAATAAAATATACAAAAACAATTCCACAATACAAATTAATTACCTTTTATACAACCAAATTCAAAACAAACATCATAAGACCACACAAATGGAAAAACAAAAACAAAGAAAGAACAGAAACTAAACCCAACAAGGACAAAACGGCACCCGCGTTCCCTTGTCAGCACTCACGCTCACACCATTCAAGGCTGAAGATGAGCAGAGAAACACGCCCCTCCAACCTACACACACACCTGCTGCAACAGCATATAAACATTAAACCTAACACTATGTGATTACAACACACCGTATGAAACACACTTTTGGTGCCGGAACAACACACACAAAAGATCTGCGTGCTATGGAACACCATCACACACTTCCAGCTGTGGAACACAGGCTCAAGGTTAATGACACAGAAATATTTTACAAATATAGAGCGCATTCCCACTGCACACACACATACCTCGATTCACTTAAAACAACGAGGGAAACGGGTGACACAAACGTCACGATTCCAAAAGAACCAAGCATAAGGAGAAAGCCAGGAATGCCCAGACATCAAACGCATCATGACATGTTTGCGCAGTCTGTTTTTATTGTCTACGCAATTAAATTAATTACAGACCAGCCGGTGACTGCAATGTCTGGGCATACAGGGCAAACCATCCATGCTATCTGCCTAGGGAGGAGGGCGGTATATGTTAACACCTAAGTTTGGCTACACAAAGAACCTGGATGTCAGGGCTAACTGTTTTAAATATAGGACTGTGGTTGTCATTCAGTTCAGGCTCAATTGCCTGACCCTGACTACAAATGGATAGAGATTTTTAAACAGCACTGAAATAATGTCACATTGTAATGTCAATTTGAATGACCTGTCTGTAGTGCGTAGCAATCCAGAGAATCTGGATTTATGTGTCCAATCTTATGACATGTGCAAGATTGTACATTAAATCATACTCCAGGATCCATAACCAGGATCACCGGCATCACCAAATGATCCAAGGTGGTCCACAAAACCTGGAGAATGCTATCGGTTAGCATTCCCATTCATTTCAATGTTAGTTTAGGTGTAGAGGTCTGTAGCCAGACCCAGGCCTGACGTGTCCCGAGAGACTTCGGGTTCGGGTTTTTAATTAAGGAAAAATAAACATAAAATAAAAGCCTACCAAACTTTTTTCGTGCACGCGCTCTCACTGCTCTGTTTTTCCATTGTTTTCCTCTGTAAACATGTGTTGAACGGACATCTTTGACTGTTGCACTGCGAATGACACCATGTAAATTATTATTTTTTTTTTTTTTAATTGTAACACTTCTCAGCAGAAGGAGGAGGCGAGCAGCAGATTTCCTGGTTCAGGTAAAGGTTTTTATTTTCCTCTTTGCGACAGGTATACACTCTCAGGGCTTTTATGTTGTTCACTAAGTTAGTCTAAAAAATACACAAACTATTTCACAAAATAAACTTTCAACTAAATAATAAACTCTTCGCTTCACACTCGGGTCTCTGGTGCCCAGGCTCTCTCTCTCGTCTACCTGCTGTGTGGCTCTATTTATGCCGCTCTCCCCGTGCTCACTGAAATTAGAGACAGGTGTTAGACGTAATTTAACTCAGGTGTAAGCGCCCTTACCGCTTTCTCTCTCTCCGGAGAGATGCTTGACCACGCCCCCGCTGCCACATAAATGTATGTTTCAAAAATGCATGTCGAGACACCTGTGTTCTGTTTCATTTAGTGCAGACCTCTATTTGGGTGGCACACACAGTCCCTGGAATGCGCAACCTGGATTCTGCAAACTTTGCTCATGGGCGCTCTGAGACCAATTTTTGGAGGGTTTAAAGGCAGAAATTTGAAGCTTATATTTTTATAAAATCACATTAAATCTTCTGTTAAAACTCATGTATTATTTAGATTGTAAAGTTGTTTAAATGACCATTTTTACAGTCAATTTAAGGTTTTAGGGTTTGTTGACAGTACATCGTCATGACAACGAAGTTGCAAAATTGGCTATAACTTTACAAAGAGAAGGTTAGTAAGTGATTTCACACTAAAATCATGTTAACACACATATTGTTTACGTCTTGTGGCTGTATTTTTGAAACAGTGAGTATTTTAACGTTCAAAAATTGACCCCCATTCACTTCCACTGTAAGTGCCTCACTGCAACCGAGATTTTTGATTTTTTTTAAAGAAAAGGAGGGACGAGTCAAAATTTTATTTTAGTGGTATTCATCATTATGCTGCAAATGCTGTTGTCTTATCTTGTATTGAACCGGCCTCATATGCATCAACCCCAAAGGTGGCGCTCCTGGACCACTAATGTGGACATCGTCCGCCCGAGAGACCGCGCCGTGACCTCCGTCGCTCGGAGAGCGAGGTCGGCTGCCAAGCGTAGTTCCTGCATCAATCCCGGGGCGGAACTACCCTCTTGCAGTTCCTTTAGTGCCTTGGCGGACTTGCAGGAGAGCCATGGCGTGCAGTGCGGAGGCGCCTTGTCCAGCGGCACCATAGGCCTTGGCCGTCAGAGACGACGTAAACCTAAAGGCCTTGGACGGGGGCTTTGGGCACCCGTGCCAGGTGGCGGCGCTCTGCGGGCATAGGTGCACCACGAGCGCCTTTATCCACTGAGGGATTGCCGAATAGCCCTTGGCCACCCCACCATCGAGGGTAGTGAGGGCGGGGAAGCTGAAAAGATCGGGACCGGGCAGTAAAAAGTGCCTCCCACAACCTTGTCAGCTCTTCATGCACTTCTGGGAAGAAAGGAACGGGGGCGGGGCGTGGCTTTGAGGGGACCAATCATTAAGCCGCGAGGGTTCAGGGAAGAGCAGAGGGTACCACTCTAGCCAACGCTCACAGCTGCCCAGGAAAGCATGTCATCATCTCCGCGTCAGCCTGTGACTGGGCAATCATCCCCGAAGTTGGAGCCCAGCTGAGGCTTCCGAATGGATGAGCCCGCTCTCCGATGCTGTGCTCGAGAGCTCATCACTTTCGCGGGCTCTGAATAAGAGGTCGAACTCGCCGTGAGACAAGCCGGCGGACTCATCAGACAAACATGCTGGGGAATGGGAGATCCACGGGGAGATATCCGCCGGAGGCGGTCCCATTGGGGTCCCCAAATCGCCCCCAGTGCTAGCTGCGCTGGCCTCATACCCGTGGGTAAAAGGACCAAGGCGGGGAGCCTCTGGGGTGGCTTGCTTTCTTACGCAGGCGAGCCGTGACCGCATCATTGCCATGGACATGTCCTCGCAATGAGAACATGACCATCCACGAACGCTGTCTCCGCGTGAGCAGTGCCCAGACACGAAAGACTGTGATCATGACCGTCAGAAGGCGAGAGATAACGAGCGCAACCAGGAATAACACACAATCGGAAAAGCATCTTTAGAAAGACGCATATTTAAAAAGACATTCCGTGTATGCCGCTCTTTTAGAGAAATATACTCTTTTAGAGAAATATACTCTTTTATTTCTGCCGAAGAGCCCAGAGGCATTCTCTGCATTGCACCAGTGTAGAGGGGGGAGAAGCCACTGAAATGCGCCATCAGATCCAGCAGAGGTGAATGAACAGTCATGGGAATTCAGCTCAGTGAGCATGACCGTTCGGTTCCGAAGAGAAAATCTGAATGAGTGGTTGCATACCAGCTCCTTTTATACCCATATGTCCAGGGGAGTGGCATGGAAATACCACTTGACAATTTTCATTGGCCTTTTATCAAAGACCAGAGGTGTCTCGGGCTCCCAAGAGTGACCCCTAGTGTCACTACATCGACACAACGTCGAGTGAGTGACAGATAGGGAACTATTGCAGCTACTTCGGGAAATGTATAAATCCATGTAAACTTCCAAGTTAAGTGTAAATAAATGGCTTTTGCTCTGCCGTTCACGTTACTGACAACTGGAGCGTGAACAGACAGCATTTCTGCACGTGCACAGTGAGGTGCGCACTGTGTGGGCGTGAGGCGATGATATGGTGAAGAGAGTGGCTGTGTCCGAAATCGTTCACTCATTCACTGAATGAAATGAGTGAGTGAATTCTGATGCTGACGTATACACCGAGCATCGGAGCTCTGGGGCTGTCGCAGAAACAACGTCACATATGAACTTTTAAAATACTTGGGCCTTACTTGCTATTCTTATTAAATAATATATGAATACAATAAATCTTCATTCTGTTTGCCATTTTTAATATATATGCTAATATAAAGAGTAAACACATTTTATCAAATGTACATTATTGTATTTATGTTTTATACTTTAGTATCTTTAAACTCCAATCCAAGCTGGGTACCGTTTCTGGCTGTGTAGCGCCCTCATCCGACCAAATTATCATAACCTACATGTTATAACTGCATATTTAAATCATCCACAGAATTATCATTAAAAAATGATATCACCTCAGTGAATTATTTAATAAATGAAGAATTCTTCAGCTTAATGGCAAAATTCTGTATAAAATATAAATAAAGAGTACATTTTAAAATGTATCTGTATGTTTTGACTCTCTATATTTTATTATGCTATTTTAATCAAGTAATGATTTGTCAAAAAGTAATTTAATACATTCAGCATGAAATAAAACATTGCAGGACTGAAGGAAGCATTAAACTCCCAGCTCGTACGTCTTCCCCACGGTAGATTATGGGCAATTAACCGTCGTCGAGTATACATCAAGTGTACACTCAAAATTAGAGTAGTATTGTGGGTAAGAATGAGTGAACAAAAGTTGGGAACGAGTGGCTCACTCAGAATTCAGACACTCCTACAAAGTGGCGTACACCCGTAATCGTGCACTATATAGTGGATAGAGGGCGGTTTCAGACACAGCGAGTGTTCCGTGACCGGATTTGAAATGTTTCCAAACTTCTATTCTTATTGACAAATTCATCCAGATCTGACAAGAGCCCTTAAAGAGATAGTTCACCCAAAAATGCTAATTCTCTCATCATTTACTCACCCTCGTGCCAGTTGTGTATGTCTTTCTTTATTCTGCTGAACTCAAATGAAGATTTTTAGAATAATTTCTCAGCTCTTTTGGTCCATACAATGCAAGTGAATGGGTGCCGACATTTTAAAGAAAAAAAATTCACATAAGTCAGCACAGAAGTAATCTATAAGACTCCAGTGGTTAATCAGTATGTAAGTCAATACAATGTAAGTGAATGGGTGCCAAAATTTTGATGCTCCAAAAAGCACATAAAGGCAGCATAAAAGTAATCCATAAGACTCCAGTAGTTAAATCAATATCTTCAGAAGCGATTATGATAGGTGTGGAGGAGAAAAAAATCACTTTCACATTGTGTTTTTGGAGATTCACATTCTTCGTGCATATTGCCCCCTACAAGAATGTCTTGCAAAAAAGGACAAATATTGATCTGTTTCACACCCACACCTACTGTATCATATAATTTCAGAAGATATTGATTTAACTACTGGAGTCTTTTGGATTACTTTAATGTGCTTTTTTGGAGCATCAACATTTTGGCACCCATTCACTTGCATTGTACTGACTTACACAGCTGAAATATTCTTCTAAAAATCATAATTTGTGTTCTGCAGAAGAAAGAAAGTCATACACATCTGAGATAGCATGAGGGTGAGTAAATGATGAGATACTTTTCATTTTTGGGTGAACTATCCCTTTAAAGTGATAGGTCAGCCATAATTTAATGTTCTGTAATTTCCTAACCCTCATGTTGTTCCAAATCTGTGTGACCTTCTGTATTATGTGGAACACAAAAGATATTAGACAGAATGTTAGAGACTGACAGTCTCCATCACCATTCACTTTCAATATATATATATATATATATATATATAACACATTCACTGAATGTAAATAGTGACTTGTGTTGCATGGAAGACAGAAAGTTGTATGAGTTTGGAACAGCGTGATGGTGAATGATGACAGAATTTCCATTAATAATAATAATAATTCTGTAATACATGTTAAATGTGTATTATGTAATGGAATATAGGAGAGTTAATGTCCATTATGTCATTTGTGAAAATAACGAGTTACTCACTACTTGAGCACTCTTTTCATTGGATACTTCCTTACTCTTACTCAAGTAATTATTTATGTTAGTACATTTAATTCTACTTGAGTAATAAAAAAAAAAAGTAATTGTACTTTTACTTGAGTACAGTTTTTGGCTACTCTACCAAACTCTGGACATTACCAATCAAATGCGACAGCAAATTAGCCATTTTCAGTTGAGTGCATAAATGTTTCCCTGTTCCCTTTCTACTCTCTTGCAGAACATGTACTTTTTCAATGCAAACCACTAGCAAAGTCTGCCTTAAAACATTAGACATGATCCTCTGAGCCGTGAGGCCCCTGCTGTTTCACAGAGGCTGAAGCAGCTAATGTCAGTCTCCAGTAATTGATGCCATATCCCCAAGACTTTGGGTAGGTAACAGCCTCAGGTTGTGCTAGGCATTTTCAATTATTCAGATATACAATTGCCAATGTGCATTTGTTGCTGACTTGCTAAGCAAGTTTGTTGTACATTTCATGTGAAGGTTATTGAAGGTTCAAGTATGTGTGTTTGTGGAAATTTATTTGGGATAGTTATACAATATTTGGGCGTGTGAGCATTTAAATAGAGCACTGAGACACTGATGATGCTTACAGGCCCTGCTGGAGCGGTGAGATGACATCAGAGAACAAACTGTACAAATAACAATACTTGTCACCAAGGAGATGTGCCGTATTTGGCCCCGAACTGCGGGTCCATCATCACTGTAATAGTGATGCGGACCCGTAAGATGGCTGCATCTCGGTATTGCCCCCCATCTGTTCCTCTCCTTTACTGCTCGATCCAACATTCTCTCAGTCTGGCTTAAAAAACCCACGGTCTTCATAATTGCTTTGGACAAATGAGGTACTTTTGGATGTCTTTTCTTAGCAAGTAAGCTCTAGTTCACATCTATGTGTAAGCTGTGGGGGCCAAGATATCGAATGAGGAATTGCTCATTGAAATTGCTATTTCCGATTAGCAGCTTATTGGCTGCATGCGTACATCCAAGAACGAACATCATGAGAAAATTTCAAAAGTAATATTAGTGAATATCAGTGAAGTTTATATTGGCACATGCAATTATTAAGAAAGAGTGGGTGTGTGTGGGTGTATCTATGTGTTTCTTGTGATCCATCATGGTGTCAAGGGAAGCATGTCACTTCAGTGGCCTAGTTCCTCGAACTTCTCATGGAAAGACTTTACAAAGTTTACAAAGAGTTACAAACCCTCTCGCTCAAAAGACAAGCAAACACACATACACCGCTTCACTGCAACATTCTGCATAAAGGGGATTTTCTCCCCTTTTTCTCCCCAATTTGGAATGCCTAGTTCCCAGTGCTCTCTAAATCCTCGTGGTGGCGTAGTGACTCGCCTCAGTCTGGGCGGCGGAGGACAAATCTCAGTTGCCTCTGCGTCTGAGACAGTCAATACACACATCTTATCACGTGGCTTATTGAGCGTGTTACCACGGAGACCTAGCGTGTGTGGAGGCTTCACGCTATTCTCCACGGCATCCACACACAACTCACCACACGTCCCACCAAGAGCGAGAACCACATTATAGCGACCACGAGGAGGTTAACCCAACGTGACTCTACCCACCCTAGCAACCGGGCCAATTGGTGGCTTAGGAAGCCTGACTGGAGTCACTCAGCACACCCTGGATTCAAACTTGCGACTCTAGGTGTGGTAGTCAGCGTATTTACTTGCTGAGCTACCCAGGACCCCTGGATGGATTTATCTTGAAGTATTGACACTTTTGTTGTATTGATAGTGATGTTGTATTGAGAGGACTGATCCTAACATAAAAAATATTGATCCTGTCAAAGTGGTGACATTGTGGTCACTGCAAGTGCTCCGACATATTGAGCTGTCATGCTCATAGGAGACTGAGGTTCGAGTCCGCGGGGACCAGTTGTGAGAAACCCCTTAAGTTGTGAAAACCAGAAGACATCTGTAGACTAAGAAAAATGTGCACAAGGGATTTAGATACTGTATATAGATGTGTGTTTGTGTGTGTGTGTGTGTGTGTGTGTACTGTATACAGGGCCGCCAGTAAGGGGGGACAACTGGACCTTTTTTCCCGGGCTTGTGGGGGGAAGAACGTTGATGGAAGAACTGTCCGCGCCGTTGGGCAGTGCATGTTAATGGAAAAACTGTCTGTGCACACCCCCGACACCTGTCGGACAACTAACTGGAGGGGGGCCCGCTGAATATATTTTGTACCGGGCTCAAGAATTTCTAACTGCAGCCCTGTATATAAATATGTGTATATATATATATATATATATATATATATATATATATATATATATATATATATATATATATACACAGTTGAAGTCAGAAGTTTACATACACCTTAGCCAAATACATATAAACTCCTGTCACAATTCCTGACATTTATTCATAGAAAACATTCCCTGTCTTAGGTCAGTCAGAATTACTATATTTTAAGGATGTGAAATATCAGAATGGTAGAGAGAATTATTTATTTCATTTTTTATTTCTTTCATCACATTCCCATTGGGTTAGAAGTTTACATACACTTTGTTGGTATTTGGTAGCATTGCCTTTAAATTGTGTACCATTGTGTCCTTGAGCAAGGCACTTTACTACAGGTTGCTCCAGGGGGATTTTTCCTGTAATAAATGCACTGTAAGTCGCTTAGGATAAAAGTGTCTGCCAAATGCATTAATGTAAAATGTAAATGTAAATTGTTTAACTTGGGTCAAAAGTTTTAGGCAGCCTTCCACATGCTTCTTACAATAAGTTTCTGGAAATTTGGCCCATTCCTCCAGACAGAACTCATGTAACTGAGTCAGGTTTGTAGGCCTCCTTGCTCGCACATGCTTTTTCAGTTCTGCCTACAAATTTTCTATCAGATTGAGGTCAGGGCTTTGTGATGGCCACTCCAATACCTTGACTTTGTTGTCCTTAAGCCATTTGGCCACAACTTTGGAGGTATGCTTGGTGTCATTGTCCATTTGGAAGACCCATTTGTGACCGAGCTTTAACTTCCTGGCTGATGTCATGATATGTTGCTTCAATATATACACATAATTTTCCTTCCTCATGATGCCATCTATTTTGTGAAGTGCACCAGTCCCTCCTGCAGAAAAGCACCCCACAACATGATGCTGCCACCCCCATGCTTCACGGTTGGGATGGTGTTCATCGGCTTGCAAGCCTCACCCATTTTCCTCCAAACATAACGATGGTCATTATGGCCAAACATTTAAATTTTTGTTTAATCAGACCAGAGGACATTTCTCCAGATCATTGTCCCCATGTTCACTTGCAAACTGTAGTCTGGCTTTTTTATGGTAGTTTTGGAGCAGTGGCTTCTTCCTTGCTGAGCATCCTTTCAGGTTATGTCGACATAGGACTTGTTTTACTGTGGATATAGATACTTATAGTCTACCAGTTTCCTCCAGCATCTTCACAAGGTCCTTTGCTGTTGTTCTGGGACTGATTTGCACTTTTCACACCAAACTACGTTCATCTCTTGGAGATAGAATGTGTCACCTTCCTGAGTGGTATGATGGCTGCGTGGTCCCATGGCGTTTATACTTGCGTACTATTGTTTGTACAGATTAACGTGGTACCTTCAGGTGTTTGGAAATTGCTCCCAAGGATGAACCAGACTTGTGGAGGGCCACAGTCTTTTTTCTGAGGTCTTGGCTGATTACTTTTGATTTTCTCATGATGTCAAGAAAAGAGGCACTGAGTTTGACGGTAGGCCTTAAAATACATCCACAAGTACACCTCTAATTGACTCCAATTAGCTTATCAGAAGCTAATTGGCTAATTGCCTAAAGGCTTGACATAATTTTCTGGAATTTTCCAAGCTGATTTTGTTTTTAATGGTTTTCACAGGCACTTGTTATTGAAAAGGGCATCTTGTTCATACCCTGCACAGCCAAATGAACTACTAGCTGCTATATGAGCCAAAGGGAGGCATGCACTCAGGTCTGCATGCAGTTACTGTAAATGGAGTGTTCTTTTCCACTGCAGGATATTTACTAAAGCCAAAAGAGGATGTACAGAGTATAACTTAGTGGTCCTGCTTCAAACGAAGTAAAGAGAAATTTGGACAGCACTAGGGAAGAATTACATGTAAAAAAAATACAACAGATGAAGGCGCACTCCCTCACACACACCCTGAATGTGTGTTTTTCCCAGTCTGTTTCTTATTCTAGGTTTGTGTTTTTGTGCCTGGGCATGTTTGAAGTTCCTTCAGGGCCTTTCAGGATTAAGATGGTAACTTGCATGACATGAAATCAGCACTACTCCAATAACCAGCAAAACCTTGAAAGAAATCATGTTACTTCCTTATTCAATATGTATATACATAGGACTATATATATATATATATATAGTCCTATGTTATGTTGCATTTTTAAGTACCACATTTTATCAGATGTAAAATATCTTTAAGACAAAAAATAGATAGTAAGAGTATAGAGCTATACATTAAATTAAGTGGATAGCAGAGTTTAGATAATTTGGTCTTGGAAGGGTTTTCTGAGAAATGTTTCAGTTCATATAAAAATCACTGACTTTTGACAACAGACTTTGGTATCTTGGCATATTTGAGTATAGTTTGTGACATTGTTGAGATGTCTTCTGAAACTCTAGAGAAGATACGTGTGAGATTTCTAGTCTTTTTTTTTTTTTTTTTCAAGAAAAACTTCTCAGAGAATCAAGAGACTTATGCAGATGTCTCAGTTTAATCATTCTGAGAGTGTTTACATGCATACTCTTACACTGATCATGACCATGATCATATAAATGGTTTTCCTTTATCTATTGGCTCACCAAGATTTTTTCCCATCACCCCAAATGTTGCATTGCATGTTAACTCCTTTTTCTGGTATTATTTGCAGCTTATCCAATGTGCCCAAGTGTTGTGCCAATGACTGTTAGTGTTTTGACATCAAAAGAAGAGAATAACACAATAATTTCAAATCTCGTACATTTCTTGTATTTTCAGATAGTTATCAGAATATTTATGTGCACATAAACACGCTCATTGAGTTCTAGGAAAAACAATTTAGATATTAAAGAGGTCTCATTTGCGAATTGTCTTTCCAATGGGTCATTTCTAAAATCTTGCACAGTAAAATTTTTTCTATCTTTCTCTTTTTTTCTGTTGTTCTCTCACTCAAAATCCATACCATGCGTGTCTGTTTAAATTGATGTGTCTTTTGTTCTAGACTTGACATGACGGTGTGCTCCCATCACATCAACTTTTTCTTACCTTACACATTTCATTATGAAGACTGGATTGTAATTTTTGGCATGCAGGTGTTCATTCCATTGTTCATGTGTGCTGTATATATACCCACAGGAAGTCTATCAGTGGATGCAATAATAGATTTCAGCTGGAATAAAATGTTTCAGCTGTGTTTGAAATGTTATAATGTGTTGTTTATAAAAGAGCCAAAGAGGGCATTGAGAAGAATTATTATGTGATTTACGGAGAATTCAGCCTTTGATTAGATGATGAGTCAGGCTGTTTGACTCATGTGATGCCCAAATCTAAACTTGGAGACCTTATGCATTGAACCCACACCCTCATTTATGGGAATTACAGGTTACTCCAGGGCTAAGTGTATGTGTGTGTGTATTTGCATATGCTTAATAATTCCTACATCCTTTATATGGGTGGATTTATGTGTTTACACTTGTGTCACTCTCACATGCACACATTCATAAACACTCTCACACACATACCCTGCATATATAGCATTCAGGTCCTTCTAAGATGTTTTGATGAATCAGAGACATTGAGGGCAAAGGCAATGTGAGCATGTAACATATCTAAATGCAATCATACACACTCAAAATATGTACAGCTGGAAAAGATCGAAAAGCTCTGACCACAGCGGGAAGAAAATCGGTCTTTAAAAACAATAGCTCCTATGAGACAGGGCTAATGGAAGACATAAAACAAGAGAGCAATAATGAAAAAGGAAGTGACAAAGAAAAGCAAAGGAAGACAGAGTACAGGTACTGTATGTTATCTGTGAACGTGTAAGTTCATAAAGTGTAAGTTTAACCAAAAATGAACATTCTGTCATCATCATTTACTCACCCTCATGTTGTTCCAAACCCATATGTCTTTCTGTTTTCTTTGTAACTCAAAAGGATATGTTAGGCTGAATTCCTAAGTGCACTTGTCCATAAGAAAATGGATGATGTTTCACACTGTTGAGCTCTAAAAAATGACAACAACAACAACAAAACATCATATAAGCACCATAAATTTAGTGCAGTTGTTATTCACTGACAATTTTCCCATTTGCCATAGCTCTCAGATCTACAGAGCCCCCTTAGAGGGCAGTGTCAGTTGCATAGGAGACCACAGTTCAATCCCCATTCAAACGAGGAAGTCATAACTTTTGTATAAACAATCACAAGCGTGATAAGGAGGTTGCATTTTTATCCCTAAGATTGCATTTTGTCTCAACTAATGGTTAGGGTTAGATTTGGGTTTTGGTTGGGGGTAGATGAAATAAAATAAGTGTTTTGCACCCTGTTCAGCTAAAAACAATTCTTTTTACAACTGGCTTCTGGCAACTTCTCCTGGATATAAATGGATGTCACACTTCTTTATATGCTCTGAAACACTAACCGCTTTAGCCTCTGGGGGCAGTGTTTTCAAATTCGGTCAATGTATACCGATTTCGGCTAAAGAAAAATTGGCACACACTTGCCGAATTTTATGTGAGATCAGGCTAATTCATCATGATAAATTCCTGTGTTCGCACACAACATAAGATAACACACCTACCTGTAGGTCTAATAATGAGGAGATCTGTTGGCTGCGTTGCATGCTGTCAAGGAAACATTTTTTGTATTGCCAGAAATGGCATAGGAAAGAATTTGACTGTGTGATTTTGCCACTTCAAAACATTATTTTTATCACATTGCATCATATGTCTGAGTAAAAGAGGGAAAGACCACTTACCACCATGCATTTGACATGTTTTCACAGAAACTTTCACCAACTGAAATTTCAGAAAACGTCCTGGTTACTTTCGTAACCTCCATTCCCTGATGGAGGGAATGAGATGTTGTGTCAATGTAGTGACTCTAGGGGTCGCCCTTGGGAGCCCCAAACACCTCTGATCTTTGAGAAAAGGCCAATGGGAATTGCAACCACTCATTCAGGTTTTGTGCTGAGGAGCCGAGACAGGGTACCGGCCATTTCAGCGGGTAGTTCAAAGTTGTGGCAGGAGGGACACAATGTCTTGTTTCCTCCATCAGGGAACGGAGGTTACGAAAGTAACCAGGACGTTCCCTATCTGCCACTCACTCGACGTTGTGTCGATGTGGTGACACTAGGGGTCCCTATATGAAACTCCACAACTAGCTGAACTGTGTTACGTGGACTGGTGGTGCGAGACAGGCAAACCATTGCTTGCTTCGTAGCCAGCGCACCTGGTCATCATGTAACCTCCCCCAATGCTCCTATGAGCGTCGTACGGTCCCCCGCACCCCGGGGACAAGTTGACTGCCCAAAATGGGGACAGGCCGCCTGTCCCCATTTTGGACCACGTGAGAGTATTCTGGACCAAACTCCAGGCACGTGTCGCTGACAGAGAACGCCTGCAGGTCCCTTACTCTCTTGATGGACGTGAGCTTAGTCAGGAGGGCAGTCTTCAAGAGACTGCCTTTAGCTCAACTGACTCCAGGGCTCAAACGGGGCTCTCTGCAGGACCACGGAGAGATCCCATGAGAGAATGAGGCACGGTCTGGGAGGATTCAACCTCCTTGCACCTCTAAGGAACTGATGATCAGGTCATGCTTCCCTAAATACTTACCGTCAACTGCATTGTGGTGCGCCACCATAGCTGCCACATACACCCTCAAGGTGGGTGGGACAGCCACCCCACCAGCCTCTCCTGCTGGAAGGAGAGCACCGACGTGACTGCACATCTCTGGGGGTCTTCGCGTTGGGAAGAACACCACTTAGCGAACAGACGCCACTGCAAGGCATACAGGTGCCTCGTAGAGGAAGCCCTAGCCTGAGTGATCGTGTCTACCACTGCAGGTCTTCCGCGTCCCGTCCAAGGGCCAAACATGAACATTCCAGAGGTCTGGTCGTGGGTGCCAGATGGTGCCCCATCCCTGAGAGAGGAGAACCCTCCTCAGGGAATTCACCAGGGAGGGACTGTCACGAGAAGTGTGAAGTCTGAGTCCCAAGTCTGGGTGGGACGGTAGAGTGCCACTAGGATGACCTGCTCCTCGTCCTCCCTGACCTTACACAGGGTCTGTGCAAGTAGGCTCACTGGGGGGAATGCCTACTAGCGTGGCCCCCGGGGCCAGCTGTGTGCCAGCGCATCTGTGCCGAGGGAATCCTTGGTCAGGGCGTACCAGAGCGGGCAGTGGGAGGATTCCCGGGAAGCGAACAGGCTTACCTGCGCTTGACCAAATCGACTCCAAACCAGCTGGACCACCTGGGGGTGGAGACTCCACTCTCCCCTGAGTGTGACTGTCAAGGTTGCGCGTGATGTGGGTGGCTTTCAATGACTTGAGTCGCTGCTGACTCCAGAGGAGGAGGCGGCGGGCGAGTTGCGACATGCGACGCGAGCGCAAGCCGCCTTGGCGGCTACTGTATGCTACCATTGCTGTGTAGTCCGTCCGGACCAACACGTGCTTGCCCTGGATCAACGGTGGAAGCCTCCGCAGGGCAAGCATCACTGCCAGCAATTCAAGGCAGTTGATATGCCAATGCAGTTGCGGCCCTATCCTGGAGCCTGCGGCTGCGTGCCCTTTACACACGGCACCCCAGCCACACTTGGAGGCATCTGTCATAACCACAATGCGCCTGGGGTACTTGCACTAAGGGGAATCCTGCCCACAGGAATGCAAGGCCCGTCCAAGGGCTGAACAGGTAGAGGCAGATCGGCGTGATGATCATGCGATGTGTGCCGTGGCGCCATGCCCACCTCGTGACTCAAGTCTGATGCCAGTGATGAAGCGGTCTCATATGCATCGACCTGAGTGATGTGACCACCGTCGAGGATGCTATATGCCCCAGGAGCCTCTGTAAATGCTTCAGTGGGACCACCGTGCTCAGCCTGAACAACTTCAGACAGTTCAGTAATGACTGCGTGCACTCACTCGTGAGGCACACAATCATAGAGACTGAGTCTAACTCCAACCCGAGAAAAGAGATGCTCTGTACTGGGGAGAGCTTGCTCTTTCCCCAGTTGACCCGATGCCCCAACCGGCAGACGTGCCTGAGCACCAGGTCCCTGTGCGCACACAACAAGTCTTGAGAGTGAGCTAGAGCCAGCCAGTCATCGAGACAGTTGAGCATACGGACGCCCACTTCCCTTAGCGGGGCAAGGGCTGCCTCTGCAACTTCTGTGAAGACGTGAGGCGACAGGGACCGACCAAAGGGGAGGACCTTGTACTGGTGCACCCGGCTCTCAAAGGGCCTGTGCCGAGGAGAAACCGAGATGTTGAAGTACGCGTCCTTCAGGTCTACCACCGTGAACCAATCCTGATGTCGGACGCTCGCTAAAATGCGTTTCCGTGTCAGCATTTTAAACGGGAGCCTGTGCAAGGCCTGGTTCAGAACTCGCAGGTCCGGGATTGGACACAACCCACCGCCTTTCCTTGGTACAATGAAGTAGGGGCTGTAGAACCTCTTCTTCATCTCAGCTGGAGGGACAGGCTCTACCGCGTCCTTCCGCAGAAGGGACCTCCGCAGGGAGGGCAGCAGAGTTCTTGCACTGCACTTGAGGTAAAACGGACGCCGCTGAACCCAGGCGGGTGCCTGGCGAAGTCGGAACGTCCCGGTCAGCCATCGCGATGGGTTGGGGAGCGCAAGCCACACCCCCAAGCTCCGGGCACGGGGGACCAAAGAGACAATTGCATCGGATGTACCTGCGGGTGGGGCCTTGCGGCGGGGTGGGGCAGAGCGATGGGGCGGAGCCGGAGGTGCCACATTGAGGGGGCTCGGACCCCGAACTCGTGGCTGTGCTGAGTCTGGGGGCATCGAAGCACTTACCTGGCTCTGGGTACGCACCATGGGATTGGTCAGTGACGGGGGGAGGGAACCGTCCTCGTAATCCATCACAACCGCCCAGGCGGGTGTGTTGTGCCGCAGCTGGGCACACAGGGGCAGGGGGCCCACCTCTGCAGCGTTGTACCTGCCATAAATGATCGTGCGGTGTCCGGTGATCACAATAACGACGGCTGTAAACACCGGGTGTGTGACCCAGGAAATGAGGAAACCGCTCCTTTTCTGAACATGTGGGTACCACAGCCTTTCGGGCATGCGGCAAATCAAAGAAAAGGCAACAAAGGATTCTCCTCCCGGCCTTCCACCGGTGGATGGAGTGGTCTGCTTATCATCTCTAGGCCTGCAGCAGGTCTCCATGTGCCTGGGTCACCCATCTTAGGGGCGGCTAGAAGACTTCCTCGGGTTCTTGGCGGCGGGCCGTGAGACGGGGGGCGTCTGCTTCCTGCAGGTGGCTCTACAACGGGGCCGGGCCACTAGACGGGAGTCCCGGGCGGATCCTCCAGGTTGCGGTAGTGAGAGCGGAGGAGCTCAGAGACCGGGTCTGGGCAGTGAAAGGTGCCTGCCACGACCTCGTGAGCTCCTCCTGCACCTCCGGGAAAAAAGGGACCAGTGCGAGGTGTGGCCGTGAGCAGCGCTCCGAGCCCAGGAACCAATCGTCAAGCCATGAGGGTTCAGGGGGGAGTGGAGGGTTCCACTCCAGCCTGACGCTCGCAGCCGCCCGGACAAACATGGCCGCCAACTCAGTGTCGGCCTGCGACTGGGTAACCGCACATGAAGGTGGGAGCCCAGTCGAGTCCTCAGCGTCAGACTGGACCAGCCTGCTCTCCGATGCTGCAATCGAGAGCTCATCCACTTCGCGAGCGCCGAATGAGATTGTGAACTCACCCTGAGACGAGCCGGCGGTCTCATCCCAGAACTCGACTGGGGCAAACGAGCGTACTGGGGAATGGGAGGTCCGTGGGGAGTTACCCGTCCCCAAATCGCCCCCAGTGCTAACCGATGTGGCCTCAAACCCGTCGGTAGAAGGACCGAGGCGGGGAGCCGCTGGGTGGCTTTCTTTCTAACGAAGGAAAGCCGCGACCGCAACGTTGCCATGTTCATGTTCTCGCAGTGAGAACAATTCTTTTCCACAAACTGGTTCTTTCGGATGGTTCATTTCAATTAACTGGTTCAAAAAAACGATTCACCAGTTAATTTACATAATCACGTAATGAGGTCACTATATATAATGCTAATACGCCGGCGTCATAGAATACACGCTCAAACACATTGTAAGGGCATATTGCTGATTATAACATTTTATTTAATTAAGTTATTATAATAATAATAAGGGTGTTTATTGTCATCAGTGTTTCATTCAGTGATCTTACAATACATCCTACATAAATGTTTTGCACCTAAAGCACCCAATACTGACACTGATTTACAAACATAGATGTTCTACACATGTTTAAAGCATAAAAAGTGATTAAACTAGTCTTAATCAACTCACCCTTTTTTTACAGAAGCCATGATCCAGCTCATCACAACTTCAGATATAATCTGCATGCACAGTACTCAATAGTAAAAAATATCTTGACTGATACGTTTTGCCCCCTCATTCAAGTCCTCAGTTCACGCATGCTCATCAGCTGCTCACTGATCAGCAGTTCTCAGTATTAAGTCCGAAGGCGATT
The DNA here is from genome assembly GCF_019703515.2 of Myxocyprinus asiaticus. Taxonomy (NCBI): domain Eukaryota; kingdom Metazoa; phylum Chordata; class Actinopteri; order Cypriniformes; family Catostomidae; genus Myxocyprinus; species Myxocyprinus asiaticus. Next base: position 11,804,430 of record NC_059366.1, read on the forward strand.
CTCAGTTCAGTGTACTGGTGACTCGCAAACTGCTGTGATCGACTCAGTGTACTGCTGATGTGAGAGCTGCTGTCCTCGGATCAGTGTACTGTTGACTCGAGAACTGCTGCGGTTCATTGCAAAGAAGAGTTGGCAAAAGGAGATATCACCAGTTCTAGGATCATATTACTCCCGGTTATCGGCTCATTTAGATTTGGAATGTCAGGCACATCTGAGAGACAGGTTAAGATAGAGTAACTTGTGGATCAGTGTTGACTTGTGACGCGAACTGTTAAAAATGATTCAGTCCAATTTGGTGAACTAGTTCAACTCATTCACTAAAAAGAACCGGTTCAAAAGAATGATTCATTCACAAACTGGACATCACCACAAAGACATTTGTCCAGCAAGTGCTTAAACAATGGGAAAACAGAACAGACGTGTGCAAAAACACATTCGGTATGACGGCCCCTAACTCGTCCTTTCACTTGTGTCTGTGAGTGACAGCGTGTGCGCGAAACAAGATCGAAACAAGTTTATTTTTTTATTAATTACAAACCTGAACCCGACCTGAAACCTGTCAGGTTCTCAGGTCCCGTCGGCCCTGGGTCTGGTTGCAGGCCTCTAAATCTGCCTAATAAACCTTATATCTACGGGGGTCCGGGGGCATGCTCCCCTGTGAGATTTGTTTTGTTGCAAAAAAACAACACCAAAGCATTAAATTCTGGTAACTTTGACATAAGCATTTATTTATTTTGTCGAGTATGAGTAGCATTCATGTAACTATTGGCTAAAGCATTTCTTCCAGTAACTGTTCAGACAGACACTTTTTGCGCTAAAAAAGCAAAATGCACCATAACGAATAGAGAAGAACGCAGGTGTCTCGAGATGCATTTTATCAGTTAAAGAAGTTTTTTTTTTTTACTTGACAATGAAGCAGTTGTCAAAAGACATCCATCTAGCCAATGTTTACATGGAAAATGATTTAAAAACAGCGTGAGCAGACACAAAAACATATTCAGTTTGAACAACTCCTTGTTCACATGACACAGCACTAGCTGAAGTTTCTCAAAATTACCTCTCAAAAAGACAGCATTTTGTTTCAGTTGATTGTAGGTAAATTTACACTATATCCAGCGCTGTATTCGTAAATATCCCGATACAGTTTTACTGTGTGAGAAACCGCTCCAAATGATTCAGAGTGTGCACTCTGAATGAATTGTACTGAATCATGAATCGATTCAGACTGTTTTGCAAGCCTGTTTGGCCAATTCACTAAAAAGAACTGACTCAAAATAATTATTCATTCGCAAATTGGGCATTGCTAGTTTTTTTAAACAGCCAACAGAAATACAGGACACATTTCATGATTGGTTAAATATTCTGACAGTAAATATTTCTCAGGTCAGTTGGAGCGCTCATGGTAGACACATTGCGTATGGCTGTACAGCTGCAGGCACCACTGCCCCAAGGTGCCAAAGAATACTATGATACATGTCCAAAAACTATGGAAGTACAATGGTACTTTTTGTTAATGTACCCAGCTGCATAATAGGGATGTGCACAGTTACCATTTTTAATATTCGGTTAACCACGTATTTCAAGGACGGTTGTAATTTTTTTGCCGGGACATGGGAACAAAGAATTTTTTTTGCAATGGAATTTCCTCAAACACTACTCAAAATAGCAGCAAAGAAAGTGCTTCTTCACATTATAAAATCTCACATTAAAGTCAAACAAATATAATCAAACTATCACTGCCTGTATATGCACTTTGCCCTGGCAGGTTCACATTTCCGTGAGGCAGTGAACGCAAGTATTATCATGTGCTTCAAACTCCATTTTATAAGATGAATATGTTATAAAATTTAAATGATTTAAGATTGCATTTAATATTTTATTTCTTTCTTAATTTCTCTCACGGTGTATATCTGGTGGTTTTGTGTTGATGTATAAATAACATTATACATCCAACACCTAGTAAATGACATTGGCTGAACCAATGGCATGAGTTTGGGGTGGTACCAATGAATACCAATTGGTTTGTTAGACCAATGAAAGACAAGGGGAGTTAGGGAAATCTGTTTGAAAATAGTCATAAGTTTTACAATTTGTCTGTTTGTGATGCAAGTGGTGCAGAAATTACACTCCTCTCCATTAAATAAATTACCTTATGTTTCACAGTGAATCATGAGTATGCGCCACTCAGTATCACATCATCATCATAAATCCCAAAATTACTTCCTTAAAGTGACAATTGTACTGTACACACAATTCACGAATGGCCATTTAGAATTGCCCTTCATGAAGGGATTGCATTTATCACTTTCATTTGGCACAACCTTCTGAGTAGTGCCCCCTTCCTGCAATATTTGTAATGCATGCATATTTATCTAATGACTTAAGGAAAAACAGGCATTAAAATATATATTCTCAGAATAGCAGTGACCAGAGCACCAAAAATCAGCCTCAAACTCATGTCAAATCTTGTATGGCAATTTTAGCTTAATAGTACCTATCCCTACTGAAAACAAACAAACAAACAAACAAACAAAAAAAAAAAAAAAAAAACAGCACAAGATGGTTTTCTGATCTTAACTGAAATAAACTGGTGGTTTCTTAGCTTGGGCAAACTGAGCTTCAGCTGGTCTAGCTGCTTTCCAAGCCTGGCTAAGCTGGTGCTCTGCTGGTTTAGCTGACTGTCCAGCAGAAAAGTACCTAAACCCCCTCTAAACCAACAAAGTAGACTAGCCTGACCATCTGAAAAGTGCTTAAACCCTCTAAAACCATCAAACTAGACTAGTCTGATCAGCTGAAAGTGCCCAAACCTCTCTAAAACCACCAAACTATGTTATCCTGATCAACTGGAAAATACTCAAAACCCTACTAAAACATCAAACTAGACTAGCCTGACCAGCTGAAAAGTACTAAAAACCCCTTTAATACCAGTAAACAGACCAGCCTGACCAGCAAAAGAATAAAATAAAAATAGGCTAGCCTACCCAGCTGAAAGTGCCCAAACCCGCTAAAACCATGAAACAACACTAGCATGATCCACTGGAAAATGCTTAAAACCCCTCTAAAACATCAAACTAGACTAGCCTGACCAGCTGAAAAGTGCCCAAAACACCTAAAAAACCAACAAGCTAGACCAGCATGACCAGTTGAAAAGTGCTCAAAACCTCTCTAAAACCATCAAACTAGATGATGTATTGGTCTCTGAGGAACAACAATTGGATGTTTCCCAATCTTTGGGTGCTTTCAAACCAAGATGGGTGTTTCTGAACTATCCAATGAAAGTAGGGATTCTTAATGTAGTAATCAGTGGGTGTTTCCAAACCAGGATGGGCGTTTCTGAACTATCCAATGAAAGTAGGGAATTTCAATGTAATAGGCAAATCATATAAAGTGGGTAAAAAACGCCATCCCAGTTTGAAAACGCCCACTGATTGGAAATGTCCATTTTTGTTCTGCAGAGACACAAGTCTCGACTAGACCAGCCTGACCAGCTGGACAGTGCTTAAACCCCTTCTAAAACCAACACGCTAGACCAGCCTGATCAGCTAGAAAGTGACCAAAACCCCTCCAAAATGATCAAATTAGACCAGCCTGATCAGCTGGAGTGCTCTAAACCTCTAAAACCGTCAAGCCTGACCAACTAAAATTTGTCCAAAAATCAACAAGCTGAACCAGCATGACCAGCTGAAAAGTGACCAGAACCCCTCTAAAACCAGCCAACAGACTAGCCTGACCATGTTGGGAGACTAGCTAAAACAAGCAAGAAGAAAGAGTCAGATTTGTGTGAGTGTGGGTGGGTTTGGGTGGTTTACGAGGACATTTTTTTAGGTTACAAAAGGGTATTATGCTATAAATGTGGTTTATGAGGACATTTCTAGTGTCCCCATAATTCAAATCACTTAAAAAAAAAACATACTAAAAAATGTTTTTTTTTTTTTTTTTAAATGTAATAATTCAGAACGTTTTTTGTGAGGGTTAAGTTTAGTTTAGTATAAAAATCAGTATGTCTATGGAGAGTCCTCATAAGGATAACCGCACTAACGTGTGTGTTTGTGTGTGTGTGTGTGTGTGTGTGTGTGTGTGTGTGTGTGTGTGATTAGGTGTATATTTGTAAGCACTTGGTTGTTTGTAGGGAGTGGCACTATGGAGTTGACTTGGACCTAAATGAAATCCAGCTTTAAATTAAGGGACACAGACATAGGTCTGCAGTGTAAATATTCATATAGCTTTATCTCCACAGACCATTCCCAGTCCACTCTTAATAGCCAAGTGCTGGAAGTGGACCAGAGCAATAAATCTTTCAGCCAAATGAAACTCACAAAGCTGAAACTGATTTAAAGCCCACTTACTTGGTGGCATCACCTTTGCCCCGTCTCTTAAACCTATAGGTGATGTGACCTCATATTTTCATCGGGGCCTCTGTTATCGGCCATCAGAGACCCCTATATCCTCTCCCTGACTCTGGGACAAAAATGAGGTAGAAAAGGAAATGAGGAAGAATAGAAGGTGAAATGCACAACCGGATGTGGTGAAGCCGAGGATTAAGGGCCACACAGATCTTATAAATCAAACCGAACACATTCTAAGCACTTGTGGCTACCTAGTTGTGGTTAGGGCGCTCTCAGAGTGGTCACTTAGTGGTAAAGCAGAGGACCTGCATCTTTTCCTTCACTTGAATTTATTTTTCCCTCTGAAACCCATAATTAGGGCATAGGAACCAAAACATTTTGTTCTTATTGTGCTGGAGAATAATGGTTATACTGACTCACTACGAATACTAGCTCCACTGATGTGCTGTGGCCCTGTAAAGCTTTCTGGGAACTGTGGCTGGAGGGAAGAGGCCAGATTGTTGTTTAAAGGGCACAGGAGAGCAGAAGAGCAGAAGGCATTATATTTGTTTGTGGACACTCATATATAGCACCATTCTATATTCTGTCCACTAATGAACCTATTGCTGAGAATCTTTGAAAGCCTGTGCCAAGCAGTTTACAAGAGCCCAGTATAGTGTGAGGTATTTTCTCTTGTTTTGTCTTGATGCATTCTATGTGGCATTTGAGAATTTTGTAGATTCTGACTCTGTCTTACGTGAGGAGATATTGCACTGAGAGCAATCAGGCTTTTATGCGCCTTTGCTTAACTGCATCAATTTGCATTTACCGAGTTGTTCCACATAACCCATGTTTAGCCATGATCACCTAGCAACCATAATAAAAGTGACTGAATGAAGTATCCTATGCACTGCATGAGAAAATCTTCGATGTGACGTCAAGCAGATATTATTATTCATTTCTCCAACCAGAGCATCTCGACTGGGCTTTTCACATTATCCAACCTCACAGACCTCAAAACAGCAACAATTAGACAGAGATTAATTTGATTGCCCACTGGAACGCAATTAACATGCTTTTCTATTCTGCTCTTTTTGTCTTTGACAGGCTTCCTGAATACAAGGCTGTTATATCTCTGTACAAAAAATAAATAATTAAATGGCCTCTTCTTTACAAATAAAAAAGCAAATAATTTAGTGCTTACTCTGTGTTGTGTAGTCCATCAATTCTTATGGGTCACTAGCTGCATTTTGCTAGTCTAGACTAGAGCTGCACGATTCTGGATAAATTGAGAATCATGCTTTTTTTGCTTAGAATAAAGAGCATGATTCTTTCATGATTCTGAAGAAAAATGCTTATTTCAGTGATTTAGAAAACCTGGACATAAGCGTATTAAACAAAGTAACATATAATTTACTAGAGGTTCTGACAAACTGTTCTCTGCTTCAATCTATGCAAAAAAGGAATAAAGTTGTAAATCAAATATATACATTTAAAATATCCTAAGTCCTCAAGAGGATGCAACGAATACATTATAAACCAAACAGCACCTTGTGATAATTGCCAAAAAATAATAATAATAATAATCTGTTAAAAAAAAACTGCATAATAAATAAGTATTATTTAATATACTAAGTAAAAAGCAAAACGAGCAGAAAAAGCTTAATTAACAGTTCTGTTAACTTGGTATTGAACTTGTAAGCAATTAAGCAATAAAACACTGTAATTTTAAAATGTGTGTATATATATATATATATATATATATATATATATATATATATATATATATATATATATTAACAATTTAAAACAATGAGGCCTTCGGTGTTTCTCTTGTAAAACTTGCTTCAAGCTTGTAAAGGAATTATTCAAGAGCCAGTAATTAAATAGAGAACAGAGTAAACAGTGTTTTAAGTATTTCAGCAACAGTATCTATTAAACATTAAAAATTATAATTTAAAAACATTAAAAAGGGTAATTTAATGTAAATTAAAGTACTTAAATATTTGACACTCTTTACTGTGTGATTATTAGATCTGCATTACTACTGATTTGATGCAGTAAGAATGCCTGAATGCCTATAGTATAAGCAGATGGGACAAATTCTTCAAAATGTTAGATTGGTGCGATGTCTAAATGTATATAAGCTGCATGCTGTCTGTATTAACAGCTGTGTTTGCTTTAATATCACCTAAAGAGGGGTATTTTGATTAAAAACAGCGCAGAGTCTCGTGCAGGAGCACTGCATTCATCACAAGACAGAAGCATGCATGTAAACATTTGAAAGCAGCCGGCTGTGATCAAACAGCACATGGGTAGCGAATTTAGTCAGATCTTGGTAATGCCGATATTTTAGTAGAGGTGTAAATTTGTAGCCAATATTTTTGCCGATATTATTGTTGGCATGCCACGTGAACGTAAATATACATTGTAGAATCATTGTCATTTAGAAATGAGATTGTGTGGGTGTCTGAATCGAGATCGCGATATTTTAACGATTAATTTTGCAGCTCTAGTCTAGACTGAACAGTGTCTTTTTTCCCATATTAAGTAAGTTGGCAAGAACCTGGTTCTCACAGTTTTTGCACTGTTGGGACTCTGAGTCCACAGCTGCCTGTTGGGTAAGCCCTTGATCCCTTCAGTTAATCCTACAGTAATGACCCCTCCATCTCCCAGCAACACCATGGAGGTCCTCCAGCTGTCTCCACATTGGCCTGCAAGACACCCAAACACATCCTGGAACCTGAGTTGTTCACAGTCAGGAGGTTAGCTGGAGAAGGTGGTGGTCTTAATTATTTTGATTCTGTTGTAAAAAGCAAGAAATAACAGTCACAGACACCAGGTTAACGCATGGAAGCATTTTATGTTTATCACGATAAACCAACACTTACACTTTCTGTGACTTTACAAAGAAAAAATACAAAGCAAAGGCTCTGGAAAGAAATCTTTGTTATTTCTTCAGCCTTTTCATTGCACTAGAGAGTACCCCTTGCTCATGCAGCACAGACTAAAGTGGACAATGCAGACTATTTTTGTAAAAAGCAGCATTTTGTGGATTGTAATCGTGCAAGGCAATATTGCAATTTCAATTAGGGATGTGTGCAACAACTCATTTCACATTTAAATAGAAATTTTGTAGACGGCTAGTCTAAAAATTAAGAAACCATCAGAAAACAGTAAAAATAATGATAATAGAAAAAGAAAATTGTGTGTATATGTGACCCATTTGAAATACTTAATCTATTATTCTAATGGCCAAGTGATATGCCAAATATGCCACTGATAAAGGGCATATTTGCCTTGTGACGCATTGCCTTGCATTATGATCATTGTACTTTAAACAGAAAATGAATGACAGGCATTCATGAAATCAAAGTTAGCCAATATACGCATATTTGTTAAAAACAATTGAAAGAATAGGCAGTGCAGGACCAATAAGAGAAACATAACATAGCCTGGTAAATTTACCAAGTAAGAGTTATCCAAAATATTATAACAGTCAGCACATTGTGGAAAATGAGTGAAAAGTTGTATGTATTTTGCGAAATGCATTATTATCTTCTACAAAAAAACTATTTTGATTAAAAAAGTTATAACAGTTACAATGTAAAAAAAAAAAAAGATAGAAAATAAAAACAGGCCTAATGAGAAATGTGAACCAAATATATTCTCCTAAAACATGACATCCACTTACAGAATAAAAAATATTTAACCTATTTAACAGCCGGCACTTCTTGAAAAGTAGCCTACTTAAACAACTGACAGAGTGAAAACAAAAAGGCTGGAAAAAATAGGCATACTGTAGCCTACTTAGCGTACAATTGCCATTTACTATTTACTCAGACCTAAATTTTTTGTTGAGTGGAATAAACATGTCAGTGTGGTCCAGTGAAAGACGGGACCTGACTCACTTGTGGCGACTGATCCCTGCACCTGAAAAACGGCTGCACAGCTGGAACAGAAGATCAGGCGTGTACAGGTTTAAAGAGGACTTAAGTGTGAAAACTTGCAAGCCAACGTTTCGGAAATCTGCTTCCCGCACCACCACCGAAGTGATTCCCATTGATGCTTTGTATCCCATTGTTAAAGGGGAAAGCAGCATGCAAGCACTGAAGCAGCAGTCGCGCCATACAAGGGTAGGCTGAATGACATATATTTGGGTGAAAAGTGCCATGTTCTTTGCGTTCTTGATCAGATATTATCTCATCGGGGCTTATCCCACCCCAAACCCACCCCCACCTCCGGACGATGCTTTCTTTTATTTTTATTTTTTAAATGGATTTACACAATTTTTGGTCCGAAAAAGCGGAATTCCGGAAAATGCACATCCCTAATCCAACTGAGTTTAATGAAAAACACTGTGCTACCACCGGTATTATGAAGCTTGAGTCCGTGATAACACTATGGCAACGACATAGGCTAGTGTTCAACATTAAGTACAAATAGAACCATGTATTGAAGTGTTTCTCTTTTTCTTTCTTTTTTAACTTACATTTGAGAATATGAATTAGCTAAATCTTTTGACTTTGTAATTTTATGGATATTTGTGGACAACAGTCAGAAATGTTTTTTTGCAATAAACAATCACACGTTTTTGATTGGTTTATATTGATTTGTCGCACCCTCTTGTGGATGGATGAGGCAACATTGATTTAAAAACCAGATGAATCGAATATAATTTGAATTTTGGTACTATTTTAGTGAGAAATTTGAATTTAGTTTCTCAGCCCTGTTGACAGCCCTATCCTCCAGTAAACCTTCCAGTTTTCTGAGAAACTTGCTCCTAATTCCTGCAAGAACTCTAAAGAACTCTACGAACTGTCAGTGGTTCCTTCAGTAGCCCATCATAAGGTAAAGGTTTCAAGGCTCTTGAATTATTCAAGTTCCTGGAGTACATAAATGGGATATTTGAGACTCCTTAAAAGGGCTTCTGGAGGATCTTGAAACTGTTTAACCGGTATGGCATCTGAGGAACCCCAAATGGTGCCTTGATTGTCCTCTAATTTCTAAAGTGTGATCCATCGAAAAACAGAGAAAAGGAGCAGAAATTCTCTGCCCAAGTTTTCTTAAAACTTTTAAGTGGTCTACATAATTTTTATTTACCACAAATGAACTTTACCGATTTTAAACTTTGACTAAGTGAATTGAATGATCCTTTGGTGTCTTTGGTGAGAACATTACCCCAAACCCACACTCTTAGGCTCACTCCTTAACTCCTCCTCTTAGCTCTTTAGGTGCACCTCAAGTCGTGTGTACAGTATGTTGTTACTCATCAGCTGTTACAATCAGAACTGAGAGAGGCTGTCAATTTGAACAGGAATGGGGTTCATAAGGGACGGCTGTAATAATGGTCTTGAGCCAGCTAACAACCCCTGAGCACAATCACAACAGCATATGGTTGATGTATCACACCATTCCCATCTCTTCCTGTCTCACTATGCTCAGCTACACAATTAGGGATTTAAACCATTGTTGGGTGTCCTAACATTAAGATCAACTGAGGTGGAAACTGACAATTTACTAGTTTAGATTTAAAATCTAATTTATCCAATTTATTACAATTTAGAGTTATTTGAAAAGTTGTATATTGAGGGCCAAGACCAGACCTGGTTCCATTCTATACAAAAGTAAACAGATAAACAACCTTGACCCATTCTAGAGCAAATTGTGCCCCAGTCACATGATCTGGAGCTCAGAGACTGCAAGGTAATGGAAAGTATCACTCTTGAACTCTTGAGTATCACCAGAGCAACTATCACCGTCCATGCTGACATGGCATATGCAACCCAGTCGTGTTCTATTTCAGGGAATCAAGTAAAATAAACAGTGATTTGAATTCCACAACCAAGTGGTCTTATATAATGGTGAGAATGCTTCATAGATGAATTGCTCTTGGATTGTGTTGATTCCCAAGCCCCGTGTTTATTTTCTCTGCTCTCAGAATAGTGTTGCATTGTAGTTGGATCCAAGCAGTGATTGGGTAGGGGGCTGAGAAGTGTGGAGCAGGAATAGTTTTTGGGAAGAGGAGAATAAAGTTCATCCAGTTCATGTTTTCATTGGTTTTCACTATATGACCAGCCTGATCTCACAGTGAAATCGGAAAGAGTAGACCGACTTTTCTTTTGCAAAATTGGTATACGTTGACCGAAATTTTGAAACACTGCCCCCAGTGGCCAAAGCAATAAGTGTTGTAGGGCATATGGGCACGTGTGAGCTCCATTTATGTCCAGGAGAAGCTAGTAGTGAAGCAAGTTGTTTTCATTTATCTATATATTTAGTTTTTAATTTTAGTTTTAGTGTTTTAGTGCTGCCACAGTTAATGTGTTTACTGATATAATATGTTAAATGTTAAATTTCTCAGAGCTGTTTAGTGTTTAGTGGCATTTTCTTGTGAAATCTGGGTTCTAAACATTTGTATTATATTCTCTGTATGAAAAACGTCCTGGTTACTTGCGTAACCTCCATTCCCTGATGGAGGGAACGAGACGTTGTGTCGATGTAGTGACACTTGGGGTCACTCTTGGGAGCCCCAGACACCTCTGGTCTTTGATGAAAGGCCAATGAAAATTGGTGAGTGGTATTTGCATACCACTCCCCCGGACATACGGGTATAAAAGGAGCTGGTATGCAACCGCTCATTCAGGTTTTGTGCTGAGGAGCCGAGACAAGGTCCCAGCCATTTCAGCAGGTAGTTCAGCATTGTGGCAGAGGGACACAACGTCTCATTCCCTCCATCAGGGAACGGAGGTTACGCAAGTAACCAGGATGTTCCCTATCTGTCACTCACTCGACGTTGTGTCAATGTAGTGACACTAGGGGTCCCTATACGAAACGCCGCAACTGGCTGAACTGTGTTACGTGAACTGGCGGTGTGTGACCAGGCCGACACGTAACCTCCCCCAACACTGTTATGAGTGTCGAACGGCCCTTTGGGGTCAAGTCGACTACCCAAAAGAGAGAGACGGGCCCATTATCCCCTTCTTTTTTTTCCCTCTCCCCCCAAAAAAAGGGAATTAACCGACTGGGACCACCAGGTCTAGTCGGGGGGGGGGTATTTAAATGGAAATACATCACATGGTCTTGCCGAGCTTTGTCGGAAGTATGCCATGTGGGGAAGTCCCATGGTAGGTCCTACCCTACGGGGGAGGAGTTACTACAAGCATGGTGACTGGGGCAGAAGGGCCTCTGCCCAAGGAAGACGCAGTTTACCAACAGGGAAACGAATTAGCGGAAGATATACGTCGCATGGGGTTACCTATGGGGAACCACCACATGCGGAGCACCTACCCCAGTACAGGGCTTAGTTAGCACATGTACTGAGCCGGCAGCGAGTTTCTCTGCAAACTCGTCTGCCACAGGGCTCAGAGGAAATCAACCAGGGAACACAGTTTGTGAACACTACTGGGAGTCAACAGCGCACGTCTTCAGCTCAGGGGAGATGAAAGGCGCTATGCGCAAGCGATACACCCGGCCAGCTGTCCCGGACTTACCTGCTTGTGCGTGCCACTACACGGGACAAAACCGGTTCCACCCGGAGATTGCAGAACCTTGCAAGGTGTTGGGTGTTGCCCAGCCCACTGCTCTGCAAATGTCTGATAGAGAGGCACCCCTGGTCAAGGCCCAGGAGGCCGCTACACCCCTGGTAGAATGGGCCCGTAGCTCTACCGGAGGTGGCACGTCCTGGGCGTGATATGCTATAGTTATGGCGTCAATGAGCCAGAGGGCAATCCAAATAGATGCGTAAAGTGCACACCGGACACAGCAACGTCAGGGCTAGGTCTGCCTCCTCCTGGGACAGCACTTGCAGATTCACCACCTGGTCCCTAAAAGGGGTCGTGGTAACCTTGGGCATATGGCGCAGTCGGGGTCTCAGGATCACATAAGTATAGCCCGGACCGAACTCCAGGCACGTTTCGCTGACAAAGAATGCTTGCAGGTCTCCTACCCTCTTGATGGAAGTGAGCGCAGTCAGGAGGGCAGTCTTCAAGGAGAGTGCCTTAAGCTCAGCTGATTGCAAAGGCTCAAAGGGGGCTCTCTGTAGATCCTGAAGAACTACAGAGAGGTACCATGAGGGAACGAGCCATGGTCTGAAGGGATCCAACCTCCTGGCGCCTCTCAGGAACCTGATGATCAGGTCGTGAAGGACTTACAATCCACTGTGTCGTGGTGTGCCACATGCATATTTGTGAAGTCCAGTGGGCCAGCTGTGTGCCAGCGCATCTATACCGAGAGGTGCCTCGTTCAGGGCATACGAGAGCGGGCAGTGGGAGGATACTTGGGAGGCAAACAGGTCTACCTGTGCCTGTTCGAATCGACTCCAGATCAGCTGGACCACCTGAGGGTGGAGTCTCCACTCTCACCTGAGGGTAACCTGCCGTGAAAGTGCATCTGCTGCAGTGTTGAGGTCGCCCGGGATGTGAGTGGCTCGCAGTGACTTGAGGTGCTGCTGACTCCAGAGGAGGAGACGGCGGGCGAGTTGTGACATACAACGGGAGCGCAGACCGCCTTGACGGTTGACATATGCTACCGTTGCCGTGTTGTCTGTCCGAACTAACACGTGCTTGCCCTGGATCAATGGCCGGAACCTCCGCAGGGCGAGCAGAATTGCCAGCAACTCGAGGCAGTTGGTGTGCCAACGCAGCCACGGGCCTGTCCATAAGCCGGTGGCTGCGTGCCCATTGCATACAGCGCCCCAGCCCATTTTGTTGGCGTCTTTCGTAACCACGATGCACCTGGAGACCTGCTTTAGGGGAACGCCTGCCCGTAGAAATATGAGGTCGGTCCAAGGGCTGAAGAGGCGGTGACAGATCGGCATGATGGCCACGCGATGTGTCCCGCGGTGCCATGCCCATCTCAGGACTCGAGTCTGAAGCCAGTGCTGAAGCAGTCTCATATGCATCAACCCAAGCGGAGTGGCCACCGCTGAGGATGCCATATGCCCCAGGCCTCTGAAAGAGTTTCAGTGGAACCGCTGTTTTCTGTCTGAACGCCTTCAAACAGGTCAGCACCGACTGTGCGCGCTCGTTTGTGAGGCGCGCCGTCAACGAGACTGAGTCCAACTCCAAACTAAGAAAAGAGATGCTCTGAACCAGGAGGAGCTTGCTTTTTTCCCAGTTGACCCGAAACCCTAGTCGGCTGAGGTGCGAGAGCACAGGTCTCTGTGTGCACACAACACATCCCGAGAGTGAGCTAGGATTAGCCAATCATCAAGATAGTTGAGAATGCGAATGCCCACTTCCCTTAGCGGGGTAAGGGCTGCCTCTGCGACCTTCGTGAAGACGCGAGGGGACAAGGACAGACCGAAAGGGAGGACCTTGTACTGATACGCCCGACCCTCAGTTGCAAACCGCAGGAAGGGTCTGTATCGAGGTAGAATCGAGACATGGAAGTATGTGTCCTTCAGGTCTACCGCCACAAACCAATCTTGATGCCGGACGCTCGCTAGAGTGCGTCTTTGCGTCAGCATCTTGAACGGGAGTCTGTGTACAGCCCGGTTCAGTACTCGCAGGTCCAAGATTGGCCGCAACCCACCACGTTTTTTCGGTACAACGAAGTAGGTGCTGTGAAACCCATTCTTCATCTCGGCCAGAGGGACAATCTCGTCGGACGTACCGGCAGGTGGGTCCTCGCAGTGGGGCGGAGCCTGAGGTGCCACACCGTGTCGTGGCCGTGCTGAGTTCAGGGACATCGAAGTACTTACCTGGCTCCTTGTGACCACCACCAGAACAGCCTGGGACAGGGAGGAAGAGGCCTGTCCTCATGACCCGTGGAAACTGTCACATTGGGGGCGGATTTGTGCCACAGCTGGGCGCTCAGGGGCACTCAGTGCCGTTCTTTTAGAGAAATATACTTTTTTAGAAAATATACTTTTTATTTCTGCCGAAGCGCCCAGGGACGTTCTCTGCAGTGCACCAGTGCAGAGGGGGGGAGAAGCCGCTGAAATGCGCCATCAGATCCAGCAGAGGTGAATGAACAGCCGTGGGAATTCAGCTCAGTCAATTATTTCAGTTAACATAAATGCTTTCCTTTAGTTTCCATTTTAGTTTTTATTAATGATAATACATAAGCACTGTTCATCTAATAAAGATAATGGAAAAGTTTGAAAATGAGGGAGGCTTTTAATGATGATGTCTTTATGGATGATTGATGAGTCATTTTTGTTGCTCTTTTCATATTGTCTGTGGTTAAAGCTGTGGCACTGCCTTCTAATCCTGGATTAACTTTCCCACTAAAAGCCTAAAGGACTCTGTAAATGCCTCCATGCATTTACATGCTCAGTCAAGTTGGTGCTAGCATGCTCGGTCTCCTATCACACCTGTGGGCATATAACTTAGAAGCCTCACCCTTTTTCTCCACTGTGTTGTTTCTGCTTGTGTGCATGTTTCGTCATGACCTGCATGACAAAACCTTAAAGTAAAGCTTGTCCTTGCTATGTTTACATGTTGCTATGTTTGTCTCACAACAAATAGGTAGAGATGCAGACACACTTACCCAACATGTAATGTTATCAGAACTGCTATTGACATCTGAGGTAAACGCAGATATACAGTAATTTATCTACCTTAGCCCCTACCTGCCATTTTATAAAAAAAAATGTAGGGCAGGGTCCAGAAATCTGAAGAGGAGGAAGCCTCTGTCATCTGCTGTAGTGTAGAAACATTGACTTTGGCAGGGTGCTTGGAATGGGCAGGAGATTATCTTCCTCTAAAATCAGCAGAGTAGACTAAACCCTCTCACTGTCTATGGCTTTACTTATGACAGAGCAAAGAGATGGAGTAGTGCAGCATCTGGCTTTCAGGGAAAGAGTTTGACACTTAGACCCCGTTTCCACCTGATATTAATCATTTTTGGTGATCAGATCACATTTGGTCAGCCCTAAATACAGGTCTAAACCATTTTGTGATCGGATCACAAAAACCACAAACGGATCTGGAAAAAATGAATGTTACTGATCACATTTGAGGTGTAAACGCACGTCCCAGCAGCAGCGAAGCACCATCACATACTTCACTTTTCAATCGACCACGGTGCTAAAACAAGAGTTTAAACTTTGCCAGTTATGAGCGATTTAAAAGGAAATAACCATCTGATCTGAAAATATAAAAAAGCAGATATATACAAAAGTGTGAGAACTTCATGGATCTTCTTCAGTGTGTCTGAAATCAACATGCACAGACACTTATGAGAAGCACGAACATCTGCAGTTCAGGTTAATACAACTTTTCCACTAAAATAACTGACAATTCTGCTCTAAATGTTTTTCTTTTGTGCTTAGATTAAATTTCAACTGCATCTGGGAGAAATAGCGTGCCATTTTTTTTCACACTTTCTTTGTATTTTCTGACTTGGTTGTGGTTTATTATCATGCAGTAACACACTGACATAGAGACTGATGTACTGTGTCGTCATAAAACCCTCCAAATCCAATCACAAGTGGTCACAGGAGATGCATTTAAGTGACCAAGTGTAAACAGTGATGTGTCTCACCTGACCACATGTGGCCGGATCACCCAAGACGCATCTTAATACCAGGTATAAACGGGGTCTTAAGGCCATCATACATTATGAAACACTTAATCTCTGTCTCTGCTTTTGGAACTTGTAACCAATTTGTCTGGATTGACTGCTAACAAGTGTTCAAATAAATACCTAATTTCACATAAAAGAAGTGAAGGTTCACATTGACTATTGGTGTTTTCTTCCTAAATGTACAAGGCAGAAATCAATTGTTGTTTAAGACTGTTACATATACATCAAATAAACACCTTTATTTTGTCTTATACAGTATGTAAAGATGTATCAAGGTTAGTCTCAGAACAACAGGCGTAGATGTTGAGACTTAATTGAATTTCGGGCTTATGACACTAGGGGCAGTGGTGGCTTGGCGGTTAAGGCTCTGGGTTAATGACTAGATGGTCAGGGGTTCAAGCCCCAGCACTGCCAAGATGCCACCGCTGGGCCCTTGAGCAAGGCCCTTGACCTCATCTGCTCCAGGAGCACCATATCATGGCTGACCCTGCACTCTGACCCCAGCTTAGCTGGGATATGTGAAAAAGAAGAATTTCACTGTATATGTGCAAATGTATAATGTGTGATAAATAAAAAAAGGAAATTATTACTTATGACCTTATGAACACACTTGTATCTTTTCAGAAATGAATGAAAAGCCTCAAAATTGAAAGAAAGAAAGGGACAGCAGATACCAAATAGACTATGCTACTTTTCTGGTCTTGGCTGGCCTCGCAGTCTGTTCGGGATGGTCTGGTTTGCTGTTTGCTGTGCACCCTTGTCAGCTGGTCAGGTTGAGGAAATCCACTGCTCGACCAGCTAAACTAGCTAAATACCATCTTTGCCAGCCTTGTAAAGCAGCTAGACCATCCAACCAGCTTAGACTGGTTTAAGCTGTTTTTTTGTTTTGTTTTTTTTTCAGTAAGGATGTTCACTTATGTGGCAGTATGCCTTAAATATACAAAATAATATCCATAGTTAAAGACATATTCAATCAATGAATCCATCTTATCATGTAGAAATAATGCTGTCCATTCCGTATACAAGGAAATGAGTGTACACACCTGTGAGTAAGAGGTGATCATTTTCTCTGCACTGACTCACTCATGTGGGAACATTGAGCATCCTAAAATTATTATGACAATTCCTTTCCATTCCCTGAGAGCCAGACTGGTAATGGAAGCTATATTTATAGACTGTAATAAGGGCCTGTTTCTTTCTGATACAAGCATGCCAATGTCACAGCAGTTCCCATCCCACCCTTAGATAGGATGCTATCCAGCATCCTGTCTTTTTCCCTTTGCTTAGCCGAAACCCCCCTTAGTCTTTCCTCTGACCTGGCGCAGCAGGACAGCTTCAGGGTGGGCAACTGTCCGTTGTGTCACTCGGCCAACCTTGCTCTGCTCCGACCTGCCCCACTGATGGCTCTGAGTTCCTCTGGGGCCTGCGTTCGACATCACACAACCCAACATGTGTTTCCTGTTGTTGCAGACTCGCTTAGAGAGTCCCAGGCCTTTTCCCGACAGCAGTGCTGCCTTTGTTTGAGGGAGTGCTCTGGGAATGGTTTAAATTTAGGTGTGTTTGACAGAGCCTGTATGGGGTATGTTGGGGGGCAATGCGATTGAGCCTCATAAAGCGTGACCACTCGACCAAGTCCTGTTTCTGCACTGTTTCCTCACTCTGAGAGTTATTGGCCACTAGAGGAGAAAAGTCTGGCATCTGTGATCTTGCTAAAGATTAGCTTTGATAGGTGTAATAGTGTCAAATAGGAGTGAAACTTTTGTGTGTGAAACACAGTCAGGAAGCCAAATGTCTTTATATTCTCACGTGTTTGTTTAATGGGCACATGTTAAAGAACTCTGTTCCAAAATCCAGAAAGCTTCCTAAAGAGGCAGCAATGGCTGTTCCAAAAGTTAGGCAACTGCCCTCTAAGATACCTAGTTTTTGTCAAAAACTAAGGCAGCATTGTATGAATTCTCCACAGAGAAACAATCTCAGAATGTGTTGTCTATAACTCAGGTAAAAATAAATCCAGTGTTGATTATAAACTGAGAATGTTTAACTCCAAGACAGACCATTAGTACTTCAATGAATGGGAGAGATTGGAATGTCCAGTGTTGAAAAGGAATTCCCTCCTTACGGGTAAAAGATCCAAACACCTTTTAGATACAGACATCGCCTGTCAGTTAAATTGAGAACGTGCATGCACATTAGCTGGACCAGCCTGAAAAACAGCAGGGTTTTATTTATTTTTAATTTTTTTTAATTTTTTTGCGTGATGTTAGCTAAAGAAGCACAATTTACGATACCATCATTGTCAGATTTTATTGCTGATTTAAATATGTTATATGATTGTAATCTTGATCACCTTTATTGGACATTTCTGTCTTTCCCCATTTAAGTAGATACAAGCTGTAATTGTATGCTCTTTGCATTCATAGAAAATAGCTGCCCATTCCCAAGTAGAGCGACTTGAAAGGGACTTATATTCTACTTAAAGGCTATTTTGTTCAATACCAAAAATTATCACAACAAAATCAATCTAATGAAATTATTATTTTACCTAAAATTTTGTGTGCTACAGTTCTGTGAAAAATTTGCCCCCATCCTGGTTTCTTCTGTTTTTGTGAAAATCTCATACTAAATTGTTTTAACAAAATCTAACATAAAAACAAAGGCAAAAAATACAGTTTTTAAATGATAATGTTTTTTATTGAAGCAAAAAAGTTACCCAATACCAACTGGGCCTGTGTGAAAAATTATTTGCCTTAGTAACTAAATCCCCAAATCTATGAAAATGCATTCATTATGGGGTTCAACTGGACTAGACACACCCAGGCCTGATTACTGCCAGCCGTGTTCAATCAAATCAACACCTAAATAGAACTTTTTCAGCAGCATGAAGTTGGCTAAAAGGTCTCACCCAGTAGCAAACTATGCCAAGGTCGAAAGAAATTCCAGAAATGATGAGGAAAAAGGTGACTGAAATCAGTCTGGGAAGGGATACAAAGTTATTTCAAAGGCTCTGGGACTCCAAAAAACCATAGTGAGAGCCATTATCTCCAAATGGAGAAAACTTGACACAGTAGTGAACCTTCCCAGAAGTGGCCGACCTTCCATAATTCCTCCAAGAGCACAGCGACGACTCAATCAGGAAGTCAGAAAAAAGCCAAGGACAACGTCCAAGGAACTGCAGGCCTCTCTCACATCAATAAAGGTTACTGTTCATGACTCCACATCAATAAAGGTTACTGTTCATGACTCCACTATCAGAAAGACAATGATCGGGAGCCTGGGTAGCTCAGCAAGTAAAGATGCTGACTACTACACCTGGAGTCACAAGTTCGAATCCAGGGCGTGCTGAGTGACTCCAGTTAGGCAACCAATTGGCCCGGTTGCTATGGTGGGTTGAATCACATTGGGTTAACCTCCTCATGGACGCTATAATGTGGTTCTCGCTCTCGGTGGGGCGCTGGTGATTTGTGCGTGGATGCCGCGGAGACGCGCTCAATAAGCCATGTGATAAGATGTGCGGATTGACTGCCTCAGATGCGAAGGCAACTGTCACTATGCCACCACAAGGACTTAGAGTGCATTGGGAATTGAGCATGTCAAATTGGGGAGAAATGTTACCTATGTACTTAATAAAAAAGAAAAAAAAAAGAAAGACACTGGTCAAAAATGGCATCCATGGAAGAGTGGTGAAGCGTAAATCACTGCTAACCCAGAAGAACATTAAGGCTCATCTAAATGTTGCTAAAACACACTTTGATGATCCTCAACCCTTTTGGGAGAATGTTCTGTGGACTGATGAGTTGAAAGTGGAACTGTTTGGAGGACAGGGGTCCTGTTTCATCTGGCATAAACAAACACAGAATTCCACAAAAAGTACATCATACCTACAGTCAAGCATAGTGGTGGTAGTGTGATGGTGTGGGGATGCTTTGTTGCTTCAGGGCCAGTGCGACTTGCAATAATTGAGGGAAACATGAATTCTGCTCTCAATTAAAGTTATGGAGTGGCCTAGTCAACGTCCTGACTTGAACCAGATTGAGATGCCGTGGCAGGACCTTATATGGGCAGTTCATGCTCGAAAACCCTCCAATGTGGCTGAAATAAAGCAGTTCTGCAAAGAAGAGTGGGCCAAAATTCCACCACAGCGTTGTGAAAGACTGATCACCAGTTATCGGAAGCTTTTGGTTGCAGTTGTTGCTGCTAAAGGTGGCACAACCAGCTATTAAGTTTAAAGGGGCAGTTAGTTTTTCACATGGGTGATATAAGTTTTGGAAAACTTTTTTGCTCCAGTAAAAAAATATATATATATATATTGAAAACTGTATTTTGTGTTAACTCAGGTTGCCTTTGTTTTATGTTATATCTCATTTGAAGATCTAAAACAGTTTAGTATGAAAATTACACACACACACACACAAAAAGGAAAATCAGGAAGGGGGCAAATACTTTTTCACAGAACTGTGCATATTTTTATGCATTTAAATATACATCACACTGATTCCAGAAATATGTTTTGTGCTGGCAAGCTGAATGTTAGCTTAGCAACATGCTAGCACCAAACTCTACACAAACTCACTTTGTGTGGTGCGCAGAGAGCATTCTAAATTGATCACTTATGAGGCTCCATCTCTGTAAGTGTGGTTCTTTAGAAGGTAGCTCCCTATGTTGGCTGTAGGCAGCGAGTTAGCTCACTGCGTTTTTGAACATACCCGTTAAGTCGCAATCAGACATTGTGTTCAGCTGTAATTTTGCTGTTTTTCAACAGATTATTTTCTTTTAACATTTTGTCAGTGACTGAGCCAGTAAATAATTATGTATGAATTTATATCAAAACCAGCTCTAGACAATTTCCTGCCCTCATATCATCTCCTCCTGGGAACCATGACTTTGGGTGAAACTTCAATGGTGGTGTTGTGTTCTGGGTTTCATTGAAATCATTCTTAACCGCACGTGGTATTTTAAGAGCATTTGTAGGTTCCGAGGCCTGAAGTTGCATGAATATGATTCCATCAGGGATTGCGCTAAATTATGGTGTGATGAAAAACTGGAGGCTCAGCATTTTGCCCCCCCCCAGTCCCCGTCCTGCCCCCCACCCCTTCTCTCCTGACACAGCACTTTGCCCGCCTGTGCTCTGCAGCCGGTCCGTGACATCACAGCTCACATCTCGATAAACGTCAAAACATTCCCCAGCACGATGAGTCTCAGATGTCTGACTAAATGGTTTCCATATGGGCCCTTTATCCCTTGCTCCCAGTGGGGAAGGAGGAGAGGAGGAAGGAGGAATGGGGGCTGAGGGATTGAGAGAAGCTTGGCAGGCTGTCTGGCTGAAGGAAATGAGAGCTTTCATCCTCTCTGTCTCTTGCTAGCCCTGGCCTGGTCATTATTCTCTAAGAAGACCTGTCCTGTTTTGTCGACTGTCAGGGTATCTATCTTATGCATACCTCTCTCACTCCTTGCCCTCTCTCTACCTCTTTTATGACGCAGTGTGGAGTATGTTTTTCAATGCAGTGAGGTTACCTTTCCTCCAGTGTTGTGGGTTTGACTTGGCAGCATTCCATTTAAAAAACAACTTCTATAACCAGGGAACATCCTGCCTTCCCTATAGAGGCGGAGAGAGGTAATGAACACACACACACACACACACACACACACACACACACATGTTGGTGCGGCTGTCCTTATGAGGACTCTCCATAGACATAATGACTTTTATACTGTACAAACTATAGATTCTATCCCCTAACCCTAACCCTACCCCTAAATCTAACCAAAAAGTAATTGGACACTTAAGCCACACTTTAAAATGTATGAATGTAGTATGTGCATTACATAACAAAATATCAAACCAAGTGGCATCTGCAAACAAATGATGCCATGGCAGACTTTTTCTCAGAACTAATAAATTTGAGCTATTTTTACATTTACTTTTAACAAACTGGTCTAAAGGTCATTTTAGAGGATGTAGGAAATCAGTTCCCCTCAAGTTCACACAGGTGTCCTAGCAGAGTAACCACAGGTGAAGTTCATGTTTCACTAACTTTAGACAACTAGAATGTTTTCAATTTTTTGTACATAACAGATATGTGTGTTGCCAATGGTGTGAGAGGTAAACATTGGAGCGAGTGCACTATGGAGTATTGATCACATATTCCAGTTTTAAGAACATAATTTTCACTCTGCTAATACACAGGGAAGTCACAGCCCATAACGCTAAAAGGAAAGCAAAGAGAAAAAGTCGAGAGGTTTACCATCATTTGCTGAGGGTTTGTGTATGCCACGGGACACAAACACACAGAAAGGTACAAGTTCTCAGACTGGCTAAAAAATATATTTATTGACAAATTATTGTATAAGTATTATATGAAAATAGTATATGAGAATATATTGATATATTTAGAGTTTTAATATTTAAATTATCTATTTCCCTGACGAAAAAGGTGTGTTTCTAAATAAATGTAGGCTACGATATTAGTTAAACCATCATCATAAAATAATGAAGATACATTAAACATACACTATTTTTATTAACTTTTATTTACTTTCCCCAAATATTAGCGAACTTAGTGAGCTAGAAACCACTAAATGCAATAAGTTAACTTAGTGTTGGCTAATTGACAATCATGAGTTGCCAAGTACTAAAGCCATTCCACCAGCACGGTTGAGAACAGTTGAGTATGGTTAGCTAACCGTGCCAATATTTCTAGGCAGAGAACATAACCGTGCTCATCTTGAAATGCTACCGTAACCGTTCTGTACCATGCTAAGAGCCGTTCGGCCCCATGGTGGAAAAGCGGCTAATTACCATGCACATCATGCATAAGTAGACATCATGCAACATTCATGCTCAAAATTATATCCAGATACAGTATGTCGGACTCATATTAACTGGTCCTTTAGCTTCTGGCTGAGTCTTGTGCTCAGAAGCAGTCCATGGCTGTTTAATGCAACTGGAGTCTTTGTTTAGTTCCCCCTGCTTTTTCCCCATTAATCATAGTTAATGTTCACTTAATCCTGTGTTCTTCTTTGTCTGATTAGTGCCCAGGGGTTCATAACTAGTCTTTCCTCTAAATGCTTCCAATAAAGATTTACTGCTGGATGGTTTTGCCCTTCAACCTTGCCATTGTTCCCTTAATTGATCGCTGTTGATTTGTCTGGATTTTTCATACATGAATAACACTCCTGATCAAAGACCCCCTTCAATTAATCTGATTGAGTCTCAGATGGCTTAAAACATTCTTGAGCACCATTACCGAACAATGTTCATGGAGGGATTGCAACTGAGGGAACCAGAGCCTGAAAAAGAGGGGTTGACCCCCAGGCGACTGGCAGGTCAGAGGAAAAGCCTGTCCCACAATCAAGAGGGCTTAGCCTGTATTCTCCCCCAGACTACAAGAGTTTCTTGTCTGAGAAGTTAAAAGTGAGAGTCTATGTTCAGTTGAACATAAATATCTCTGCACTATTTATACAGAATGGTCAAGACTATGTCCATTGTGGAGTCTTTTCGGTTCTCTTTTCTTCTTCGAGGCTGTAATTTTAATCCTCTTTATCGGAATTAGTTGGAGGGTAGAGCGGTTGGTGCACCAAACTTTAGTGCTAACTTTAATTGAAGATTGGCTACCTCTGACTAGCACTAGTAAATAACAATAGACTAAGAAAGAGAATGACTGTGATAGATGACACATTCAGACAGTTTGTTCATGCATGTGTGTTATAGGGAGGGACAGGAGGTCTGGTCGGGACCTGCATAACTGTCTCGTTCTTATCTATGTGATATCAGAGAGAGTTTCCGCTTGTGGGTGTCCCACTCACCTGCTTGGGCCAAACTCTGTGTATTTTGGCTGCGTACTGATGGAGATTGTAAATCATTCCAGAAAGTCCCATTCTCATGAGTGTTGAAAGTTCCTGCAAGAACTTTTAATCTGATGAACTTTATCAATAATTATATTTCTTCAATAACAACATCAAAGCTACACCGCAAAGCTTAGAGAGATATAGAAGTGCCAAGTTTCAAGGAAATGTTGATGTTGTCTTCACTGACATCAGCGATTTGCAATAATCGCTAACTTAGTTAGTATATTATTGATCTACAGTTGAGTCATGTTAGATACTGGGTGTAGCTGTTATTTTAGAGTATTAGCAGAGCCCATTTTTATGATTTGCTTTCATTCTTTTCATTTAAAGGAATAGTTTAAAAATAAATAAATAAAGATCAGCATTTACTCCAAGCCTGTATGATGGACTTTCTTCTGTGAAAATCAAAAGGAGATGATTTGTTACAATTTCCAAGCTATTTTTTTCCCCATCCAATGAAAGTTAAAGACGGAGATTTTCATTTTTCACTGAAAATCTTTTTTTGAAAATCTTGCTTGACAGCCATGTCAGCATTCACTTTCATTTAATGGAAAAGAGCAGCTTTGAACATTCTAATAAATAATTCTTTGTTCCATGGAAGAACAAAAGGAATTTGGTTTTGGAATGAATTGGAGGTGTACAGATTTTGACAGAATTTTAATTTTTAGATGAACTACCCTTTTAATAAAAAGAATGAATTAAATGATGTTAAATGAAAATCGCCACACAATGCTGATCACCCAGAAAGGATTTAGATCTTCAACAGAGGGCCGTTACAGAATTGTTCACATATCTGTTGATAGTAACCAGCTGGCTGTCCCATAGGGCGAGCTGGTGTTTGGATAGGGGAAGAGGGCTAGGTTAATGTCTGATGCCACACTGTTATGTCATGGGTCAACTTTCTACAGTCACTCCAAGGGTGCCATGTCAGTCCCTGACAAGTCTCCCTTGGTAGTCATGACTGTGTGTGTGTGTGTGTGTGTACCATATGGGAGTAATAAAGCCAAATTCCACATGGAAAATGAGCATGAGAATGAAGCGAATTGATATGATTCTAACAGAGCTGTCAGCAGTGTTAATTAAGTACATAGGTAATACTTCTATATAAAGGTTCTATATAAAACCTTTCACTATAGACAGTATTATTAACATTATTAAATACATTAGGGATCATGACCTAACAATGAATAATATATTTACAATAATTATTTAATTTGGTTAAGGTTAATTTATATGTACTGTTTTGTTCATAGGTCATTTATAATGCATTAACTAATGAAGATAATTTATAAAGTTAAAAATGTTTTAGTATTTCTAGATATTATTATTTTTTTTTTACAATTGCTAACAAGCGTTTACCTATACTTAAGATACTTTTTCTAAGCTTTTAACACAGCAACACACCTACATCACACAATTAGCCAAATAGTTAATTTTCAAAACCACATTTTGTTCATGAAATACCAACTCTACATTTCAAAATGCAAAATGCAAAATGCAAA
Source organism: Myxocyprinus asiaticus (assembly GCF_019703515.2). Lineage (NCBI taxonomy): Eukaryota > Metazoa > Chordata > Actinopteri > Cypriniformes > Catostomidae > Myxocyprinus > Myxocyprinus asiaticus. The sequence continues at coordinate 11,829,631 of NC_059366.1, forward strand.
AAAAAAAAAAAAAAAAAAACAAAAACATTCTCTTCATACACAAACTCTATCAAAACATGGCAAACCCGACTCAATATCTAATCATTCTGTCAAAACACTAGCACATTTTCTATCCAACAGGAACATATAGTCAATCATAGTACAATGACTGTCAAAATACTAACAATTGATGGCATTACAAAAACTGCATTACTTGTCATGTTTCAGTTCTATCTGCATACAACAGACAATATGAAATCTATTGTTTTTTTTATAATTCAGTTTATTTCACTGTAAACCACTCTAAAAGTATTACACTTTAAAGTATTACAGTAGTAACATGAAATTGCTGCCAGTGATCAACAAAAAATCCAACATACATGGCCTTTGGTTCCAAATGTGTAAAAATAAAACACAATTACATTAAACCAGATATTTCTCAATGTTTCAATGGTCTGTTTATTCAGAAATGCTTATCAGCTGTTTCAATATAGCTTTTGAGCTGCTGTTGTTGCAGAAGTAGAGGCTTTATACTATATTTTGGTTTGGAACATTAGGTCTTCCTTGTTGCTGTGTGCAAGCATTTGTAAATAAGACAAGAAAGATCCATGATTTTGGTATTGGGTAAGCTTGTATGTAAAGAAACATGTTAATTGACTGCATATTCTGTGAAAACAACATGAATTGTGTTAATGGTATGGTCCAAAACAGACGGATGTTGTGCTAATTGTGTTGAGAGTTTTGAAAATGTGACTACAGACTGGACAAAATATTGTTAGCGATTGTAAAAAAACTGTAAGATGAATATCTAGTTAAGATGAATAAATGCTGAAAAGTTGTTCATTATCAGTTCATGTTAACTATTGCATTAACTAATGTTCATGTACACAACCTTATTGTTAAGTGTTACCAGTAAAATTAATTATTAGACAATAATGTGATAAAAATAAAGCATTTAATCATGCTCCTTGACCCACCAAACTACACTTAAGTCCCCAGCACACCCATGGCGATGTGCTTCTTCATTCTTTGCTCAGAACCAGCAAGAAGGTTGAAACAGCTGAGCAACGACATTCTGTTTGCGAACATTCAAACACCCGCCACATCGCTGGAGGAAGCGTTTAGAGGAGTATTTCAATATGAGGATGCTCAATACGTGTCAAACATCAACTAATATAACATTAAAATGTCTTATCAATGAATTCATTCTATGAGTAGAATTCACACGAGATCAGTAAAAAAAGCTGTTTTAATTACTTGATGAGGATTAAAAGTAATATATTGCATATCTGCAGTATATAATGTGCAATATGTCTTGTTTACATTTTGAATTCATGGAGCTAATATGCTAACATGCTATACACGGCCTTAATATGTGCTGATTACATGCTGTTATTGTAATTTATGATGACACTGTTACTACTGAATAGATGGGTGTATAAAAGAGTGTAAATGGGTAAAATAAAGACAAAACAATGATGATAGTCATACCTTACTTTGGGCAGATGTGTGAATTGTTTTTGGCTGCAGATGGCACATAAGTGAATGGGCACTTAAAAGTAGATTAGTAGAGTAGATTCGATTCCTTCTAGACTAATGTTTTAAAAAAATTGCGTGAAATGTTGGTGAGCGGTTATGAACCACCACCAAAAAAAAAAAAAAAAAACACCTCAAAAACACTTATTTTATGGACAAATTTTGTTCTAAATTAAATCACACCTGTTCGTTCTTAGATTTTGCAGGAGGTGTGCAGGAGCCTTTACTGAGAGCAGACAGCTCAGAATGAGTAAGGAGCCATTCACACATAACATTCTTGCATTCAAATACAGCACAGCAGAATGGAGCATATTGCAGGGGTCTCGAGAAACGTTTTTCAAAAGTAACATGACACAGCATTTTAAAAATGGGGCGCTCATGGCGCAAGATGCTGATGCAAGACATTATGCAGTGGAGAGAGACTGACAGCATGTGTGCATAGACCAACTTACTAAAAATATGGCAGATGGAATGCAAAAACTGTATGTGCAACAGATTGATTACTTAATTGCAAAATGGATTGCTGTGGACTGTAGGCTGGTGATAGGCTTATGCTTAAAGATGCTATATGAAAGATTGACAACAAGCATTTGAAATGGGTACTGCAGTTGTCTGCCCCACCCCAGACTTGAAGCTCATGCGGGTCACGCAACAGGAACGTTTTAAAGGATTTCTGGGCTTTAAGCTGTCTCCATCTTCCAAAGGCATCTCCGGTATTTATCCTTGTTTTACTACACCTCTGGTCATGGTGGTTTTTAGACGGATGGCGAAGTTTTTTAGGTCGGGTGGAATCTGTTCCCTATCTGTCATTCACTCGACGTTGTGTCGATGTAGTGACACTAGGGGTCACTGTTTGGGAGCCCGAGACACCTCTGGTCTTTGATAAAAGGCCAATGAAAATAGGCGAGTGGTATTTGCATGCCACTCCCCCAGATGTACGGGTATAAAAGGAGGTGGCGTGCAACCACTCATTCAGATTTTCTCTTCGGAGCCGAACGGTCGATATTTACTGAGCTGACTGTTCATTCACCTCTGCTGGATCTGATGGTGCATTTCAGCGGCTTCTCCCTCCTCTACACTGGTGCACTGCAGAGAACGCCCCTGGGCGCTTCGGCAGAGAAAAGAGAGTATATTTTCCTGAAAAAGTATATTTCTCTAAAAGAGCGGCACACACGGAACGTCTTTTTAAAGACGCATCTTTTTAAAGATGCCTTTCCATTTGTGTGTTATTCCTGGTTGCGGTCGTTACCTCTCAACTTCAGATGGTCACGATTGCTGTCTTTTGCGACCCACATGGAGACAGCGTTCATGGATGGTTCATATTCTCACTGCGAGAGCATAACCATGGCAACGTTGCTTTCGTAAGAAAGCAAGCCACCCCAGTGGCTCTCTGCCTTGGTCCTTCTACCTACAGTATGAGGCCAGCGCGGCTAGCACTGGGGGCGATTTGGGGACTCCAATGGGACCGCCTCTGCCGAGTATCCCCCCACGGACCTCCCATTCCCCAGCACGTCCCCAGCTCGTCTGCCTCGATCGGGTTTCTGGATCAGTCCGCCGGCTCGTCTAACGGTGAGTTCGACCTCTTGTTCAGAGCCCACGAAGCTGATGAGCTCTCAAAAGCAGCATCGGAGAGTGGGTTTGTCCAGTCGGACGCAGAAGCCTCAGCTGGGCTCCCCCCTTTGAGGACGATTGCCCAGTCAAAGGCTGATGCAGAAATGACGGACATGCTTTCCCGGGTGGCCGCGATGTTCCTAGAGTGGAACCCTCCACCCTCCCCCGAACCCTCATGGCTCGATGATTGGTTTCTGGGCTCGCGGCGCCGCTCAAAGCAGCCATCCCCCGCTCCAGTGCCTTTCTTCCTGGAAGTGCACGAGGAGCTGACAAAATCGTGGGAGGCACCTTTTACTGCCTGGTCCCGATTTCTCAGTTCCCCTGGCTTCACTACCCTCGATGGCGGGGTGGCCAGGGGCTATACGGCAATTCCCCCAGTGGATAAGGTGCTCGCGGTGCACCTATGCCCGCAGAGCACCGCCACCTGGCGCGGACGCCCAAAGCTCCCATTTAAAGCCCAGTAGGTTCACATCGTCCCTGACGGCCAAAGCCTACAGTGCTGCTGGACAAGCCGCCTCTGCCCTGCACGCCATGGCTCTCCTGCAGGTCCACCAAGCCAAGGTGCTAAAAGAAATGCACGAGGGTAGTTCTGCCCCAGATCTGATGCTGGAAGGTCACGGCATGGTCTCTCGGGTGGGCGATGTCCACATTAGTGGTCCAGGAGCGCCACCTTTGGCTTAACCTGGTCGAGATGGGTGAGGCCGACAAGACACGGTTCCTTGCTGCCCTTATCTCCCAGGTTGGCCTATTCGGCGACACCGTAGAGGACATCACCCAGCAGTTCTCGACGGTGAAGCAGCAGATGGAGGCTATCCGGCATATCCTGCCCCGGCACGGCTCAAGATCCCGCACCCCGTCTGCTCATCGCCAAGGGCGTTCCCCCTGTGGTGACTGCAATGGCTCCGCCACGGAGCCCACCGCAGGAAGAAGACGCCACCCGTCTCACGGCTGGCCACAAAGAACCCATGAATGTCTTCAAAGCGCCCCCCGAGACGGGCGACCCAGGGTCGACGAAACCCACTGCATTGGAGCTGGTAGTAAGACCACTCCATCCCCCGGTGGAGGGCCGGGTGGAGAATCTTTTGTTGCCTTTTCATTTGATTTCGCCGCATACCCAAGTGGCTGCGGTACCCAACAGTTCAGCAAAACAGCAGTTTCCCCCTTCCCTGGGTCACATACCCGGTGTGCACGGTCGTCATCACGGCCACTGTCCACCTTTTTACCCTTGCAGGATTGGCGCTCCAGCGGCGGTCTCACCACCCCTGCACGTACAGCTGTGGCACACATCCGCCCCCGATGTGACAGTCTCCACGGGTTACGAGGACAGGCCTCTTCCTCCCCCGTCCCAAGCTGTTCCGGGGGTGGTCACAAGGAACCAGGTAAGTGCTTCGATGTCCCTAGACTCAGCATGGCCACGACATGGTGTGGCACCTCGAGCTCCGCCCTGCCGAAACGCCCCACCTGCCGGTACATCTGATGAGGTTGTCCCTTTGGTCCCCCTCGCATGGAACTTGGATGCGTGGCTTGCGCTTTCCAATCCGCGAATCAGTTCGCCAGGCGTCTGCCCAGGTTCAGCGGTATCCACTTCACCTTGGTGAAGGACGAAAATGCTGCTACCTTGCGAGCGGAGATCACCACTCTCCTACGGAAGGGTGCGAAAGAACCTGTCCCTCTGGCCGAGATGAAGAAGGGGTTTTACAGCCCCTTTACTTTTCGGAGAGACGTTCCCTGTAAGGTAACCCCATACGATATATATCTTCCGCTAATTCGTTTCCCTGTTGGCAAACTGCGTCTTCCTTGGGCAGAGTCCCCTCTGCCACAGTCCCCAGGTTTGTAGTAACTCCTCCCCCATTGGGTAGGATCTACCATGAGACTTCTCCACATGACATACTTCCGACATAGTTCGGCAAGACCATGTGACGTATTTTCCACTTAATTATCCCCCCCTCTCTCTGGGCGAGGTGTGGTCTCCACGGTGTCCTCCCCTTGGGAGGGACACCCCCGACTAGACCTGGTCGGCCCAGTCAGATATTCCCCCTTTTTTTAGGGATTGGGAAAAAAAGAAGGGGAAAAGAGGCCACGACTGGGCTAGCCCGTCTCTATCTTTTGGGTAGCCGACTTTTCCCCAAAGGGCCGTTCGACACTCATAACTATGTTGGGGGAGGTTACGTGTTGGCCTGGTGCGCTGGCTATGAGGCACGCAGTTGTCTGCCCGTCACACATCGCCAGTTCAAGTAACACAGTTCAGCCAGTTGCAGCGTTTTGTATAGGGACCCCTAGTGTCACTACATCGACACAACATCGAATGAGTGACAGATAGGGAACGTCATGGTTACTTGCGTAACCTCCGTTCCCTGATGGAGGGAACGAGACGTTGTGTCCCTCCTGCCACAATGCTGAACTACCTGCTGAAATGGCCGGACCTTGTCTCGGCTCCTCAGCATAAAACCTGAATGAGTGGTTGCATGCCAGCTCCTTTTATACCCGTATGTCCGGGGGAGTGGCATGCAATACCACTCGCCAGTTTTCATTGGCCTTGTATCAAAGACCAGAGGTGTCTCAGGCTCCCAAGAGTGACCCCTAGTGTCACTACATCGACACAGTGTCTCATTCCTTCCATCAGTGAACGGAGGTTACGCAAGTAACCATGACATTATCTCTGATCCAGTTCATTTGCTGGCTTCCATGGATGCAGCACGCAGTGTTGTTTGCCTGCAAACTTGTTCAAATCTGGCAACCTGGTGGTGTCGAAATACTATTGGTGAGTGGGCAGTGGGCGGGATCACACAGGCCAAAGCATAAACAGAAATTCCGGCCCAGAATGAAAACTTCAAAGTAGAATAAACTGGCTGTAGCATTGTTATCAGAGAAGCCAGTATGTCAACTTAGCATGTTTCCTAATTCTCTAATGACATATAATGGTCATTTTATGATTTAGTACAGTAAAAATATTACATATAGCACCTTTAATTATAAGGAAATAAAACAAACAATATCTTGTCTTCTAAAGCCACGTTTATGTAAAGTCCAATCAGTGTTTTACTCATCTGCCTTTATAATGTTATGTCTTTGAATTATCTTCATTTGGATGATTTTCTTCGCAAATATAAACATACTGTATGTTTTTTGTGATTAATTTGAATAATTAATCATCACGTCATTAATTCAGATATACTTTGCTGCAAGTCCATTACCTTTCTCTCTCTCTTTCTCTCTCTCTCTATCTCACACACACACACACACACACACACACACACACACACACACACACAAACAGAAATCCAAAATGAAAGAAAAGGTTTTTTGCGTTCATGGCAGAGCAAACATGGCAGGGTTCACCTCTTTTGTTTACTGTAATACATTTGTTTCCATGACTATATTTTGTGGAAAAATAAAACACCCTACTTAATGAGGCTCATTTGGAAAGCAAAAACATACAACAGCAAAAACAATTTAAACATTTGTAATAAATGATTTGACTGTAGTCACACTCAGCATCACGCACTTTGTTGCAAAATGTTAACCCTGATCACTGTTGTAAGCAGAATTTCAGTTGGTTTTAATGTTAATAGTCCCATAAAATCAAAACTGTAGTTTTGATTGTGATATCAGGGAGTTGTTATGTCTAGTAGATCTAGGTAGTAGTCTTTATGCTAGTGTATTTCTAAAAACTGGCTAAATTTACTTTTAGCAGATAATGTAAACACACTGAAACAATTTCATTAGGTCTTTAAAGGGACATTTCCCTAAAAATTATTATTTTTTTTATTTTTTATTTATTATTATTATTTTTATATAATTTACTCAATGTTATTCTAAACCCATATGACTTACTTTCTTCCATGGAATACAATGAGAATTTCTGAGATGCTCCTAACAAAATTATAAAAAATTACAATGGACTGTGTGAAGCTCCAGTATGGAAAATGTTTATGCACATTCAGGTGTGGTGGGTCAAGTCACGTCATGCCAAGTTTTATGTCAATGCAAATGAGTGGAGTAGAAATGGTGGAGGTTTTCTTTGAATAACGATTTAAATTTTGGTCAGTTACTCTCAAAACATGGGATACAAGTAATATGGAATTTAATGGTACTTTTTTTTTAGTACATTTATTTGTTTAAAAACTATATAAGAATGGAGATTAGAGTGGAGCACGTTCCGTGTTATGTGTGATGCGTATAAGTTGGAGTTGAGGTAAATCTGTATTGAGATTTTGCACTCTATGCTTCATGTCTACAAGAGCAGCAAGTAATGATCATGCATTTGGTTTAGTGAGCAGTGAGTGTGGTGTGCGTGTGCCTGTCCCAATGCCAGCTCTCGCCTCGGTCCGTTTACCGTTCATGCACAGCTGCAAGAGGAACACATGGGAGCTGTTTGGAGCCCCTCATGATGGGGTCTTATTTTGAAGCCCCCCTCCCCCTTTCATTCAAACTGTTGGAGCAGAACAGGCAAAGCCAATCAACCTCAAAATTTCCATTCGGAGAGGAAAAATCAAAACAAATAGATCAAGCGAAAAGATGGACAAATGCAACAGCAACATTTACCAGTGCACTGGCCGAAGCTGCTCTGCCAAATGTGTTGTGATTGGCAAACCTTGAAGTGCCTAATATGTGAGAAAAAACAGGCAATGATGTGCTGTGCTTTCCAGTCCTCTCTGTCCTGTCTCAGGAAATTTCTCAGATGGTTGTAATTTTCATATGAGTGATTCAGGGGATTGTTTTAGAATTTGAGACATAGTGTGGTGGTGGTGTTGGGTCTTTTGGTTGGTGTTTATCCTTGTGTGTTTGGGTTTTAAATACATGTGTAGCTGTGAATTTATATCTTCACAGAAAATGTATTCTGTTTGAAACTATTCCACCAAAGTATAGTTCACCCCAAAATGAAAATTCTTCCATAAATTACTAACCCTCGTGTTGTTTCAAATCTGATCTCCGTGGAAAAAATAAGCTGTTTTGCAGAATGTCCAACCTGCTCTATTATATGCAATGAAAGTGAATGGTGACTACAGATCTCTGCTGTCCCATCCACTATCATTGTATGGAAAAGGGCAGTTTAGATTTTCTTCTTATTAACTCCCAAAAAGTAAAATAGGCTTGGAACAACATGGGGGTGAGTATATAATAACAGAATTTTCATTTTGGCTGAACTATCCCTTTAACCATAGTCTGTACACCCCTTTGGCAATTGTATTTCATCTTTGGAAAAGTAGTTTGTTCCTTTACCCAAGTAGTGACTATTGTTTTTACAAAACTATTAGGTGTAACTTATTAACTTTCAAAAATCGATATGATTTCTTAGTCTTTTGGTTTGTGGCTTGTGGCTAACACGAATCGTACACTTGTTTTTGATACACAGTTTTCCCAACATCCTTCTCTCCAGTATCTTCTCAATGGTATGTTGTGGGCAGTACACCCTTTTATTTTCTCCCGGCTTCCACAGAAACCTCAATGGGATGTTGATATACTCAAGTGAGGAACCTTACGATTCATCTCTCAGCACTCAGCTGTAATTTGGTCTTCTGGGTTTCCGTTGGATGGGTGGTCCGCAGGCCAATCAGTCAATTCACGGATATCATCATAACCGTAACAAGCTTTTCAAAAGCTCAGAGAACGAAAGAGGCCATTCACAGAATTAGCCACAGACAAGCCTATACAGCAAATGTATAGATGTGGTAACTCAATAATAACCCGCTTTGATTTTATCTCTATCGTTTGCTTGCCCTCAGAGTTGATCCACTTAAAAGATTAAGTGCCTCAGGTTGATTTTAGTGTTCATTTAAATAAACCTGATCATGAAATAAAAGTAAGTCCCCTAAGGCTTGTTTTTTCTTGACTGATTTTACTGTATATGTATTAGCAGTGTGATTGCGAAGGTGTTTATGTTTGGAAAATCTCCATGCCAAAGCCAGGCCAAAAAAAAAAGGATTTTTGAAATGTACTTCAGTAACAGTTTCCACAATGAAAAATTCACACAATCCAATGGCTAACTGTATATAGCAGCCTGGACTCATGAAATTTACATAAGCATTGCAATGTTTTTGTAAAACTGAAATTACGTGCTTCATTACAAATTTAGCTAAAGTTTCCAAGTGAAGTGTCCAGTGGGGGGTCCAAAACATAGCAAAATGAGGTTGTAATCTGGAGAGGTTTTTAAGGTGAATTTTAGATGGAGGTTTTAAGAAGTAAAACATACCTCTCTAACCTAAAACTTTACCCTAAACCCAACCAATAGAGTCTGGAAAGATAAATAAGAGTTTAACAAAACAGATATCCTTACCCTTGACTAACACCTAACCCTAACCATAGTGTTTTAAAATGCAAATTAAAAAAAAAAAACAAAAAAAACAAAACAAAACAAAACAAAAAACACATTTACTGAAGCAACGACATCAATTCTTTGGCACTTTCACTTTCGTGCATTAAAGGATGTCCCTTTTGATGGCATGGCAGTTGATAGTGACTCATTTTGAAGCTTAAAAAAGACCCAAAAGAATCATAAAATCAGTCCATGCAACTTTTGTGTCATAATCCAAGTCTTCTGAAGGCATATAATTAGTTTTTGTAAGAAATATTATTACATTTAAGTTATTTTACTATGAAAATCTTGACTTCCATATCATTTTTTTTTTCTTTTTTTCTGGGTGAACTATATCACTTTAAAGATGATTAAAAAAATGTCAACGTTAAATACTTAATATACAGAGACAACTATAAGAGAGCCATTCGTTAGTTAATTCTCCCCAAAAGTGCAACACTGTGGCTATGTGGCCAGCCCAACAAAGCAACATCGGCTCAAACTATGTTAAGAGTTTTGGGCGTGGCTTTCTGTTTTGTCATCCAATGGAAGATGTGGGAGGGGGATGTTCAAGAAAACTGTTTGAAAAAGTTATAATTTTTTTCAGTTCCGCTTGGTGATGCCAGCAGCACAGAAATTACTCACTTCAACTTTCAAATAAAAGCACAGTATTTGGGTGTGTACATGTACGTTTTTATGTGTGCATCTTGGTTCTCTGCCTGTCTGCTAGCACACATAAATCTTTCTTCAACTAAGTGCGTGGCATTCTTGCGATACTCACATTACCTGCAAATGGGTTGTGGCTTCTCCGGTGTGTTGTTTGGCCTTGGCGCTGCTCCTGAAAAGAAACTGTGTGAGAAGCAGCAGGCTGTGCTGTGCTATTAGGAAAAAAAATTAGTCAATAAGTTTGACAGGGATGAGCAGGGTGTGTATGTGTAGGAGGTTGTGTAAGGTTTATGGGGTGGAGAAATGCTGGCAGAGGCTCCAGAATACTTTGCAGTTGCTGGAGCTATATGTAACGTTGTGCCTGATTGGAGATGTCTCTGTAAGAGAATTAAGAGGTAGCCTGTGCTCATCAGTGCAGGTGGATCTCCTCAAAAGCAAAGGGGTGTGGGGGCATTCAGGATGTTGGCTAGAAAGTTCAGGATATTGGGCGTTTAGATGATTGGCATCAGGTTATTGAGTTTGTGTGCTCAGCAGTAGAATAGAGATGATTTCACTGATAATTTACCATTGTTGTGGTCATTGTCCAAAATTCTGACAGCACATATATCATTTTCTTACTTAATTAGCAGTCACACTATTCTTACAAAATCTAGACTACTGGCACACCCCTATGGCAAAACCATGCCACAGATTTGCCACACATTATTTTCAAATGCAAATAAGCTTTGTGGCAAAATTTTAATTGTTGCCAGAGGTTTGCCATAGACGTGTTAGCCAGTAGTGGCAAATTATACATCGTTGCCAAAGTTTTGCTGCCGGTTCACCACTACAAATGAAGAGCTGCAAAATTCGGGCAGTAATTTGTGACAAATTGTATTGTTTGCTGCAAATTTATGACATATTATCACACGGTTCTCTGGAATACTTCATTTTGATTGGTCTATCACACCATCCAGTGGTCTGATATTTTGAAATAATGATCAGACATCCGGAGATAAGGGGAAAGTATCACTTTGCGATCTCTACAAGTAAGCTAATAAAATAATTTAGACTTAAATCAATATTCCATGTACAGTTATTTTCTTATTTGGCAGTTAGTCATGTACTAAGTAAAATAATGAACAGTCAGACGGTCAAAAACAAACCAGTGCAAACTCAAGGTGGAATTCAGCTGTTTCTGTAGACTCCACTGTCTCTTATTTTTAAATTCTCACATAATAACATACAGTGATTTCAATGCAAATCAACATTTCATGCCTTTTTATTTTCTAATTTGGAAAGCAGACATGCAATAAGCAAGACAATGAGCAGTCAGATGTAGTGACAGATCGATATCGGCCAGACCGATTAATTGGCCAATATATGGTCATTTTGCGATTATCGCACTGGCCAGTAACCATGTTTGCTTAGCAGATTAACAAGACTATTGACTTTAACTTGTGTCAATTCCATAATCTGCCAATTGATTTGTGAATGGCACCATCGTGAATGGATCATTGTGAATGGATAGCCAACACTTTCTTTTTCAGTTGTTTTTTTTTCTTTTTAAGTTTATACAAATTTCAGTAAATATTATATAAAATAAGTGTTTGTTTCACTTTAGAAATGTTGTGTACATCTGTTATGTTTATGGGCATTTACTATCGACCATTGGCCTTCCTGCTCTCTAGATATTCATATCTGCATTGGCCATTGAAAAACCTATATACGTTGACCACTTGTCAGATGGTCATTTTCAAAAAACACCTACAAAACTCCAACGCAAATGGAAGGTAGAATTCAGCTGTTTCTGGAGACTCCACTGACTCTTTTTTATTTTTTTATTCACACATAATAAGATAATTTCATCTCAAATCAATATTTCATGTCCATTTATTTATTTATTTGGCAAGTAGTCATGTAATAAGCAAGATAATGAGCAGTCAGATTTAAATGAACAACAGAACTCAAACAGAATGCAAACCGGAGGTGGAATTCATCTGTTTAGAGGCGCGGTGTGAAAGTGCGAGTGCAAGGCAATCGTCTGTGTTCCGTGACTGCTACCAGGTCCTTGAATAACATATAACGTGGGCAGCTGGTGGAGTTTCTGGTGCCCCCTTAGGGTAAGATGGTGCCCCCCTAGGGAGTTGGTGCCCTACGCAGATTGCTTAATATGCGTACAGGGAGTGGCGGTACTGGACACCACAACAAATATTGGCAACAGGATATGACATCACACACTACGGCTTCTGTTTGTAATAAATAATACATCCCAAATAACAAATAACAACAAATAACAAAAAAACTTCTTCACATGAACTCTAATGCATTTGCATGAGCATATATGGCAGTGAACAGAATGCCAAGTATAGTATGACGCATTTTCAGATCTTATGCTTTGGTTTTAGAATTACAACAAAGAACCTCTTCAGATATCAGAATTATGCTTTATAAGAGGGTATGCATAATAAGAGTTTATAGGAGCAGCTAAATACAGTACTATAAAACCAGAAAGTTTGTGTGTGCGTGCATGTTTCTTCAACCTGATACCATCATTATCTCCTGGGCTGTGAGCAATAGTTGGTGTGTGAGAATGTCCATCAAATGGGTGGATGATTGACAGGGGGTGTTCTGGAGGTAGAGGTCTGACTGACTGCAGGATCAAGTAACCACTCATTAGAGGAGGAACACAAACAAGGAGCCAGCCCATAGGTATACGCACACACACACTCATTTATTTCAGACATCTCAAGCTGAAAGTGAGTAAGACAACAATTCTAAACATCCTCCTGTAAGAGTATGTCGAGCATTTTACCTTGAGCGTGTCTTTGAGTTACAGCACCTTGTTGGAGAAAGTCTCGCTGTTGTTGAAATCTGTACATGCAATTCAATGCCTTCAAAACTGAGACAGAGACATTCAAAACTAGGCCATGTTTAAATGCATAGTGGCCTTAAATCTAGCCATCCAGCCCTGTTGTTCTCAATGGGTTTCACTTCAGGACTCAGACTTTAGATTGAAAATTAGATGGTGACCCTACTTTGTGGTCGGTAACCAAGTGAACCCATATTTAATGTAGTCTTATACCTTGCACAGTTTTTTTTCATGGTATTCAAGGATAAGAGCATCTCACTTCAACTAGGTGACAGATGCATTTTCGCCATAATATTATCATGTTTGATTGGATGCATGGCCTTTGATGTCATCAAAAAGCCTATTATATCTTAACTGTGCCAAATTATTGGGTTAGTTGCTTGTATTATTTGCATTTATCAATGTTTTTCCCTGTTGTCCTTGACCAGAATAGACCTGCAACCCATTTTGAGGTTGTGACCCATCAATTAGAAATTACTGATCTATCCTGTATAAGGATATCACCACTACTATCCAAAGTTTCTCTCACTTTGTCACTACTGTTAAAGTGGCACAACCCTCATTCTGATTAACATTCTCATCGTTGCTGGTCCAGGGAGTCAAAGTTTGACTCAACATTTGCCCTTGCTTTTTCCAGTCATTTTATTCAATTACCCAGGCTGCAGTGCTCTCAACATAACCATATTGTTGAAGAAGGAAGTGGTGGAGAGATACAGATCTATCGTAACCAGGCCTATGAAAGAGAAATAAGGGCAAAATAACAGGGTTATGTTATAGCGTTCCTGATGGACACATTAATATACAGGAGAGCTGAAAGGTTGTGCAAAGCTGTCAAACGGTTTCTCAGTTTCCATGCTTACTAACATGACTATATAAACCCACATGGTGTGTTTTCACACACACACACACACACACACACACACACACACACGCACACGCACACGCACGCACACACACACACAAACACAAACACACACACATTCATTAAAATGTCAACAAACAAAAAACCTGTTTTTAGTGGCCCAGACTAATGCAGGTTTAAAGTTAGCAGTAGACTAATAAGCCTCTCATTGCTGGTACTAAGTGAAGTTGGTCAGGAGCCCCGCCCCATCCTCCATCCCTCCAGTTCTGGCCCAATGTAAACACAGCCTTTCAGAACATTTGTTTTTGTAAAATTAGACATCCAACCACATCCTTCATGATTTAATCTCAGGCTCGACCCTGGGTGGCTGGACAAACAAACTCAGCGGGTTCATTAAAGACAGACCTCTCTCTCTCTCTCTCTCTCTCTCACTCTCTCTCGCTCTCTCTCGCTCTCTTTGTGTGTGTGTGTGTGTGTGTGTGGGCGGGTTTGGGTGGTTTACGAAGACATTTTTTTAGGTTACAAACTGATAATTACAAGGGTATTTTGCTAAAAATTTGGTTTATGAGGACATTTCTAGTGTCCCCATAATTCAAATCGCTTAACATACTAAACGGAAGGCCTATTCAACTTTCTTTTTTTTAGGAAAAGTAGAAAGTAGTAAAACAAATAAACAAACAAAAAGAAAAAAAAAGAAAAAAAAATATATGTATATAAATACACAATATTCGATTGTACAGGCAATACAAATGATCAAACCCTGGGTGCACCCTGAAATATCAGATCAAATAACCAATTAACAAGTATTTGCATACCCATCAATCACATCAGCATGTTCAGTCACACAATGACAATGCAACTGGGAGAAGAGAATAAGACTTTTGTCTTTTCAACAATCAATATGACTCAGTCCTTGAATACTTTTTTCTCAAATTTGGGTTCAAATGTTCAAATATATATATATTTTTCTTAACTCTCAAAGTCTTTTAAACTTTGTAAACCTGTTTTTTCAAATCCTGTTTAAACTCAAAAGTTCAGTCCTACCGCACAAGCGAGGCGCAGTGAAAATCCTTTGGCGTTCCAATGAGTATTCAGTTTTATTCAATGGGAAAAAGGGGAAAAAACTCTCCAGGTTTATGGAATGGTAAAGACCCAAAATGGAATCCACACACATCAGAATGTCAGATTTCAGATACGGGGGCTTGCCATCATTTTACACATTAATCCTCTTCATCCATACTCAAAAACCTGACCTGTTTTAGGCCAAACAACAACATAAATGTATTTTTCTTTAAATCATGAAATAAACTAATACAGAGACATCATGATTCTTAATCAATCATAGGCATTAAACCCAATTAAAACAGCATCACAGTGTTTACATTTGGAAATAAACTGTTTAAACATAAAAATATACATGTACAGACTCTTATTTCTTTAGAAATATGCATTAATTTAAGCAGTGTGTGTGTGTGTGTGTGTGTGTGTGTGTGTGTGTGTGTGTGTGTGTGTGTGTGTGGGCAGTTTATGTGGTTTACGAGGACATTTATTTAGGTTACAAACTGGTAATTACAAGTGTATTATGCTATAAATGTGGTTTATGAGGACATTTCTAGTGTCCCCATAATTCAAATCGCTTAAAAAACATACTAAACTA
Source organism: Myxocyprinus asiaticus (assembly GCF_019703515.2). NCBI lineage: Eukaryota > Metazoa > Chordata > Actinopteri > Cypriniformes > Catostomidae > Myxocyprinus > Myxocyprinus asiaticus. The sequence goes on from NC_059366.1 coordinate 11,845,088, forward strand.
TGTTTTTTTGAAAATGTAAAAATGCAGAAAGTTTTTTGTGAGGGTTAGGTTTAGGGTTAGGGTTAGGGGATAGAATCTATAGTTCGTACAGTATAAAAATCATTATGTCTATGGAGAGTCCTCATAAGGATAGCTGCACCAACATCAGATAATTTTCTTTTTGTGCTTTGAATATTTGTTTAGGGAGAATTTTGTGGATGAGGGTGTCAGTGTCCAGAGGTAGACTGTTGTTAGTCATGTTAGTTGTATTAGTTGTGTTAGTCTGTTTTTTCAGCCACAGGACCATCTGAGTGAGGTGGCTTTCTTTTTTTTTTTTTTTTTTTTCAATATTAATTTCATGGTTTTTAAGAGCTTTAAAATGATAAGAGTTGGGGTTGCTCATTTTGAGATGTTTCCAAAATTTGATGGCTCATTTCTCAATGTGAATCAAGAGAAGGTATTGGCCTAACTCCGCCCTGCATGCATTGTTTGGTGTGTTCCTCTGGACTCTGAGGATACTCTTACAAAATTCTGCATGCAGGGTTTCAATTGGGTTTTTGTCCCATTTGTCAAATTCATGATTCAGAAGAGGACCCAACACTTCGCTGCCATATAATGCAATAGATTCTATAACTGATTGGAATATTTTGAGCCAGACTGTAATTGGTATTTCAAGTTGTATAGATTTTTTTGATGGCTTAGAAGGCCATTCTTGCTTTCTCTTTCAGTTCATTCACTGCCAAGCTGAGGTTTCCAGTTTCACTTATTTTCAACCTGAGATATGTGTAGTTTATTGCATGTTAAATTTTTGTCATACAAAGGGTAATCTCTCTCCATCTTTCTCTCTGTTTTTTAAGGACTATCCTCTCCCCTGAATGTCAAACATATAAACTTTTAGCAGATAAAGCTCCTCCATGCTTAAATCTATGTTGACAATCATACAGTGGGGTCCAAAAGTCTGAGACCACATAAAAAAAGTGAGAATATATTTTTTTCATTTAAACTAAAGATAACAACTTCTTTATGTTTTGAAAAATAAAATATAAATTCTGATGTGAAATGAAGAAGAAATAGTTGAGATTCTACATATTTATAGCCAATATTTGGTAAGATATATATAAAAAAGTGATCCACTACTAATTGCTAATTACTTCTGTAAAATTCTAATCACATTACTAATTACAAACACTTCTGGCAAATACGTTTTTTTTTTTTTTGCTCAATGAATTTAAAATAATTTCTATTTCTGCCTTGCTCCTTATCAAAAGCAATTCATAAACTCAGCACCATGCTTATCTCTCTGCTTACGCACTTCAGCTGATACAGAAACGCAAAGAGACGTACTGTATTTATGAACATAATTAATGTTTTAAATTCTACATAATAGTATTTTAGAAATGTAATTAACTTAATTGAATATCTGTAACTGTAATCTGATTACTAGAATTTAAAATGTAATGTTTTACACTACTTTCTTACTAAAAGTAATTAGATTACAGCAACAATTCACTTTGTAATCAGATTACCACCAACACTGTTTCTAGGTTGCTTATCAAATAAAATAAAATGTGTGTCACTGACAAGGCTGGAAATGGATGTGGGGGAATGGAGTTCCCGGAGTAAATTTCATGGGGGAACGGTGTTCCCATTGAAACTGGCTACATTTGTTAGGGTAATGGAGAGGATTTCTCTTTTCTCCACTCAGCAGCCTATGAAAGCTATGCTGTTTCCGCACATAAATACGTGGGATCGTCTGTGTCTGTGGTTGTGCAATGTTGAATATTGTGAGTGGCCAGAACACTTGCACGCAATAGATCGACAAATGCACATGGGTATCCACTAAGGAAAATATCCAGTAGTTTGGCTTTTCTTTTTTTTTTCAGAATGTTCAGTTTCAACCAAGATTACAGAGATATAATCTATAGTATACCTCTATATTGCACACCATTAAAAGGTTTTAGAACACTTAAGACACTTTTGTTTAAAAAAAACCAAAAAAAAAACCTGATGCTTCTCTTCACCTTGGATGCATTCATTTGATCAAACATACTAGCAAAAACATTAGAAATGTTGCAATTTATTATTACTGTTTGAAATTTGTGTTTTATGTTTTTATTTATAATAAAATGTAATTTTTACCCATGATGGCAAAGCTCAATTTTCAGCTCTCATTCAGTCTACTAAGAAAATAATGTGTCACATAATCCTTAAGAAATAACTGAATGTATTAACGGTACTAAAGTAACATTTCTTTTTGTTTGAATGGTTAAAATGGTTGTGCTACTTAATGAAGTGTGCAAATCGCAATATAGTCTTTTTCCAGCTGAGGTATTGAGTACAGTTGCATTTTTTTCCAGAAGTTACTTTACACTTGCAAGTCAAATTTCGGTTTTAAAAATAACCAAAAAGAAACACATTCCTCCTCAGATTCATCAGTCTATTGTAGTTTTGAGAGATATTCCATATACTTCTGTTTTGAAAGAATAAAACTAACTTGATCTAACCGGGACAGAGAGAGAAGTGGACAACCCAGATGCACAACATCAAGAAGACAATTACATCAGTGTCTCTAATTTGAGAAACAGACTCCTCACAGGTCCTAAACTAGCAGCTTTAATTAAAAGTATATTCTGAACATTTGCATTGCTGCAAGTAGAGGATTCTTGGATGAACAGAAGGTTTGAAGAGTACCACATTCATTTTAAAAGAAATAGTCAACTGTAACATTATAAATGCCTTTACTGTAATTTTTCATTTTTTCACCAACTAGATTCCCCCCACTGTATCTCGGCCATTTCCACCACTGGTCATGTTTACTTACCATGACAGATTTCCTTTCTTCCATTGAAGCACACAAGATGCCTTTTGGAACATTCTCAAATCATGCTGGACAACATCATCATCGGGTTTTGCACAAACGTGTGGAGTCCATGCCAGCTTGAGTGCATGCTGATCCCAGCAAAAATACCAAATTCTAAGAAATTCTAAAATTCAATTAAATGTTTTGTGACTTTAGGACCCCACTGTCAGGGCCGTAGCAAGGTTATCTGCCCCCCCCAAATGTATATTGCTCTGGGCCCCTTTCCTATTAAAACATACAGTTTAGAATTTGTTGTGGGGCCCCCTGGACCTTTGGGCCCCTAGAATCATTACCACCTTTCAACCCACTAGCTACGGCCCTTGTATATATGGGGTTGCTGACCCCTGCCCTAGAGAAACCATTTATATTTAGATTGCTGTATGTGGTTTTAGAGACTATTATATTCTATAAGATGTGCAGCCTAATAGCTACAATCAGACTTTATTGGTGTTAAAAGGTGTTACAAGTGTTTATGAACTGTGTGTTTGCAAAAGCACCATTTACATGCGGAAAGATCCAAGGCAAACTTTCCATTCAGCGAGGAGATAAGAGTACTGTATGTCTGACATGTAAGAAATAGGTTTCACAAAGTTCAAGCTGTTAATTCAGAAAAAAGGTCTTCAATTTTCTCCCCAGAGTGCTCTCACAACACAACATTGGATGCTCACAGCAAACACACTGCAAAGCCAACTACAGTTTTTTCGTCACAACCACAAGTCGGAACTTTCATAGAATTCTAAGTTTATAACTTGTAATTTGGAGTTCTTCAAATAAGTGATTGCATTTTACATGTCAGAATTTCGTAATTACGGTGATTCCGACATGTTGTGTTCGCGCCTTAAATCTATGGGATATTTGATCGCCTGTTACAGGAAAATTGTGAATCCGATCAATTAGAAAAGTCATACCACACTAAGGCTATGTCTACATGAATCTGTTTAAGTTTAAAAACTCTGTTTCAGTTTCCTAACATCAACGTTTTCCAAAGTATGTTGTTATGGTGTGCATTTTCGAAAGTGTCTGTTATTGGTGGAGGAAAACGCCTTAAATGTTGGAGTATATGTAGCAAAATCAATGTGATTTCAAATGAAAATGGATTAGTATGGATGTTGCCAAAACATTCTGAACAAGTCAGAACAGTCCGAGGCTCTGTCAGGTTGGTGGATGTAGCTTGAAAGCTTAGATATTTTGTCAAACCCTAGTAAACCTAAAGTGAAGAACAGTTTGTTAGATTTGTTTTTGAGTCAACACACCTGTTTTCTAACAGGTTTCCCAAATACTCCTACTGTCTTCCATTGGTCGAACCAACAAATAGTTCCTTCCCAAACTGACGTCATTGGTTGAGCCAATGTTGCTGCGTCAGGCTGGTCAGGGTGCTCAAATGCTTTTGATAGTGTCACAGTGTTTAAAGTTTTTGGGGATACCATCCTACCAGTGGCTTTCTTATCCAGTATGATTTTAGAATGTTCAAAAGAGCATCTTGTGTGCTTAAATTTGTCATGTGTATTTTGTTAATTCATGTTTTTCATGTCTTTTATTTTGAAACGTTTATTTCTAGTTCCTGTTTCATGTCATGTGTTCCCTAGTCATGTGATTTCTGTTTCCCTCCATGTACTTGTTTTCATTGGTTGATTGTTTGATTATCTTGTTTAGAGTTCTGTCTGTTCATTGGTTATCTTTGTCATGTTCTCCCATGTCTAGTATTTAATCCCTCATGTTTTCCATTATTGGTTGTCAGGTATTGTGAATGTAACTTTGTTAGTCTAGTCAAGTCAAGTCAAGTTCATGTTCATGTTCATGTTCAGGTTTATGTTTCATGTTTACAATTAGGGTTTTTTGGATATCAATTTTGATTAATAAATTGCACTTGGGTTCTTCATTTCATCGTCATCGTCTTCATCTTTGTCACTGTCAGCACCAGCAGCCACTCATTACAGAATACCTGACCTAACCATGAACCCAGCAATTCAACTCATACGCCTATATCAGGGGAATCGTCCCCTGGAGAATTATGTAGAGGACTTCTGCGATCTGGCCTGCCAGGTGGATTTTAATGAGGTCGCCCTCAAAGACATTTTCCATTTTGGATTGAGTGAGCCAATCTCAACTTTGATGCCTGGCGGTTGCAGTTCCCTCAGCCTCGCTCAGTATATCGACCTTGCCCTGCAGATCACTGGTTCTACGTTCACTGTGGGGGAGGCGGATGCTGAGCCAGAGTTCCACGACATGGCCGCTGAGCCAGAGTTCCACGACATAGCCGGCGAACCAGCGTTCCACGTCATGGCCGCCGAGCCAGCGTTCCACGTCATGGCCGCCGAGCCAGCATTCCACGTCATGGCCGCCGAGCCAGCATTCCACGTCATGGCCGCCGAGCCAGTGTTACATGTCATGGCCACCGAGCCAGCTTTACATGTCATGGCCACCGAGCCAGAGTTCCACATCATGGCTGCCAAGCCAGAGTTCCACGACATAGCCACCAAGCCAGAGTTTCACGTCATGGCTGCCAAGTCATAGTTCCTCGGCATGGTTGCTGAGCTAGCGCCATCTTTTGCCCCAATGCCTCAGCCTGCTCCATGCCATGTCACAGCAACACCTGAGCCTGCTCCATGCCATGTCACAGCAATGCCCCAGCCTGCTCCATGCCATGTCACAGCAACACCTGAGCCTGGTCCATGCCACGTCACAGCCACGCCTGAGCCTGCTCCATGCCACGTCACGGCTACGCCTGAGCCTGCTCCATGCCACGTCACGGCCACGCCTGAGCCTACTCCATGCCACGTTACGGCCACGCCTGAGCCTACTCCATGCCACATTACGGCCACGTCTCAGCCTGCTCCATGCCACGTTACAGCCACGTCTCAGCCTGCTTCATGCCACGTTACAGCCACGTCTCAGCCTGCTCCATGCCACATCACAGCCACGCCTGAGCCTGCTCCATGCCACTTCACAGCCATGCCTGAGTCTGTTCCACGCCATGTCATGGCCACATTTGAACAGTTGGACCTGGAGATGGTTCCCGCCCTTGTACCCACCCTTAGTTCTCCTGAGCAGGCAAGGGGAACTTTCAACCCTCCGACCTCGCCTGGACCCTCCAAGCCCTGGACTCCACCTTGGCCTGTCGGTCCCTCAGCTCTGCATTCCCTCAGCTTCACTGCGGTCCTTCAGTCTGTCGGCTTTGCCAAGGTCCCTCATCCCTCCGGCTCCTCCTTGGTATGTCGGTCACCTGGCTCCACCTTGGCTCTCTGATCCTCTGGCTGCACCTCATCCCTCCGATCTGTCAGGTCCACCGGGGACCAACTTCCCTACGGCTCCACCTTGGTCCTCAGTTCCACCGGCTCCGCCTCAGTCTTCTGATTCCCCAGCTCTGCCTTGCTCCTCTGAGCCTCCAGTGCCACCTTGGTCCTCCCTGCCTCCGGCTCCACCCAGGCCCTTCGAGTCTTTGGCTACCCTCCGGGCACCAAGTTCCATGGTGTCACCCTTCAAGTCTCTCACGGCTCTGCTTTCCATGGCTCCACGCCTCAAGTCTCTCTCAACCCCACCTTCCATGGCTCCACCCCTCGAGCCTCTCAGGGCCCCACCTTCCATTGACTCTGCCCTGGTCCCATGTCCCATGCCCTGTCTCGCCAGGCCACACCCCATGCCTCAAGACACCCCCCCCCCAGCTCCCTACAGAACTTTGAAACTATGTCATGTTTAATGTGTGTGTTCATGTTTTGGGGCATCAGGAGCCGCCCCTTAGTGGGGGGATATGTCATGTGTATTTTGTTAATTCATGTTTTTCATGTCTTTTATTTTGAAAAGTTTATTTCTAGTTCCTGTTTCATGTCATGTGTTCCCTAGTCATGTGATTCATGTTTCCCTCCATGTTCTTGTGTCTTGTTTTCATTGGTTGATTGTTTGATTATCTTGTTTAGAGTTCTGTCTGTTCATTGGTCATCTTTGTCATGTGTTCTCCCATGTCTAGTATTTAAGCCTGACCTTTTGTACAAAGGAGTTTCAACATTTGAAAAACCCTAAAAAGTTCTATTTATTGCCAGGTTTAAATTATACATTTTGAATACCACATTTCCAATGCAGTCTCAGACTTTTGGATCCCAATTTTTTATGGTGAACAAGTAAAGATCCCTGGTTTTGGAGATTGCCAGAACTCACTCAAGGTCTTCCTTCTCTGATGTGAGAATGGAACAGCAGGGCCTTGCCTCACTGCCTGGTCTAGTCTAGTGGAAAAGATGGGTTAGTTTTGGCACAGTGCAGAATCACTCAGTTTGTATTACCCACCGTGTGAAGTTGAAACCTATTGGCCTGTGGTGGATCTACTTATGTGTGTGTACAGGAAGACGTCTCTGCCTGTTGCTTGGTGAATCTTGTTTTGACAGTGATTTCCTTGGCAGAGCAGTGGTGCTAGTTTGGGTGTGCTAGCATGGCTTATGCTGGCTTTTGGGAACAAGAAACGACTGAGGAGAGGAAGTGGCATGGAATGAGGGGATGGGGTTGCTTACTTGCTGTCTTCAGTTTCAGGAGATGCCTTTTTCCACTCCTGTTTCTAGGAGTCAGAGTTGGTGCATAAAATGGTAAAGTGATGCAGTGGTAGGTCCTATAACACCTGAGTTTCCAAATTAGTATCAATGCAGCTCTTTATGAAAGACTGTGAGTGACAGCATGTGTGAGTGTGCATGTGTGCGAATGTGTAGCCGCGTCCAAATTTGCATACTTTCATAGTATGTACTGCATTTCATGAAAAACTTCTCGACCATTAATAAAGTACATTCATTAGGTATGGAGGTGAGTAGTAAGAATACAATCCCGGACATGCTTCATACAGAAATGTGGGCATTGTCCCATGACCCGAATTTATGATGTATTAACAACTTCTACAACTTTCTATCTATAAGAGTTTACAGTTAAAAACATTTATATTTAGTCATTTAGCAGACGCTTTTATCCAAAATGACTAACAGATGAGAAACATAAGCATTTTTTAAACAAAAGTATGACAAATAAAAAGACTGCCTGACTAGTGTTTCTTTTTTTTCTAAATTTGCATTTTTAATCTGAGGGCTACTCTGCTCCTGTGGCATTATGAGATAGTAAAGTGTCTAGAGTGTGGCGACATGGCTTGGAATATCGATCTTCGCAAAAAGTGTTCAATGGAATAGAGCTCCCTTTTACACAGAGACATTACCACATTGCATAGGCCACAACACTGCTCTTGGTTCAGGTTTTGTATGTACATATAACATGCAATTAGACAGAACATACAATTAGACTTCCAATCATGGCTTGACAAAGTAGAGAATCAGCTCAAATGTACTTTACACCCAGGCATTTACTCAACAGGGAAGTGAGCAAACAAGACTATCCCTGCTTCAATTGGGTTCTTGTTGGAAATGTTTGCGTCCATTTTGCAGTTCCATTTTTCACCATCCCCATATGTTTAAAGGTTTTTCATACTTTAATCCTCGCATGCAGTCACTCATTCATCACTTATATACCGAAGACAGACTTTTTTTATTTTAAGATTTTAATTTAATTTTTTTCATATTTTCTGTGTTAATTTTGGGGCCAAATCTGTTGAATGATCAAATTTGCGAAAATATTTCATAAACAAAAATTCTAGTGGTGGGGGACTCATCTGTGTTTATTCACGTTGAATAACGAGTGGAATTTCGATTTCAAATTTTGTGGAAATTGGCAGTCCTCTGCAGGTGCAAATTCAGCATAGGCCTGTTCGTGCATCAAACTTTGTGTTGTTGTAGTTGTTGTTGTTTTAGTTTAGTTTCAATGTTTGTATATGCAATGGCAGAATCTATTTATGCATTTACATAGATTTACATTTATAAAACGTCTTGGTTACGTCGTAACCTCTGTTCCCTGATGGAGGGAACGAGATGTTGTGTTGATGTAGTGACACTAGGGGTCGCTCTTGGGAGCCCCAAACACCTCTGATCTTTGAGAAAAGGTCAATGAGAATTGGCGAGTGGAATTTGCATGCCACTCCCCCGGACATATGGGTTTAAAAGGAGCTGGCTCACAACCACTCATTCAGGTTTTGTGCTGAGGCGGCGAGACAGGGTCCCGGATATTTCAGCGGGTAGTACAGCGTTGTGGCAAGAGGGACACAACGTCTCGTTCCCTCCATCAGGGAACGGAGGTTACGACAGTAACCAAGACATTCCCTATCTGTCACTCACTCGACGTTGTGTCGATGTTGTGACACTAGGGGTCCCTATACAAAATGCCACAACTAGCTGAACTGTGTTACATGGATTGCCTATGCAAGTGCAAGCAAGCTGCTGCGTGCGTAATAGCTGGTGCACCGGTCTGCACGTAGCCTCCCCCAATGCCCCAAAAGACGTCGTGTAGTTCCCCACATCCCTGGGGGGGGAGGAAGAGACATAACTATTATGGGAGCAGGCCGCACCAGCCGCGGCCTTTTCTCTCTATGTTTTTTTCTCCACAGAGTATTTAGATTTGGCTGGGGCCATCTAATGCTATTATTCACGCCAGGGTAGGTGTTCTTTTCCCTTCCTATTCTTTCAGGGGTAAAAGACACTGCGGAGACCACATCCTACCCAAAGGGGAGGTTAACATGTGGCAAATACATCATGTGGGTTCACCAGCCGCACACGGAAGAGGCGCAGTGGTAGGTCCTGCCCGAAGGGGAGGAGCTCTACAAACACAGCAACCGGAGGCAGAGAGGGCTCTGCCCAAGGGAGAGGCGGGTCAACTGATAGGGAGACTGTACCATGGAAAATACATGACAGAGGGCTACCGGAGGTAACCAGCGCCTGTGGAGCACCTACCCCAGTACAGGGCACGCTAACACACGTACTGGGTCTGGCTAGGAATTCCTCTGCCGAATTCACCAGCCACAGGGCTAGGGAGGAAAGACATCAAGGGTTCACAGACTCGTGAACTCGCATGGGAGAAAAGAGTGCACGTCTTCACCTCACGGAGGGGAAAGTCGCTGTATGGAAGTGATACACCCCGCCAGCTTTCCCGCACACTTACCTGTTCGTACCTGACAATACACAGGACAAGACTGTCTCAACCCGGAGATTATAAAATCTTGCGAAGTTATTGGGTGTTGCCCAGCCCGCTGCCCTGCAGATGTCTGCTAGAGAGGTGCTATTGGCCAGTGCTCATGAGGATGCCACACTCCTCGTAGAGTGTGCTCGTATTCCCAAAGGGGCAGGCACGGCCTGGGCCTGGTATGCCAGCACAATGGCATCCACGATCCGGTGGGCAAGCCTCAGTTTAGAGACAGCGTTCCCTTTCCACTGGTCTGCCAAAGCAGACAAAGAGCTGCTCAGAGCGTCTAAAGCTCTGCGTGTGATCCAAGTAGGTGCGCAAAGCATGCACTGGACACAGCAACGATAAGGCTGGGTCTGCCTCCTCCCGGGTAGCACTTGCAGGCTCACCACCTGATCCCAAAAAGGGGTCATGGGAACCTTAGGCACATAGCTCCAGACCAAACTCCAGGCAGGTGTTGCTGACAGAGAACGCCTGCAGGTCCCCAACCCTCTTGATGGAGGTGAGCGCAGTCAGGAGGGGCGTCTTCAAGGAGAGAGCTTTCAGCTTGACTGACTCTAGAGGCTCAAACGGGGCTCTCCGAAGGCCCAGAAGGACCATGGAGAGATCCCATGAGGGGAAGAGGCGCAGCCTAGGAGGATTCAGCCTCCTGGCGCCTCTCAGGAACCTGATGATCAGGTTGTGCTTCCCTAGAGACTTACCCTCCACTGCATCATGGTGTGCCGCTATGGCGGCCACATACACCTTCAAGGTGGAGGTGGAGGGGGACAGCCACCCCTCCAGCCTCTCCTGAAGGAAGGAAAGCACTGACCCGACTGCGCATCTCTGGGGGTCTTCGCCTCGGGAAGAACACCAATTTATGAACAAACACCACTTCAGGGCATATAGCTGCCTCGTAGAGGGAGCCCTGGCTTGAGTGATTGTGTCCACCACCGCCGGTGGTAGACCACTTAGGTCTTCTGCGTCCCATCCAAGGGCCAGACATGGAGGTTCCAGAGGTCTGGGTGCAGATGCCAGACGGTGCCCCGTCCCTGAGAAAGAAGGTCCTTACTCAGGGGAATACACCAGGGAGGGGCTGTCATGAGGAGTGTGAGGTCTGAGAACCAGGTCTGGGTGGGCCAGTATGGCACCACGAGGATGACCTTTTCCTCATCCTCCCTGACCTGTCACAAGGTCTGTGCAAGTAGGCTCACTGGGGGAACACATACTTGCGCAGCCCCCGGGGCCAGCTGTGTGCCAAAGCATCTGTCCCGAGGGGAGCCCCCATCAGGGAATACCAGAGCATGCAGAGGGAGGATTCCCGGGAAGCAAACAGGTCTACTTGCGCCTTGCCGAATCGACTCCAAATCAACTGGACCACCTGGGGATGGAGTCTCCACTCTCCCCTGAGCATCACCTGCCACGACTGCGCATCCTCTGTGGCGTTGAGGTTTCCTGGGATGTGAGTGGCCCGCAGTGGCCTTGCTGACTCCAGAGGAGACGGCGGGCGAGTTGTGACATTCAACGTGAGCGTAAGCCGCCTTGGCGGTTTATATACGCTACAGTCGCTGTGTTGTCCATCCGGACTAACACGTGCTTGCCCTGGATCAATGGCTGAAGCCTCCGCAGGGCGAGCAGTACTGCCAGCAACTCGAGGCAGTTGATATGCCAACACAGTCGTGGTCCTGTCCAGGTGCCCCAGCCTAGTTTGGAGGCGTCTGTCGTGACCATGACGCACCTGGACACTTGCTGTAGGGGAACCCCTGCCCACAGAAATGCAAGGTCTGTCCAAGGGCTGAACAAGAGGTGGCAGATCGGCGTGATGGCCACGCGATGTGTGCCATGGCGCCATGCCCATTTCGGGACTCGAGTCTGAAGCCAGTGCTGAAGCGGTCCCATATGTATCAACCCACGTGGCGTGACCGCTGCCGAGGATGCCATATGCCCCAGGAGTCTCTGAAAGTGTTTCAGTGGAACCGCTGTTCTCCACTTGAATGATTTCAGGCAGTTCAGCACCGACTGCGTGTGCTCGCTTGTGAGGCGCGCTATCATCGAGACTAACTCCATGCCAAGAGATGCTCTGAACCGGGGAGAGCTTGCTCTTTTCCCAGTTGACCCGAAGCCCCAAAAGGCTGAGGTGCCTGAGCACCAGGTCCCTGTGCGCACACAACAGGTCTCGAGAGTGAGCTAGAATCAGCCAGGTCATCGAGGTAGTTGAGGATGCGAACACCCACTTCCCTTACTGGGGCAAGGGCTGCCTCCGTGAAGACGCGAGGTGACAGTGACAAGCCGAAGGGGAGGACCTTGTACTGATACGCCCGGCCCTCAAAAGCAAACCGTAGGAAGGGTCTGTGTCGAGGTAGAACTGAGACGTGGAAGTATGTGTCCTTCAGGTCTACCGCCGCAAACCAATCTTGATACTGGACGCATGCTAAGATGTGTTTCTGCATCAGCATCTTGAACGGGAGTCTGTGCAAGTCCCAGTTCAGCACTCGCAGGTCCAACATTGGCCACAACCCACCGCCTTTCTTTGGCACGGGCTGTAAAACCCTTTTCTCATCTCTGCCGAAGGACTGCGATCTCCGTGCACAGGGCGGCGGCATTCTCACCCTTCACCAAGGTGAAGTGGATGCCGCTGAACCGGGGCGGGCACCTGGTGAACTGAATCGTGCAGCCGAATCAGATGGTCCTGGCCAGCTACCGCGACTGGTTGGAGAGCGCTAGCCACGCGTCCAAACTCCGGGCACTAAGGGGACAATCGTGTCTGACGTACCTGGAGGTGGGTCCTCACGTCAGGGGGTAGCAGGAGACGCCACGTCGAGGAGCCTCGCTTCGTCCCGAGATTGTGGCCGTGGCGAGGGGAACCTCAAAGCACTTACCTTGCTCCGTGCGGGTCGGCGAGAGAGAAGGAGGGCCTCTATGGACGTCCTCGTAACTCATCACAACCGGCTGGCCGGGGGTGTGAATGTTGTGTGGCCAGGCGCGCGAAGGTGGGGGACCCGTGTTCGTAGCGCCCTGGTTGCAAATGCTCGGTGTCCGGTCGCCATGAAAACGGCGGCCATGAACGGTAGCTGTGTGACCCAAGGAGAGAGGAAACCGCTATTTTTTTGACAGTGCGGGTACCACAGCCCATCCAGGGTGCGGCAAATGAAAGACAAAAGAGAACAAAAGATTCTCCTCCCAGCCCTCCACCGGGGGATGGAGTGGTCTGGACACCAGCTCCAGGGTTCCAGCGGACATCTTCCTCTCCGGGTCGTCTGTCTCAGGGGTGCTTAGGAGCCTTCTTCTGGGTCTTAGTGCCGGACCATGAGGTGGGGGGCGTCAGCTTCCTGTGGGGGCCTCTACACCGGGGCCGAGGGCTTGACTCGGGCTGAGGTGGAGCCGCCGTGAGCGGTGCCTCGAACCCAGGGACCAATCGTCAAGCCGCGAGGGCTCAGGGATGGGTGGAGGGTTCCATTCCAGCCCAACACTCGCGGCAGCCCGGGCAAGCATGGCGGTCAGCTCCGCTTCGGCCTCAGACCGGATGGGCACACCCGAAGGTGGCAGCCCAGTCGAGTCCTCAGCGTCCGACATCACCGACACGCTCTCCAATGCTGCAATCGAAACCTCATCTATCTCATGAGCTCCAAAAGAGACATTAGGCTGGCACTGAGGTGAGCTGCCTGTCTCATCCCAGAACTGGACCGGTGCAAATGAGCGTGCTGGGGAATGGGCGGTCCGTGGGGGATTACCCGGCGGAGCCGTACCCATTGGAGCCTCCAAATCACCTCCAGCGTCAACCGACCAGGCCTCATACCCGTAGGTAGAAGGCCCAGCGCGGGGGCCAGCTGGAGTGGCTTTCCCCCGGAAGAAGGAAATCCGCGACCGCAACGTTGCCATGGTCATGTTCTCGCAATGAGAACATGAACCATCCACGAACGCTGCCTCAACGTGATTATGGCCCAGGCACGTGATGCAGCGATCGTGGCCATCGGAGGTGGAGAAATATCGACCGCACCCAGGAATTACACAAAGACGGAAAGGCATCTTTAAAAAGATGCTGTCCATCAATGTGTGCTCTTTTAGAGGAAAATATACTCTTTGTTGAGAATATATACTCTTTTAAGGCTGTTGAAGCACCCAGGGGCGTATTCTGCATTGATCGCGCAGAGGGAGAGAAAGCCACTGAACTGCGCCTTATATCCAACAGCATACGCTTCTTAAGAGGTGAATGGACCGGCAGTGAAATTCAGCTTGTGAGAATCAACCACTCAGCTCAGAAGAAAAAATCTGAATGAGTGGTTGTGAGCCAGCTCCTTTATACCCGTATGTCCAGGGGAGTGGCATGCAAATTCCACTCGCCAATTCTCATTGGCCTTTTCTCGAAAGTGTTTGGGGCTCCCAAGAGCGACCCCTAGTGTCACTACATTGACACAACGTCGAGTGAGTGACAGATTGGGAACCATACTTTAAAATGTTTTACACACAGTTCACTGTATATTTCTTGATTCATAAATGGACGTTAAATGCCTTTTTTTTATTTTTCATTTAGATTTATATTTGTACAAATACTGTATGGCTGCATCCGAAACCAGGAAAATGCTGCCTCCGGAGGTTGTATATGGAGATAGGAAGGGACCAAGGCATATCCGAATCCAATGTTCATGTCACATCCTGTCTACTGAGATACCTTCATCTGATAGATTTTTGAAGGCAGCATAAATGTATCTTTAGCTGTCTATCAAATCCCACAATCCTGTGCACGCGGATCCAGAACTGTTGAGCTGAAGAAAAAAAAAATGGTGGCCAAAGAGGCGGTTGATAGCCAATTTGTGTATAAATGTATGTTTTCCCCACATTTTCCAACTTTTCCAATATTATATTTATTAAATATGCACTTGGTTATTGCCAAAACTATCTTGATTTTTTTCTAAATTATTAGACCATTTTTGGTTCAGTTGGATGAATGAAGTAGACGCGTTATCTTTAAAGGACACCAGATGGCGATAATCAGTTGCTGGTATCCTAGCAACGATGTGATCTTATGCTGCCTCAGTAGCCTGTCCAAAACCAGTTTCTGGAGGTGCCTTCTACCAAACGCTGTCTGTTGTATCATTGACTGATAGGGCAGAGAGGCAACAAGACAGCTATCTTTGGTTTCGGACACAGCCTATGTTTCTCATTAAAGTCTTTTGTGGAAACAAAAGAAGAGCCAAAGAAGAAATTTTACTAAATGTGAAGTTGATTTTGTATTTTGAGAAATATTCAAAACAAAATTTTTATCTGGTCTTTCTATACGTGTTACTAACAAAAATTAGTTAAAGCGGCTGCCAAACGCTGTTGCTTCATAACACCATATATGAACAATATAAAGTTCAGATCTTAATGTTGTTGACTGACAAGGTGCTGGCAATAAAAAACAGGCTCTACATAATGTGTTCCAAACTGAAGAAGATTAATTGGTTGAGCTAGTTGTTTAAAAATAAAATACATTTTCTCATGCATGAGATTGCGAATATCAATAATGATACTGTACTCTACACTGTTACTCTTGCAACTTGAATTTGCACTGATCTCTCCAAACTCATCACTTGCACTGTCACCTTATTGTTTGGTAATTATTTTGGTTGTTTATTGTTATCTTTGTATATATGTATATTTTGTACTTAGTAGTACTATCTATTGTATCCTGTCTTGTATACATGCGTCATTTTGGACATGCAACACCAATATTTGACCAAATTGCTGATGCACTGTCTTTAGAATAAGCCATGAAAATGTACTTATAGTTCAGGGGTATGAAGCTCTCTTTTGGAAGAACTGTAATTTTCTTCTCAGGGCAAAGTCTCTAGTGCTGATGAACCTGATGTCTGGAGAAGTACTGGGGACGATAAAACTCTGTTAAGCATGAAATGGGAGGATGGTCTCAGCGGCTCTCTGCACCTCCAAACGATGTTCTGACCCCGTCATGTGACCCGGACACAATGCTGAGCACTGCCTGGCTCGGCCCTCTAAACAACAGCATCAATGGCTTGCAGATGTTCATCAGCTAATACATTCTTTGTGAAGTCAGTGCCTCTGGGTGGAGGTTTGTTGGAGAGCAGATTGAAGGGGACTGTTTTATTTCTTGTGCTCTACTTTAAACAGTACACTATATTACAATGAAGGGGCCATATTATGAGGAAATACATTTTCCTTGATCTTTTGAGATAAGAGTACTATGTGAAATGAAAACATATCATAACTTTCAGAACTCAAAACTTCCTCCCCAAAATGACTCATCTATTGAAACATAGCTGCAAAAATGACTCATTTTAAAATCCTTATCTTTGTCAGAAACCATTAAAAAATGGTTGCCCACATTTATATGTAAATGATGCCTATTTGGTGTTCAGAAACGTGTCCCACCCAAACATGGTGATAACTATTTAAGAGTTAAGCATATGGGTAGGCTAATGCCCTGTTTGTATTTTCTTTTGACATTAGCCTCTACCGTATTTCATACCATGTACAAAAAGTAAAAAAAAAAAATAAAAAAAAAACTTTGAGAGCCACTGCTTAAACTTAAGTAGAACTTATCTGTACTTTTTACAATCTTTTACTCTTTTTATCACTTTTACAAGCAAGATGGATGCAATGCCTGAGTTTCCTCACAATGTACTCTAGACACCATCTTTCAGAAGGACACATACACATACTGTACACACACACAAAGCTCACATCTTATAGAAGCTTATGTAAAGCCCGTCTGAAAAGAGAAAATCCTTGATGACATTAAACATCAGCGATCTGGAACATTCAGAGTAAACAAGGACAGAGCTGCAAGAGCTCTTCCTCACACTGCATGCACCATCAGATACTGAAACACACACACTTACCGATGCACTCTGGATCAACTATTGTTTATCAAAGGCCAGTGGTCATAGAGAGGAAGAGTGATAGCAATATATTACCATACAGAGTGTTGAATTAGCTAAAGCCTGGGTAGTGTAATGTTTAACATGCTGCCTAAACAAGGTCAAACTTTAGCAGATAATCTAGCGTAAATATACTGTTTTTCACATGTGACAATTGGATTGCAAAAGTCATATTTCCTTTTAAAAGTTCCTATAGAAGAAACTATGTTTGCACAGGAAAGAAAATTAAGCTTTTCAAGTGATTTCATAGGGTCTTTAACCATGGTAAAATCAGTGTAATGCACACCTTCTCTTGGCTTATTGCTTTTTATTGCTGATTGGCAGCAATTATGGGGCCAAGCACACCTCATAAGATTCATTGCAAAGATATTTAAATGCACATAGCCTCCTTTGTATCTGATTTAGGAAAAACAATATAAAAATGTATGGGTTGCTATTCTTCCTGCCAGTTTACTCTCTCATCACTTATGACCGGCAAACACTTCTGATAATAAGTGAAACAGTCCGACTAGATGCAATTTTTGGCATTAGAGAGCTGGAGTTGCTACCTTCACTCTCCCATGAACAACATGGCCGACACGACTCACCTGAGTCCACCCAGAAGACGCGAGCTTGGAAACAGGGCCTCAGGGCCGGTGTACAGGTGAGAATGAAACACCATGGGCTACGACCTCCGATGCACAGCATTTTCCTGTCCACGTTCAGTCTCTGGACAACAAACTGGATGATCTCAGGGGACGACTTAAATTCCAAAGAGATCTACAGAATTGCTGTGTTTTCTGCTTTAAGGAGACATGGCTCACCGCCAGCATACTGGACCATGTGGTCCAGCCCAAGGGCTTCTCAATCTACCGTGCAGATCAGACTGATTCATCAGGGGAAAAAAGAGAGGAGGCATATGATTTCTTTAAACAACACATCGTGTACGAATGTGGAAGTAATTTCACAGAACTGCACTCCGGACCTTGATTACCTTATGATCAAATGCCGACCATTCTACCTGCCCAGGGAGTTCTCGGCTGTGCTCAAGTCCGCAGTTTACATCCCAACCCAAGGGAACACACACAGCGATTTGAACGAACTGTACCACGTTGTCACTGAGAACAAGCACCCCGATGGACTGTTGATTATCTCGAGGGACTTTAACCAAGCCAACTTCAGGAATATCTATCCAAAATACCACCAGCAAATCTCCTACCTCACCAGAGGCCCAAACACTCTCGACCACTGCTACACCTTACATAAAGGAGCATACCGTTCCCTACAGCGTCCGCACCTCGGAAGGTCAGATCATGCCTCGATTCTGCAGCTCCCAGTCTACAAACAGAAACTCAAGCGAGAGGAGCCTGTGACGCGTACGGTGCAGTGCTGGACACCAGAAGTGGAAGAAAAGCTTCATGACTGCTTTGAATTGGTGGACTGCAACATGTTCAGAAACTCATCTTCTGATCTGGACGAGTATGCCACAGTGGTCACAGACTTCATTCAGTACTGTGTAAGTGACTGCATACCCAATAAAACAGTTTGCTCATTTCCTAACCAGAAACCATGGATTACCCCCAAAATCCAAAATAAGATCCATGAACGCACCTGCGCATTTCAGTCTGGAGACATGGATGCGTACAAGACATGTAAGTACGACTTCCGGAAATCCATCACTAGCATGAAATGGGAATACAGCAAGAAAGTGGAATTACAGTTTAACTGCACTCAAGACACATGTCGGTTGTGGCAGGGAATCTAAATTTTAATGGATTATAAACCGCAAACATGGGCATTCACATCTGCTGGTGCATCTCTCCCTGACGAACTGAACTCGTTTTCCGTTTGGAGCTTGCAAATAAAGATCTTCCAGTGCAAGCTCCCGCAGCGCTGCATGACAACAGTTTTACCGTCTCTGTGGCAGATGTGAGAAAAACTTTTAACCGAGTCAACATTCACAAAGATGCTGGTCCGGACGGAATTTCAGGATGTGTTTTAAAAACATGCAGTGAGCAATTGGCTGCTGTCTTTATGGACATATTTAGCACCTTAAAAAGCTCAACTGTACCAGCCTGCTTCAAAAACACTACCATTATCCCTGTTACAATGAAAAACAAAGTTAGCTGCCTTAATGACTATTGCCCAGTGGCACTAACTCCCATTGCAATGAAATACCTTGAGAGGCTGGTTCCGGAACACAGTAAGAACACCATATCGGACACTTTGGACCCACTGCAGTTTGTCTACCGCCACAGTAGATCCACTGAGGATGCCATATCACTCACACTTTACACCACTCTGGCTCACCTGGACAATAAAAACTGTTATGCGAGGCTATTATTTGTGGATTATAGTTCGGAATTTAACTCTGTCATCCCAACCAAGCTGATCCACAAACTACTAGATCAGGGACTGAATGCCACATTGTGCAGTTGGATCCTGGATTTCCTAACCAACAGACCCCAGCGTGTGTGGATTGGCAGAAACACATTGTAGACATTGTAGAGAGGGTCAGCAGCTTCAGATTCCTAGGGGTAATTCTCACTGCTAAACTGAGTTAAGCACACAGCATCTATCATCAAAAAGGCCCACCAATGACTTTTTTTTCTTGGCCTTGCCGTTCAAAAGTTATTAGCATAAAAATAAGTGCAAATTTGAGCTGGTAGTGCTAGATGGTTAAAGATAGAGACCCCAAGTTTGCTATGAAATAAATACAGATTGTCCTCTATCAGAGTGCCAGATTTTATAACTTTTCTCCAAATGGTTCTATGGGCTGCATAGACTTGGTAGTAGATGCAATGGCAGAATAATGAAAAAAGAAAACTAACAGATACAATAGGTGCTTATGCACCTTCAGTGTTTGGTCACTAATGAATGAAACTCTTTTAAAAAATGTATTTCTTTACCAGGCAAAAAGCTTTTCCCTCCTTTAGTTTAGTCTATACTAATTAATGTATGTAGCCTGTGGGTTGTAAAGAAACAGCACAGGATACCAAAATATATTTTAGGGTTTTTATTCTGAAGGCTGTTGAAAAAAGAGGGGGTCGATGAATAAAACAGCAGTCGATGGGGCTGTATATATATATATATATATATAAAAAAAAAAAAATAGTAAAATGGAAAATGGAAATGAAATACAAAAATGAAATACGGTAGAGGCTAATGTCAAAAGAAAATACAAACAGGGCATTAGCCTACCCATATGCTTCAGCACTTAATACATGTTTAAACATGCTTGAACACTCACAGTATCTTATGCATTTAAGTACTTGCTTAAATCACTCAAAGCATTTTATGAATGTTTAACCAGGTTTTATGGACATGTTTAACAGTTTAAAACAATAAAATTCTCATAACACTGTAAAAGAGGAGGCGAGAAGCAGCTTTCCTTCTTAGGGTGAGGCTTTATTATTCCCTGTACACAACACCGATACACAGTCTTTCCTAAAACACTAAGCTAAACACTATCACACACTGTTTCATAAGTAAACTTTCATATTCCAAAATCTTGGTTCTGGCTCGGCTTTTTCGTGTCCAGTCTCTCTCTCCCGTCTGAGTGCTGCGTGGCCCTATTTATGCCGCTCTCCCCATGCTCACTGAAATTAGAGACAGGTGTTAGACATAATTTAGCTCAGGTGTAAGCGCCCTTACCGCTTTCTCTCTCTCCGGAGAGATGCTTGACCATGCCCCCGCTGCCACAAACACATTCACACTGTGGGCTATTAATCATTAAAAAAGATATTATTAATTATAAATTTACACACCCAGTCTTCACGTGTGCACAAAACATGGTTAAACTCCACACATGCAATCCATATACATCCTTCAAAAATAACCCATAACAAACACTACATTTTAAAATACAACTCTTCTGAACATTTTATGTAAAATTTGATATTTATCCAAAGAATTAGCAACAGAATAAACTGGGAGTTCCCCTGCCCAACGCATGCTCTCACATCTTTAACCAGCACACATGCACAATAAAAGGAGTGCCGGAAAGCAGGTGTCACAAAACTTCTTAAAGTCTGAAAGGGGCCACATCCAACCCATGACCAGAGTTAAATTTCATGAAATTTACTTGGCTACATAGTCCCCTGCTAAAAGTCATTTTCCCGATGACTTAATACATATTTTTCACTACTTTAACCACTTCTCTAAAGAACACACTACCCAGGCTTGTTAACACCGGAGAGAATATTTCAGGACTGAGTGAAACAGCATTGCATGCTTATTTTGGCTCATTACAAGGTTTGAGTGTATGCCAGAATTGGCTTTTTTAGTTCTTCTTGGTGCTGGTACAGGATTTTTCATCTCTGGTTCAGACATTCTAGGAGCTGTGCCAGTGTCAGGCTCAACCCTCTCTGAACCAGACACTCTAGGAGCTGTGTCATTGCTAGACTCAACTCTCTCTGGTACTGAACCTTGTTGTTTAATGTTCTCTGAAATCAGAACAGGTTCACCTATAAGAGCTTCAGTGGCTGACACCGGGTTTTCAGGGTTCACATTCTCTGTCTCTTGCAGACGAGGATATGTGACCTCTTCTAGCACAACAAAATCAGGATCAGAATGCACAACCTCAACCTCCTCAGAAACAGATTTTCCCCTCGATTGTGGTGTTGTGGGAGAACGGGTCAAAGGGGCAAGCCTATCAGCAGCCTTGTGTTCAGTGTATTCCCTGGCTTTTTCATGAGCTTCTTTAAATCTGTCTTGGTGAATCACTAACCAATCATGTTTTCTGTCTACAGTTTGCTCTTGACCTAACAGTGCATCTACTGGAAGATGAGGGTTGACTCCAAACAGCAAGTAATGTGGTGGTGAGTATCCATTGGTTGCATGTGGTGTTACATTATAAGCATAAACCAACTCAGGAAGGTGTTCTGGCCAACACCTTTTCTATTCAGGCTGAAGTGTATGTAATAGTTTATGGAGCATTCTGTTAAAGCACTTGCACTGAGTGTTACCCTAAGGCCGATATGGTATGGTGCGGGTTTTCTTTATACTATACATTTAACACAGCTTAGCAATCACATCGCTTTCAAAATGTTTGCCCTGATCAGAGTGCAATCTTTCAGGCACACCATTTTTCCATGAACCACTCTTTCAGAAGGATATTAGCAGTGGTATCAGCCCCCTGGTTGGAAACGCCTGTGTGAACTTTGTGAAAACATCAGTCACAATTAACAAGTTCTCACGGCCATCAGAGGCAGGTTCAAGCACAGTAAAATCTACTGCCACTACTTCAAGGGGCCTTGAAGCCAGAAATGGTTTCATAGGAGGATGAATCCTTGGCTGTGGCATCTTGGTTAAGATGCACCTTTGACACTTTTTGATCCACTGCTCCACATCATTATACATGCCAGCCCAGAAGCATCATTGCCTCAACAGGTTAAGTGTGTGCTCAATGCCCTGATGTCCCATACTGTCATGAACACTTTCAATGACCTGTTCTTTTAGACATGAGGGTAAGGGCAGCTCTTGACATTCACCACGATGTTGATCATTCACAATGCAATAAAGCAAGCCATCCAGTTCTCTAACACACTTCCACTGCTTTATCAGTGACAGTACAGACTTTAATAGACCAGATCTCTCATGAGTTTTGGGCTTTTGTTTATGTTCCCAAAGTGTTCTAAAAGAACTGAGAGTGGGAACTTTCATTTGAAAATCCTTCAGTTCAGCTGTTGTATAACCCAGCAGAGTAGGCTTACTTCTGTGAGGGTTATCTCCTTCCTCTACTCCACACTCTAAAGCACAAATCTGTCTAACCCTACAGCACTTTTCACCAGCCATCACTAAGTCAGGCTCTAAGGCTGTTACTTTCTTTATTATATTGCAGATGGCAATACAGTCATCATATTCTGCATCCTCAGGAGTGGCAGGCTGCCCTGCTGATGGCTGCCTAGAGAGGGCATCAGCAGCTGCATTATACCATCCTGGGTAGCATTTCACCTTAAAATCAAAGACAGCTAATTGAGTGATCCAATTTTGCCCAATTGCACAGAGCTTGGATGTTTTAAGATGGCACAGAGGTTTGTTATCTGTTATAAACACAAACTTGGAACCCAGTAGATAATCACAGAATTTTTCAGAGATAGCCCACTTCAGGGCCAGTAGCTCAAGCTTCATGCTACTGTAATTTCTGTCATTCTTTTCTGCTTTAAAAATTCTCTTTCTGGCATAAGCTAAAACTCTCTAACACTCACCCTGCTGCTGGTATAAGACAGCGCTCAGGCCTTCACTGCTTGCATCAGTCTCCAATGTGAAAAAAAGACAGAACACAGGAGCAGAAGTAAGCTTCTCATTCAGCAGCACAAATGCTGATTGGCACTCTGATGACCACAAAGCACTAAACTATCTCTTTGTGGCGCCAAACTGTTTGATACACAAGCTCACTAAATCATGGAGG
Organism: Myxocyprinus asiaticus; assembly: GCF_019703515.2. Taxonomy (NCBI): domain Eukaryota; kingdom Metazoa; phylum Chordata; class Actinopteri; order Cypriniformes; family Catostomidae; genus Myxocyprinus; species Myxocyprinus asiaticus. The sequence continues at coordinate 11,868,225 of NC_059366.1, forward strand.
GGACTAGCAATTCTATAAAAACCCTAAATGAACTTTATGTAGTAACTACAGAACCCATAAGAATGAGCGTAATTCCTTAACTGTAATGAGAATTTTCCATTGCTTGACCGCTTCAACTTTACCTGGATGAGTACCAATACCTTGAGCTGAGATCTGATAATCTAAGAAAGTTACTTCTTGACACTTTTCGGGCTTAACTTTGAGACCTGTTTCTTTTAGTCTGTTAAAGACTACTTCCAGTCTCTGCAAGGGCTCTGGGAAAGTGGCAAGTACACTAGTATGTCATCAAGGTACACTAGCATAATATGGAAAATTAGATCACCCATGGAAGCCTGCATAAGACGTTGAAAGGTCAAAGGTCCATTGCAAACCCCAAATGGAGTCGTAAATGCAAGTCTTATGCTTGTCTCGCTCGTGGACAGCAAACTGATGATATCCACTAGCTAAATCAATGGAAGAAAATAACTTTGCTCCTTGTAGTGCATCAAAGCTTTCATCTATCCTAGGCATAGGAAACACGTCTCGCTTGGTCTTTGAGTCCAGCTGCCTGTAATCAACACAAAGCCTGAGACTGCCATCAGTTTTCCTAACTAGCACGATAGGTGAAGCATAAGCACTAATGCTTTTTTGGAACACTCCTTTCTTAAGGAGCTTGGTGATATGTTCTCTGACTTCCCTATACTAAGCGGGTGGGATACGCCTATAAGGCTGGGCCACCGGTACATCATCCAGCAAGTGAATCTCATGTTGCAATTTGTTGATAAAACCCAGGTCTTCATCCTCGAGAGCAAAAAGATCAGAGTACTTCATCAACAAATCATTTAGCTCTGCCTGCTGTTCAGGAGTACCACCAATGTGTAGCTTGTTGAGAAACTCTTTGGAGCTGTCCTCCAATTACTGACAGTCTTTTCTGTTTACACTGATCTCTTCAATATCAGCAGAAATTCTCTGAAATCTCACCTCACGTCTCATTGGACATCACACTCTCGACACGAGGCAGAGTAGCGAGTCGGGTTCTGGTCTGTAACCAGATACCTTCTGGTGAGAATTTCACAACCTATACAGGAAACAAGTTTTTCTCAAGATACAAGGGAGGGAACAACAATCAGACCGCCAGGTAAGCATGTGTTCGATGGTTCTAACAGGAAGTTCCGTGAACCATCATTTAACATACTCTTTGCTCCCTTTATCATTACCATTGTAATTGATGAAGCAGGTATGTGTATGTGGTGATGGGGGCGTGGTCGAGCGCTGGTTTGTGAATGGGGGGTGAGGCTAGGAGGAATGAATTGGAAGGACTCGCACCTGTGTGTAATTTCCCTAACAGCTGTTCTGTTTTTCAGTGAGCGCCGTTGGGGAGATATAAAAGGAGATGGGAAGCCCAGAGGAAAAAACTGATCCTGAGTGTGTGTGCCCTGTTTGGCAGAGAAACAGCAGAGATTTCTGTTTGGCTGAAAAGCTCTGCCTTCATTTATGTTCAGCTAAAAAGTGTGTTTTCGTTTGTCTGAATAAAGACTGTATTTGAGACTGAGAATGCCGTCTCCCATTTCCTCTTGTCCGATTAACTGGGAAAGTGTTACAGTGTACCATGTATTTTACAGCTACTCGGACTACGCTTCACTTCTCTAGACTGCTGACACTCTGCATCTGCTGAAATGCCTCCCTCCAATCAGACTACAAATCTCCACCTAGGGTAGTATCAAACTGCGTAAACCAGTTGTCTACATCTGCTAATGATGTTCATGCCAATGAGGACTGGTACAGCTAAAGTTTAAGAGTTTTGTGAGTCTCTGACAACTAGAAAACCACACTCTGGTAGGGTAATACCCATGGTTTCAACCTCCAACTCAAGATAACCTAGGTAAGGTATGTCTAAACCATTGGCAGCTGTAATCTTCAGCCAACCTGCTGTGGACAACATATATTCATCCTCCCAGACAGGTGTTCTCTGAAGAAACTCTCAGAAATAGTACTGACTTGGCTTCCTGTATCAAGTAAACAAGAAGCCATTACCCTACTAATCTTTAGATTAGTCGGTCATGACAAGTTTCAATATTGGCTGAGCCTATGGACTGCCTTTGCACTGCCTGGCTCATAGCCAGCGAGGGTGCAAGTTTCACTGTTGCACTGATGATTTAGCATTCTCTGTGACAGTCTGTTTGTTTTTCTTCACACACCTCTTAGCTATGTGTCCTACACCATTACAGCAGAAACATATTGGCTGACCATTATCTGTTAATCTTGGCTGCATCCTGGGTTTACAGTGAGCCACAGGTTCTGACTTGTGCACTGCAAAGTGAGTTTCTCGACAGCTTGTGTTAGCTCTCCTATAGCTTTTCCTTGTTCTGCTACGATTGAAATTGAAATTTACAAATTAAAACTTCTTCAAGAATAGCAGGGTATTCTCAGGTATACAACAGCAGCGCACTGAGGTTCTGCTGTCTCAGACACAACATTTCTGCTGCTGAATTATTTTGTGACACGAGATTTAGGATCTTCTAGAGACCACATAAGGGCTTCATCTCTCACTTCAGTTAGTGTTGACTGTGGTTGTCTCTCACAAGTTTACGAAGCTCCCTTTAAGGCCTGCGTCCCTAATCCTCTCAGTGAATTATTCTCGATTTGCCAAATTCCCATTTGGTATTGCATTTAAAGACTGCTTCAGGATAGAAATCAGAATTTGGGACAAAGTATGAGAGTATGTACAAACATCCTCTCCTTCCATTTGGTTATGGCTACATAATGTTTGCAATAACTGAGACACACTGCGCTTTTCTCAGAAAGCTTCCCTCAAGTACACAAAGAGGTCACATGGTCAATTTGTTTAATTCCCGTCTGTAATCTGACCTCTTCTAAGACTGCATCCTTTAGGAGGGAGAGTACGAGGTCTAACGGTCTGTGGTCTGATTTCTAGCATGTAGTACCCTGTCTACTTTGTCAATGAACTCATCAACATATCTCCCATCTTTGCTGAAATCACCACTAAATGGTTGGATGTGAAGCTTTCTTGAGACATATACATAAGACCAGGTTGGCTCTTTACTCAAATTGGCGATAGCTGCCATGGTCTTGTCAAGCTTTCTGTTGAGTTCTTGAATCTGTCCCTGAACATCATGCATACTACTACCTGCACCATGTTCATCATCAGTGTTTTGTAATCCTGGACTATTATCATCAGATTGTGACATTTTGAAAAATGTAAATTATCCCTGTTCACTTGTGGGCAAAACAAAAAGTGTCTATATCAGTCTGCAATGTTGAAAGCAAAGGATAGGTTGTTGAATGTCTGTATAATACACTTCTTTTCTTGCTTATAGAAAGTCACTGGATAGGTGTCTCAACAAACAGTACCCCTGTGGAATCAGCAGAACTCAGGTGCCCACTCTCTTTTGTCCAGCAGTCTCATCACCTCACCATGTCACCTTTTGCAGACACCTGTTCACTGGACCACTGCACCACTGAAGACAGCCTCCTTCACTCTGTGTCCCACAGGCACCTATCTTCACCTCTACCATATTTCAAGATGAACACGCAAAACAAAACAAACAAAAAAAAACAAAAAAAACAAAAAAAAAAAACAAGAATAAATAAAAATGACCTATAGGCTCCCAACAGTCAGATGGGGTAATCCTGGTACCAAAAATGTAGCCGGTGGGTTGTAAAGAAACAACACAGGATACAAAAATATCTTTTTGGGGTTTTTATTCTGATGGCTGTTAAAAAAAAAAAAAAACAGTAGTTGATGGGGTATATGTAAAAAAAAATAAAAAAATTAAATGGTTCAACGAAATATGGTAGAGGCTAATGTCAAAAGAAATTCTTAAGTACTTGCTTAAATCATTCAAAGCATTTTATGCATTTAACACATGCTTAAATCATTCAAAGCATTTTATGCATTTTTAACCAGGCTTTAAGGACATGTATAACAGTTTAAAACAATAAAATTCTCATTATTTTATACTTAATTGTAAACACTCTGGGTGATAAATTATTAAATAAGATATGATTAATTCTAAATGTACATTCCCAGTCCTCACATGTTTGCACAAAACATGATCAAACTCCACACATGCAATCCATATGCATCCTTCAAATATAACTCTCACGTCTTTAACCAGCAAACATGTGCAACACGAGGAGTGTCGGAAAGCAGGTGTTGCAAATCTCCGATATTAAAGGGGCCACGTCCAACCCATGACCAGAGTTAAATTTCATGAAATTTCTCAACTTCGCTACATGTAGCTACTAAATACTAGTTAATATTGCTTTTCCCTGTTATAATTGCCAATTTACCTTTTAAGAGTATTGACAGACATTTTGGGGCAGTGGTGGGGCAGCAGTTAAGGCAATGGGTTACTGATCAGAAGGTTGGGGGTTCAAGCCCCAGCACTGCTAAGATGCCACTGTTGGGCCCTTGAGCAAGGCCCTTGACCCTATCTGCTCCAGGGGTACCATATCATGGCTGACCCTGCACTCTGACCCCAGCTTAGCTGGGATATGTGAAAAAAAGAATTTCACTGTATATGTATAATGTGTGATAAATAAATAAGATTATAAATTATTTTTACATCCACTCTTTACTGAGCTGAATTAAATGTGCCTGTTTAAGGTCACTTGTTGGCTCTCTCTGGAGGATGAAGGCTGGAACTGTCCCCTAGTCAGATGACAAGGTGTTTTTCTATCCAGTATGCATGCTGATTGTCAAAAGCTAATTTAAATAAAGCCCTCATCTGAGCCACAACTATGGGAAAATAGCATGTTTCCCTCCAGCCTATCCTTGCACAACCTTCATCACAAACATGTATTAACTAAGTAAAGTTTTTACAAAGAGAACAATGTGCTTTGCATGTGTATTTTTAAGTATGCACACTTTTCATGTTACTGTTGCTCATTCATAGTGTTCTTTTGTTCACTTTTGTTTGAGTACCTCAAACCCAAAGACAGGAAATTGTGGCAGAAATTAGGCTTTATTGCCCATGGCCAGTTCAAAGGAACGGCAGGAAAAAAAAAAAAAAAATACTGGACAGTAATTCATCTTGTTTCCCCACTAGAACAATTAAGAAATTAGATCATAAATCAGAGACACCATAATAATGAAGAAATACTGTATACATGCTTGGCCTGTCATTGCCACTTCAGTTAATAACATTTCTGTATCTTTCACAAATGGCTTTAGCTTAACATTAGATAAAAAAGGTGAAATTACTCTAGCCAGTGTTAGGGAATAACTATCTATCTATCTATCTAACTAACTTGTTTCTGGCAATGTTTCTGACAATTTTTAATTGTCAACTTTCTGAGCTTACAGCTTCACAATAACTCAATAGCTTCACAGTATCTCATTAGCTTTACATTAACTCTTTAGCTTCACATTAACACATCAACTACTCAGCGGGACTCTCGATCTCTGGCTCTCTCTCTCGAACTGGCGCTGGCATGGTCCTTTTATGCCGCTCTCCCCAATTTCACTACAATTAGAGACAGGTGTTAGTCATAATTTGGCTCAGGTGTATGCACACTCACCGCTCTCTCTCCCCCTTGATGGACGCTTGACCATGCCCCCGCTGCCACAGGTCCACTGAGTTTACTGGTTGAATGAAAACTTAACATTATTTTGCAAGGAATTTACTCTGCTCTGAATTTAGGTGGACTGAAAAGAAACTCAACCTGAACTCAACAAACAGCATGCAGTTGTGCGTGACATGATAAGAAGTGACATAGACTACACTAATGATAAACAAATCAATGACATCCTTGTGTTTCTTTTACATTTTGCGGGGCGTTGCAAGTTACTGACAACATCATAATCACTATACTTGTGTGTACAGGTCATAGCATAAATTGCTTTCAGAGGCAAATGAGGTGGGGGATCCACTAAAACAGGTGCAGAATAGGTCCAATTCTGGAGGTGTTGGATCCGGTTAGTTCTTGCACAAATTAAGCCCGTATGCTACTTGTTTTGTATTTTTCAGTAGCATGAAAATCTCTGGGGGTTTTTTGCCTTTTTAGTAACAAGCAACTTTTTCCAATGAGTAACTATGTAGCATTGCAAAACATTACACTGGCATTCTTTTTTTTTTTTTTTTTTTTTTTTTTTTTTTACACATTGTAAAGCACTCGTAGCTTTTCAGGTGACTGAACGCTGGCAATAATGAAGTGTGCCCCCCTAAACTGAGTTGGAAAGTCTGAATTATTGTAATCTAATTCATTTTGATGAATTTAGCATTCAAACAGTTCATCCAAATGAGTTGGTTAAAAAAAGATAGCAAAATAGCTAGATAATTAGAAGCTGCCCAGTGTCTCCTGAAATGGCTTAAATTTGGTTAGCTACACTTTGTTATATTGGTAGCTAACTACCTTCACAAAAATGATCTTGATTGTAGTTTTACTACTGTTTACTATGAGTAGCTTGTAGCTTGGCAAATAACTGTTTCAAAGTAGCTTCCACACACTGCTTTAATCATTTATCATTCTCCTTTTTTAATATATTTTCCTTTTATTAGTAATGTGTGTTTTCTGTGTCCATTCCCAGCACTGAGTAATCACACATTTCTCTCTCCCTCTATATAACTCATTTTCTCCAACCATGTATTTCTCTTGTTCACTCCCAACCATTTCTTACACTTCGACTGAAGGCCTCTAAACATTTCTGTCCACAGCTTCCATTTGTCCATTCCCTTTCTCAACCCGTCACACTGGGTCTCAGTTCAATAACAAGACCTCTTCATTTTTCTGGGAAGAAAAAGGTTGCATAGTCCACCAGAACACACAAAGCGATGTCCATGTGCCATCCGTTCTAATGGCCCGATGAAGTCCATACCAATTCTTTCGAAGGGGACCTCGATCAAAGGAAGCGGGTGCAAAGGCGCTATTGGGGTGGCCGGGGATTCAGCAGCTGACATTCATGGCATGCCGCACACATCTGCAAACATCCCTGTGAATCCCCAGCCAATAGAAACGGGACATTAGATGGCTTAGTGTTTTTTCTCACCCTAAGTGACCCACCATCGGGTTATGATGAGCCGTCTGGAATAACATTTCCTGACGGCTCTTCAGTATCAACAACTGGGTTGTATCTTCTTTTGTCTGTGTCCTGCTTCACTCGATACAACAGATAATTTATAATAGAAAAATATGGGTAGGAGAGTTTGATGTCTGGCTGAAGGCATTGACCATCAATTACTTTCACTTGGTCGAAGGCGTGTCTTACGTCTGCTCCAATTCCTTGCAGGGAATCCTCTAAGGGCTGGGGAAGTCAGGACTTACCCCTCCCTTGCATCATCCTGATGTGGAGCTTACATAGACGGCCCTGGCTCTGCCTCCCCAGCCAGCATGTCACACATCTAATAACTTTCTCGCAGGACCCATCCACACATATTCCTTTTAACAGAGTTTCAAATTTTGGCAAATTGGACCCCAGAATTAGTGGATGGGTGAAGCAGGAACTAACCGCAGCCTCCACTCTATGCTATTGCCCCCGAAATGTAATAATGAGTGTCACTACAGGGTAATTGTGAATATATCCCATGCACACACTGCACCTTCACCCTTTTATTGGTGCCCAAAGCCTTGTCTTGAACCAAACATTGTTGAATAGCGGTCTGATTACAGCCAGTATCCAGCAAAGCTTGATATGTACTTCCCTTGATACTCACAGGTATTCTGTACACTCCGGCTCGATTGGAGGCAGCCCATGGAGTGTCGGGACCCGGACCAATAATCCCATCTTCGTCACAGTGCATTGGTCCGGCACTTGCGACAGCGGTTTCAACCCCCTGAGAGGGAGAGCAAAGAGACATCGGGGTCACCGGCAGCAGGAAAACCCCCCAGAAATGGGAAGCTGGCTTTGGCGGTACCTTTCCTCACCTCCTTGGTACCGGGACGGGCTGCATGACAGTGGCCAGAGTGAGAGAGAAGAGAAGGGGGAAAACAAGAGGGAGGGGAGAGAGAGTTGGAGGGCTCTGTCCTCGGATACGCTGATACATGGTCCTCAGCCAGTTGGATGGCTTCCTCCAGCGATGCCGGGCGGTGGCACTGGACCCACTCTGCCTTCTGGCAGACAACAGATCAGCTGTTCTAGTACCACAAGATCGATGATTCCCTTGGTGTCGTGGTCCTCAGCCAGCAGCCACTTCCGGCAAAACATTTTTTTTTTTTTTTCCAAAAGTACAAGATGAAAGAACTGAAGTCAATGCTCAAATAAGGATTCAGATTATTTTTGCTGTGCTGCATTGAAAACAGCTCTTCAAATGAATGTCTTAGGGAGCCTACTCTAATGTAATCTGTGGAGGATTAAGTGTTTTATGGCAGGCTTGTACCTTAATGACTTCTGTTTGTGAACATGTCCCACAGCTGATCTCCTTCAGAAAAAGCCTTTTGTTGGACAACTTTTCACAGAGAGACACACATGTACAGTATATAATGCATGCAGGGCACACATAAACCATGTATTCTAGACAAAATACAGTGATGTCCATCATAACATTTCTTTGTTTTACCCTTTTGGGAAAATCCTAAAACTTCTACTTAAATCAGATGTTGAATTCCAGATTTTCAGTGTGATCTCAGACTTTTGGACCCCACTGTATATAAAAGGAATAATTAAGAAAAACATTGTAATTTACAATACTACTGTTTTAGAGTATGTGTTGAGTTATGTGTTAGTGTGCATGAGGGGCCATATGCGGGTACGTGAGGCCTACTATCTAAATATTTGGGACATGCTATAAGACTTTTTGAGTTCTAAATAAATACATCAACCAAAATCACATGTGTTCTGACTGGACTTGTCATGGAAATATGTACACAAAATTAGAGAGAAAATCAGTGAATCTTATAATAATGAACATTCAACAATTGTTTTAGTGAATATGCTGTTATTATGGTTACGTAAAGCAAAGTGTTTCTTAGCCAATGTTGAGTAATGTTACTTTTAAAATAACTTGTTAGAATATTGCCTTAAAAAGTAACTTAATTAATTAAAAAGTTATTATTTTTTTTTTATGGAATGTAAAGTGTTACTTTACTTTTGCGTTACTTTTCGTTACTTTTTTCTCACAGCCACTTTCTCTTCTGCTATGCTATGCATTCCATACAAATAAGCCATGCATTGCATACAAGAGACATTACAGGACATGCTAGCTACTGTACAACACTCATGTCAAAACAACAACAGATATTTAGAAAGTAGGTCTTCACGTCATATTTAAAATAAAGAATCAATAACATGAATATGCATTATTTGTTTTTCCATCAACATGGCAGCCAATATGAATAATGAAGAATAACCATTGTCTTACCTAAAGCAGCAAAGTCCAACACTTGAACTTGCTGCGCCCATCGATAATGCCAGAGTCAACTTGAGATGTTCTTCAGAAGTTAGGATAAAATTCAGTGTGGAATGCCAGTCTAACATGTTCAAGGAATAAGTCTGATGAATAAATGAATTTTTTTCACTTTCATTTCAGTGCACGCTTGTTTTGAGTTGATCCACGGTGAGTACAGACGCCACAACTTCAAAGGTGCATTTTGATACAACTTGAATGAAATCGTTTTTAATGCTACCAAAATGTCATAATGTCTGTATCTAAAAGGTGATTGGCTCTTTTACCTGTAAGGCGGGACTTCCTTTCTACATCCATTGACTGTTGGGCGCTAGAGGTTCTTTGTTGGGCATTCCAATTTCTACCATTCATTTAAATAGTAGTGACTCGTCTCTTTCTGCTAAATAGTCTCTGGCCTCACACTCTATAGAACAACAATGCCAGTCATGCATTACGTCTCCTTCCCATGCACACTTTTACCCCTGATTTCTTGCAATACAGGGACAGCAGAGGTGTACAAAAGCAATGCATTTCTTTATTTAAAAAGTAACTCAGATATTATGGTCTAAAATAAAAAAAAATATTGCGGTACTTATAAATAAAAAAAAAAGTTATTACGTAACGTGTGTTACTTTTATTGCGTTACCCCCAACACTGTTCTCAACTGGTGGGTCGAGACCCAAAACTAGGTCGCAGGTCTGTTCCGATAGGTTTGCAGAAAATATAAAACAATGCTAAATGCAAAAATAAATAAATAAATTTAAAAATGCAGCTGACCATATACTTGTGCATAGTTAGTATTGTAAAATAAATATCAACTTTTAAAAGGGTGGAGAAAATGCTTCCCACATCTTTTGTTGTTGATGTCAAAGGTCAAGCATCCTATAGTAATCTCTACTATATTTTGGTGCAAATTCATCTGTCACTTCGAAATATGATTAATACTACTACAATATTTGGCCCAATGTTTGTTCTATTGTCAATTTTCCATATTATTTAGACTAATTAACAATACAGTACAACAAATACGACCACAAGGTGAATTACATTCCGATGGGTGTTACGATTGTGTGGATGTGATTTTTCGTGCAGACAACCTGTGTTCAAATCTGCCTTTTGTCCCACCTTGTCCTATCTTTTGTTTGGCTGCAGTTTCCCAGTGAAATGTCCAGCGGTGGGCGCCAAAAGCAAGTGAAATTTTGTCAGACAAGGTTTTTAAGATGAATATTAGATGGGGGTTTTTATGAGTAAAACATACCTCCCTAACCTAACACTTTAACCTAAACCTAATCAATAGTGATCTAAAATGAAATGAGATGTTGACACAAAACAGACATCCTTACTCTAAACCAACACCTTAACCTAGCCAATAGTGTCCAAAAAGAAAATGAGAAATTAAATCAGGGCCAGATCTAAGGGGATTCTGGGGTGGGCTCAACGCACAACACTAGCAGCAACACTTGCTCCTTTTTTTTAAAGTTAGGGTTAGGTTTAGGGGTAGGGGTTGGTGTAGGGTGTCTGTGGGACTCTAAATAAACACAACAAACATGCTGTAGTGATGCCCCTATACTGTAAGTTAGTAGTATCTGCCACTGTACATTAGTAGTATCTGCCACTATTTGCAATTAGTGCAAAGAAGATGCTTTTTGTTGCAATTTACACTTAGTGTAATATTTATGTAAGCAAATGTATATACTGTATATATAAGCTAAATCAAATATATGGTATATGCAGGTGAAAGTGAGACACTTTCTCATAATTAGTCATTTATATTGTTTTTAATTCATGCTGATTTGTAGAAATGGAAGAATGTATACATAATGATAGACTAGGTGTCTTACAATTAAGTGTCCCAGTGCTTAAGTGTCCCACTTTTCATTTTGTCCCACAATTTCTTTTGTTGTATTTTGAAGTGAAATACTGCATTAGCCAGACATGTTCTTGACCAGTTTTTGTGAGATTCGATAATGGGTATATTTTGGTGAAATATTTATAAACATCGATGTAGTGAGGTGGATTTGGCAAGGTTTATTTTTCTTGGTCAAGACTGCTCTGGAGCCCTGAGAGTGTCATTGCTCAGGATTCTCAGCATTCACAGGCATAAGCACTCCCCCTCCTCCCGTCTTGTTCAAGGGCTTAACCAGCTGGCTTGCAGGATATTGCTCCATTCTTTGGAAAAACCACAAGTTTGCTTGAAGTGTCCCTACTTGCAGACAGTGAAAAAAGAAAATATGCATAGACACAAACACACCAACAAAGACACACATCAGGCCACCATGAGAGAGTACAGGCAGGTTTTAAACAGACACACACAATCATGCGTATGGGGCTATTTTTAGAGTTTTGCCCTTGATGACTCATTGTTCTTCTTTATTTGTATAAGGCTTAATGAATAAGACCCGAATCCTGTAATATAGGCTACTATTTGACCATTTCCTGTTTACTACAAAAGCAAAGAGAGCAGCATGGGTGTTTTAATTTTATGTTGTGCATAATCACTATTTCAGAGAACAGACTATTAGGGGTGGGATTCACAAGGTAACTGGCGATACAGTATCATATCGATATTTAGTTCACGATATGATATTATTGCGATTCTTTATTTTTGGTGTACTGCTATTCAAAACTACGATATATTGCGACATTTCACTCAGTTTCTCATTCGTCATCTTTGGACTTCAGAAAACTGTTACCAAATCAACAAATGCATTGTTAATAAGAGTGTACTCTATAAAAGTGCCAGTTTATGAAATAAGGCTTGTTTATTCCTAATGTCCATGTACAATGCAAAGCCATAAGCATATAAGACCATAATGGGTCCTTGTTTCTGTGGTTAAGTCAATGTAGCTAGTCTTTCTAAAAATAAATTATAGTATTTATGAATACAATAGTAGCCTAAACACTTTAAAATCATTATTTATTACAATACAGTTTCAATACACAAAGTATAATAGATTTCACCTAAAAGGTTAACAATGTGATACTAACATTTTTGTCAAAATACCTTTGTTATGTAAAATTGTAATACATTTTAGTAACTGTGGGTGATTATGTGTAAAGCATGATAACTGCAACTTCTAAGGGACTGTTGTTGATTTTCTAGATCAATTTGACAAAGAGAAAAAAAAAAAATTCCAATCACCATAATGTGAAAACATTTAAATAATAATAAAGATACTTGGCCTGCAAATACTGATACAATATCGCAAAGAAAAATATCACGATATATTGATATTTCGATATCTCCGCACCCCCCCCCCCCCCCCCCACACACACACACACACACAGGCTATTATACTTCGCTATGATGGATAGACATACATTCCCTCAAAAAGTTAAGACTGGTTTTGCTTCAGGATCCAGATTTTATATCGGACTGAATGCAAATGCATTTTCACAATTACACTGGTAACTAATAACTTCTGTTTCTTTGAATAATGTTGCATTTAATGTTGCATCTATGCAGCTATATGAATTCCAGTACAACATAAACACATTTTACTGAGTATACTTTTAAATCAAATATGCCATCTACCCTGACAAAGGTCCATTAAGTGTCTTTATTTGCTGCCCTTAATCTGTCTACATTGTTCCATATCTGTCACTCACTCGACGTTGTGTACTCTTAGGAGCCCCAAACTCCTCTGATCTTTTTTTTTAAAAGGCCAATGAGAATTGGCGAGTGGAATTTGCATGCCACTACCCCGGACATACAGATATAAAAGGAGCTGGTATGCAACCACTCATTCAGATTTTCTCTTCGGAGCCGAGCGGTTCTATTCATTGAGCTGAATTCATCCGCCGAGTTCATTCACCTCTCTCTGCTGGATTTTACGGTGCATTTCAGCGGCTTCTCCGCCTCTGCATCTGTGGTTTGTAGAGAACACCCCTGGGCGCTTCGGCAGAACATATTAAAAGAGTATATTCTAATAGAGTATATTTTCTTTCTAAAAGAGCGGCACACACGGAACGTCTTTTTAAAGACGTGTCTTTTTAAATATGCCTTTCCGTTTGTGTGTTATTCCTGGTTGCAGTCTTTATCGCTCTGTTTCCGACGGCCACGATTGCTGTCTTACGTGTCTAGGCACTGCCCATGCAGAGACATCGTTCATGGATGGATCATGTCCTTATGCGTGAACATGGCCATGGCAACATTGCAGTTGCGGCTTGCATTCGTAAGAAAGCAAGCCACCCCAGCGGCTCACTGCGCTGGTCCTTCTACCTACGGGTTTGAGGATGCATCGGTTAGCACTGGGGGCGATTTGGGGACCTCAATGGGACCACCTCCGCCGGGTATCCCCCCATGGACCTACCATTCCTCAGCACGCTCGCTTGCCCCGATCGCACGCTCAGACGAGATCACCGGCTCGTCTCAGGGCGAGTTCGACCTCTCGTTCGGAGCCCGGGAAGTGGATGAGTTATCGAACGCAGCATCAGAGAGCGGGCTCGTCCAGTCGGACGCGGAGGCTTTGACTGGGCTTCCCCCTTCGGGGATGGTCACCCAGTCCCAGGCCGACATGGAAATGACGGACATGCTTTTCCGGGCGGCCGTGAGGGTCAGGCTAGAGTGGGACCCTCCACTCCCCCCTGAACCCTCGCAGCTCAACGATTGGTTCCTGGGCTCAGGGCGCTGACCACGGCCATGCCCCGCCCCCATTTCTTTTTTCCCAGAAGTGCATGAGGAGCTGACAAGATCGTGGGAGGCACCTTTCACTGCCCGGTCCCGATCTTTCAGCACCCCTGCTCTCGCTACCCTCGATGGTGGAGCGGCCAGGGGGTATTCAGTGATCCCCCAGGTGGATAAGGCGCTCACGGTGCACTTATGCCACCTGGAGCGGGCACCCGAAACTCCCATCCAGGGCCTGTAGGTTTATGTCGTCCCTGATGGCTAAGGCCTACGGTGCCGCTGGACAAGCCGCCTCCGCCCTGCACGCCATGGCTCTCTTGCAAGTACACCAAGCCAAGGCACTAAAAGAACTGCACGAGGGTAGTTCTGTCCCGGGATTGATGCAGGAACTTCGCTCGCCAACTGACCTCGCTCTCCGGGCGACGAAGGTCATGGTGTGGTCTCTCGGGCAGGCGATGTCCACCCTAGTGGTCCAGGAGTGCCACCTTTGGCTCAACTTGGTCGAGATGGGAGTGGCGGACAAGGCACAGTTCCTTGATGCCCCCATTTCCCAGGTGGACCTGTTTGGCAACACCGTTGAGGACTTTGCCCAGCAGTTTTTGGCGGTGAAAAAGCAGATGGAGGCCTTACAACATATCCTGCCCAGGCGCGGCTTAAGACCCTGCACCCCATCTGCTTGTCGCCAAGGGCGTCATCCTGCAGCAGCAATAACACCGGCTCCGCCGCAGCCCGCTCCTGTGGCCTGGCTCTGGCGAGGAGCCTTCTGCAGGAAACAGATTCCGCCTGTCTCACGGCCAGCCACAAAGAACCCAAGAAAGGCTTCGAAGCGCCCCCGAGACGGGCAACCCAGGGACGAGGAGACCCACTTCTCTAGAGTTGGCGAACAGACCACTCCATCCCCCGTTGGAGGGCCGGGAGGAGAATCTTTTGTCGCTGCACGCTCCAGAGGCTGTGGTACCCAGAAGTTTGACAAAAGAGTGGTTTTCTCATTTCCTGGGTCACAGGTCCAGTGCGCACGCCCGTTGTCACGACCACCATCCACCATCCTGCTTTTGCAGGTAGGGTGCTCCACCGGCGGACCCCCCGCCCCTGTGCGCCCAGCTGTGGCACAAACATGCCCACACAGGGTTGGTTCCGGTGGACTACAGGGACGAGGTTCCTCCTCCCCCCCCTCAGCCAATCTTATGGTGGGTGGCAGGAGTCAGGTAAGTGCTTCGATGTCCCTGGACTCAGCACAGCCACAGGGCTTGAATCCCCTCGACATGGTACCTCGAGCTCCGCCCCACTGCTAGGCCCCACCCACCACTGCTAGGCCCCACCCACCAGTACGTCCGATGTGATCATTCCCTTGGACCCCTCGCCCGGAGTTTGGGTGCGTGGCTCGCACTTTCCAACCCGTCATGATGGCTGTCCCGGACCATCCAATTTGGCTACGCGATTCAGTTCGCCAGGCGAACGCCGCTACCTTGCGTGCGGAGATCACTACCCTTCTGCGCAAGGGCGCGATAGAGCCTGTCCCTCCAGCCGAGGTGAAGAAAGGGTTCTACAGCCCATACAAAGAAAGGCAGTGGGTTGCGACCAATCCTGGACCTGCGAGTACTGAACCGGGCTTTGCACAGACTCCCGTTCAAGATGCTGATGCAGAAGCGCATTTTAGCAAGCGTCCGGCATCAAGATTGGTTTGCGGCGGTAGACCTGAAGGACGCGTACTTCCATGTCTCGGTCTTACCTCGACACACACCCTTCCTGCAGTTTTCCTTTCAAAGACCAGGCATACCAGTACAAGGTCCTCCCCTTCGGCCTGTCCCTGTCCCTTCGCATCTTCACGAAGGTTGCAGAGGCAGCCCTTGCCCCGCTAAGGGAAGTGGGCATCCGCATCCTCAACTATCTCGATGACTGGCTGATCCTAGCTCACTGTGCACACACAGGGACCGCATGCTTCGGCACCTCAGCCGACTGGGGCTTCAGGTCAACCTGGAAAAGAGCAAGCTCTCCCCGGTTCAGAGCATCTCTTTTCTTGGTCTCGATGACAGTGCGCCTCATGAACAAGCACGCACAGTCGGTGCTAAACTGTCTGAAGACGTTCAGATGGAGAACAGCGGTTCCACTGAAACACTTTCAGAGGCTCCTGAGGCATATTGCATCCTCAGCGGCGGCCACACCGCTCGGGTTGATGCATATGAGACCGCTTCAGCACTGGCTTCGGACTTGAGACCCGAGATGGGCATGGCGCTGCGGGACACATCGCATGATCATCACGCCAGTCTGTCGCCGCCTCTTCAGCCTTTGGATCGACCTGGCATTTCTACAGGCAGGAATTCCCCTAAAGCAGGTCTCCAGGCGTGTCGTGGTTACAACAGATGCCTCCAAGATGGGCTGGGGTGCCGTATGCAACGGGCACACAGCCGCCAGCTTTAGGGCTGGCCCGCGACTGCGTTGGCACATCAACTGCCTAGAGTTGTTGGCAGTACTGCTCGCCCTGCGGAGGTTTCAGCCATTGATCCAGGACAAGCACGTGTTAGTCTGGATGGACAACACAGCGATGGTAGAATACATCAACCACCAAGGTGGTCTATGCTCCCATTGCATGTCACATCTTACCCGCCGTCTCCTCCTCTGGAGTCAGCAGCGCCTCAAGTAGCTACGAGCCACCTCAACACTGCAGCGGAATGCGCTGTCACGTCAGGTTACCCTCAGGGGAGAGTGGAGACTCCACCCTCAGGTGGTCCAGCTGATTTGGAGTCGATTCGGTCGAGCACAGGTAGACCTGTTTGCTTCCCGGGAATCCTCCCACTGCCCGCTTTGGTATGCCCTGACCGAGGCACCTCTTGGTATAGATGTGTTGGCACACAGCTGGCCCCCTGGACTATGCAAGTATGCGTTTCCCTCAGTGAGCCTACTTGCACAGACCCTGTGCAAGGTCAGGGAGGACGGGGAGCAGATCATCCTAGTAGCACCCTACTGGCCCACCTAGACATCGTTCTCAGATCTCATGCTCCTCGTGACATTCTTTCTCAGGGACAGGGCACCATCTGGCACCCGCGACCAGACCTCTGGAATCTCCACGTCTGGACCTTGGACGGGATGTGGAGGACTTAAGTGGTCTACTGCCCACGGTGGTAGACACGATCACTCAGGCTAGGGCTCCCTCTACGAGATGCCTGAATGCTTTGAAGTGGCATCTGTTCGCTAAGTGGTGTTCTTCCCAACGTGAAGACCACCAGAGATGCGCAGCTGGATCAGTGCTTACCTTCCTGCAGGAGAGGTTGGAGGGGCGGCTGTCCCCCTCCATCTTGAAGGTGTATGTAGCCGCTATTTCAGCTCACCACGATGCGGTTGATGGTAAGTACTTGGGGAAGCATGACTTGATCATCAGGTTCCTGAGAGGTGCTAGGAGGTTTAACACCTCTAGACCGCACCTTGTCCCCCCGAGGAACCTCTCTGTAGTCCTTCAGGGTCTACGGGGAGCTCCCTTTCAGCCCTTGGAGTCAGCCGAGCTTAAGACACTCTCTTTGAAAACTGCTCTCCTGACTGCGCTCACTTCCATCAAGCGGGTAGGGGACCTACAGGCGTTCTTTGTCAGCGAATCATGCCTGGAGTTCGGTCCAGGTTACTCTCACATGATCCTGAGACCCCGACCAGGCTATGTGCCCAAGGTTCCCATGACCCCTTTTAGGGATCAGGTGGTGAACCTGCAAGTGTTGCCCCAGGAGGAGGCAGACCCAGCCTTTGCGTTGCTGTGTCCAGTGCAAGCTTTACGCATCTATTTGGATCGCACGCAGAGCTTTTGAAGCTCTGAGCAGCTCTTTGTTTGCTTTGGTGGACAGTGGAAAGGAAGCGCTGTCTCCAAGCAGAGGATCGCCCACTGGCTCACTGACGCCATAACTATGGCTTATGTCGCCCAGGACATGCCGCCCCCGGTAGGGCTACGAGCCCATTCTACCAGGGGTGTAGCGGCTCCCTGGGCCCTGGCCAGGGGTGCCTCTCTAACAGACATTTGCAGAGCAGCGGGCTGGGCAACACTCAACACCTTTGCGAGGTTCTACAATCTCCAGGTTGAGCCGGTCTCGTCCCGAGTAGTGGCAGGTACGAGCAGGTTCCGGGACAACTGGCCAGGTGTACCTCTTGTGCATAGCACCTTTCCCCTCCCTTGAAGGGAAGACGTGCGCTCTTGACTCCCAGTAGTGTTCACAGACTGTGATCCCTTGGATGACTTTCCTCCTTAGCCCTGTGGCAGTCGAGTTTGCAGAGAAACTCGCTGCTGGCTCAGTAAGTGCGCTAATGAGGCCCTGTACTGAGGTAGGGTCTCCACATGCGATGGTTCCCCGAAGGCAACCCCATGTGATATTTTCTGCAAAATCGTTTCCCTGTCGGTAAACTGCGTCTTCCTTGGGCAGGGGCCCCTCTGCCCCCGGTTGCCATGCTTTGTAGAAACTCCTCCCCCTTTGGGTTGGACCTACCATGGGACCTCTCCACATGACATACATCTGACAAGGCTTGGTAAAGACCATGTGACGTATTTCCACTCAAAATACCCGCCCCCCTTTTTGGGCAGGGTGTGGTCTCTGCGTGTCTTCCCCTTGGGAGTGACACCCCCCCCCCCAATGTAGACACTTAGGGCTCCCAGTCAGTTAACAAATTCCACTCTTTTTTGGGAGAAAAGAGAAGGAAAAGAGGCCTCGGCTGGGCTAGCCTGTCTGACTATTTGTTGGGCAGTCGACTTGTTCCTGAATGACTGTTCGACGCTCATAACTGGCTACGAGGCACACAGCAGACTGCCCGTCACACACCGCCACTTCACGTAACACCGTTCAGTTAGTTGTGGCGTTTTGTATAGGGACCCCTAGTGTCACTACATCAACACAACGTTGAGTGAGTGACAGATAGGGAACGTCATGGTCACTTTTGTAACCTCCGTTCCCTGATGGAGGACCTCTTGCCACAACGCTGAACTACCTGCTGAAATGGCCGGGACCTTATCTCGGCTCCTCAGAACAAAACCTGAATGAGTAGTTTTATACCAGCTCCTTTTATACCCGTATGTCCGGGGGAGTGGCATGCAAATTCCACTCGCCAATTCTCATTGGCCTTTTAAAAAACAGATCAGAGGTGTTTGGGTCTCCCAAGAGTGACCCTTAGTGTCACTACATCGACACAACGTCTCGTTCCCTCCATCAGGGAACGGAGGTTACGAAAGCAACCATGACGTTTTTCATGATAAACATATCAACCTGTCGATTAGACCGTCTTAATGAAACTGTCATGTGACAAGAACATGTACAAACACATTTGCAAATTATTTCACAATGTCTGCTTCACCCAACACTGGCAATGATGGAGGTGATATAAATGATAACATTTGACTCAGTAGATGTATGAGCAGATAATGAAAAGCTTTTTCTTAGTGTGGGAAAATCACTTTGGAAAGTGCTGAAGGTGAAGTACCCCAGCTGTGTTTGTGTGTGCATGTGTGTGTGGGCGGGTTTGGGTGGTTTACGAGAAAAAAAAATGTAGGTTACAAACTGGTAATTACAAGGGTATTATGCTATAAATGTGGTTTATGAGGACATTTCTAGTGTCCCCATAATTCAATTCGCTTAAAAAACATACTAAAAGATATTGTTTTGAAAATGTAAAAATGTAGAATTTCTTTTTTTTGTGAGGGTTAGGTTTAGGGGTAGGGTTAGGGGATAGAATCTATAGTCTGTACAGTATAAAAATCATTATGACTATGGAGAGTCATCATAAGGATAGCCGCACCAACATTATAAGACTTCCACTATTTATTTTTATACTTAAGAATATAATGCATTATAAGACAAGCAACAACCAATTTTAACACAGCAGAAGCTAATAAAGTTAAATGTATAGTACTGTCATGCAAAAGCAGAATCGTGTAAATAGTCAAAAGGCTTTATGACATGATCATATTATAAGTGATCTTTGTCTGCTTTAAGTAAAGTTACAAAAGCAATATCTTCTTATAAACAGCCATAACATAAACTTGTAACACAATACCTTACAAGTCAAACTTATGCTATGGAAGTTATTTATAAAATAAGTCTCCATATACGATTCACAAACATTAACGTTTATTATTATTATTATTTTATATTATTAATATTTTAACCTTGTAGCTTTACAAGTGTTTTTGTAATATCTCAAAATGGGTGTTATTTTGTATTTTGTGCATGTATAATGTATATAATTTCTAATAACCACTTAAACATATCTTATGGATGTTTATAAGACGACATTGCTTTTGTCATTTTACTTAAATCATACCTATTATATAGTATTTTACAAATATGTATAATACATTATAAATTCTGCAGATAAAATTGGATGTTGCTGGAGTTATAATGCATTATTCTCTAATGTATATCTAAGAATATGTTAGTATTATAATGTATTATAATTGTGGTTACAGTTAGTTATGAGAATAACATATTATAAGGTATATTATGAGACATTACTAATGCATTATAATTACTTCACAATGCATTATAAATATGGGCTTCATAGAAAGTGTTACCAAATAAACTTTTTCATTAAGTTACTTTTTTAAGGAGTAAAGCAATATTCTTACAAGTTACTTTTAAAAGTAACGTTACCCAATACTGCATATGTCAATCTAGGCATTTCAAACTGACATTGTGAACGACATGACTCTTTGTCTAAAGTAAACAGCAGAAGAGACTGACAAAAAATTAGGTCGAAGGTCGTTGCTGACTTGGAGGATCTTGCTGTAATACGTCGATCGATCACTGCCATGGAGACGAAATTCTCTGAGTCATCGGAGAGGGAATTAGCTGCTAAACCACTAGCGACCAAGGTGGACTTGGAACGTGTTTGGGAAAAGTTTGAAGACCTTGAGAATCATAACTGGCGAAACAATGTTCGAATTGTTGGAATTCCTGAGAATGAAGAAGGCAGAGATATGGTGGAATTCCTAGACGAGCTCTTCTGCTCGACATAACAGGCCAAATTGAGTGAGCTCACAGAGTTCTGGCGCAGAGATCCGCTGAGGGAGACAAGCCCCGATCAATTCTGGCCACATTTCTGAGATCATCCTATAAAGATCTTGTGTTACGCGAGGCGAGGAGTAAAGGAAGGCTTTCTTGGAAGAACCACAGCATTTTCTTGTTCCCAGACTTTGCAAATTTGACAAGAGAGAAACGTGATTGATTCAAGGAATGCAAGAAACTCTTACATCAACAGAAGGTCGCTTTTGCACTGATGTTCCCGGACAAATTGAGAACAGATACTAAGGAAGGCCGCAAAATATTTACATACCCACAGCATGTCCTTTATAAAGTCAATGGAATGAGTAAGTCATTGTGTGATGCTCTCGATACAGCTGAGTGGACCTGACTCACTGAACATTCACATGATCGTACGAGGAAACTTGCCACCTTCTTTGTTTCTTTTTGTGTTGATTCCGCCTAGCAGCTGGAGTTTGTTTTGTGGAAAAACACTCCTTAGGGACAGTTTGTGGATGTATCTGCACGTGCTTTGTGCTTACGCCTCCTATTGGATGGAGTTTATTTGTAGAATATTTCTTGCAAATCATTAGATTGATTAGGGTATCTGTTCCACTCATGTAACGGCCGAACGGGCCAGCTCACTGAATGTCTTGGTTACTGATGTAAACTCTGTTCCCTGATGGAGGGAATGAGACATTGTGTCGATGTAGTGACACTAGGGGTTCGATCTTGAGAGCCCCAATCACCTTTGCTTAAAATAGAAAAGGCCAATGAAAATTGGCAAGTGGAATTTGCATGCCACTCTCCGCCCCAGACATACGGGTATAAAAGGAGATAGTG